>NC_136792.1:41532017-41572017 GCF_951216825.1 Electrona antarctica | reverse complement strand
AAAGGAAGGAATAACATGACTATACTCTCTCTGTCCGCTACTCAGTACAAAAGTCAAAGGCTGGTTGTCTTATCGCACACGTTTTTACATGTGTATACTCTCAGCGTTACACAATGGATGAATGAACACAAATAAAGCAATAAGGCATTCCAGAAAGCTTATATTCATTACAGTAAATCCTCTATATCAAAACAAAATAAATTAATCAAAAATAAAAACACAGTCATGGACTTCACCAATTAAATCCTATAAACCTCATTGAGTCCCCCAGGGGTCCATACTAGGCCGCCTCCTTTATTTTTACCTCTCTAGACGTAATAACGTCACCGGAAATAGCCGCTCCGCAAGGTCACAGTCACAGTGTAGATCAGCTCAAGGTTGTTTGTGGAATGGAGTTGGTAATAACGAGGAGTTTGTTCCTCATCAGTTGCCATCGTTACAATTTAGAAGCCATTCAATTAATATATTCTTCTGTCAAGCGTCTCTTTCAGACAAATTACATAATTGTCATGGTCTACAGACCATGGGGCAGTATTATGCGTGTCTTAAGTACCAGGTCTTATTACTTAACTTAAGACCTGGAGGCGTGGTCAATGTTGTTTGGCCACTCAGAATAGCCAAATGGCATTGATCACGCCTCCAGGTCTTAAGTTAAGTAATACGACCTTGTACTTAAGACACGCATAATACTGTCTCCCTGTCAGCCACTCCCACTCTCCATTCCTACTCTCAGTCATTATCACACACCTGTTCCCACTCCATACCCAGCCCAGCAGGGCCATGCCCGCAGCCCACAATACAAACCTGTGAACACTTTCACAATCAACATGCTCACTATAAAACTGGACTCATTCCACAGTCACACTGTCAGAACATAAGTCTTTGTTTCCTGTGATGATCTTGGAGTTGCCGGTTCCTTGTTTGCACTTCTGAATGGTTTGGACTTCACTGTCTTGTGTCTTTTTGAAGGTTTGCACTTTTGGACATTCTGTTTTTGGTTTTGTGCTCCTGTAAGGTACAGCTTTTTGGCATTCCTTATTTTCTGCATGCAGCTACTGCTAAACATTTTGTTGTATGCTTGACCGTGTTTGGTTCAATAAATCAGTTAATTTGAACTTCCCTGCTCTCTGCCTCTGCATTTGGGTTCAGTCATTCTGCAATTGTGACAATAATACTGTGTGTTAGAAAGCGCTGCTTGACTCGAATGACCCGTAAAATATCATCTCTGTCGGGTGGAAACCTTGTTATGTTACTTTTCATGATTTCAATTCAAAAATGAATTCATTAGCAGATCTTTGCGCCGCATCTTGAGCTTGTAGATCTGCTACTACTTATTCTATAAGTAGCTTGTAGATCTACTTTTGATGATTTTGTGTGATGCTGTATGATCAAGTAGTGGTCAGATTGGTGGGCCACGTGCATTTTCAGAGCATGGCAGATTGTGTTCCGGTTTGGATCAATGGAACTAACGCAGTATATACTTTAAGTCCATATTTATTGGTATCACAATTAAAAAAAATTGGCAAGGTTTTAAATACAAAATACCATGATACATTTTTCTTTTTACACATTTTTTAAAATATATTAACACATTTGATGCTAAGGATGGGTATACTCTTCCTATTAAATAAATACGCGAGGTGCTCCAGAAGAGTATAATTCGTCGTAAGCTGTTTAATATCAATGTAAGAATGCCTCGCTATTTTCAATTTTTGGAAACGCTCTGGTTGCTAGGCACTGGAGTTGCGCACATAACTACCATTAGCTTCTGTATTAGCCACGCTCTTTTCTCTGAAACTATGGCGCTGTCCGTGATGCTGATCAGATCGGCGATGTTCGGAGGTCATTTCTGATTTTCCGTTGATCGCGATTGGAATATTGGCGTTTTCTGGCGCAAGGATGGACCTCACCTTTGCTCGCTAGCATTGGCGCTATTGCCATTAGCATCCAAGATGGCGACACAACGGACGTGCATCATACTAAAATAGACTTTGATCCGGTCACACTCATTGTGTTAATGTAATATTATCATTAAAATCGTAGTGTTTTGCAGTACCCTCGCCGCCCACCAAATGCGCTGGAAGGGCAGTGTAACAATGAGGGGGAAGAAAACAGCCCGGTCACGTGGTTCATGTAACTCCTTTGTCACTCTAAAGCCCATAGACTCCAATGCATTCTGTCAACTTCTGGTTCAGGCCTTTGTCACTCATCGCCAATAGAAGTCTATGTAGAAGAGCCGCCATTGGACTGGTGAACGGAGTTGTCGTAACTCTCTCATCTATAGTTTCTACACGACTCTGGTGTGAACCAGTACACTCACGCTTGTGGTCGTTCTTATGTAACAATATGTGAACCAGTACACTCACGCTTGTGGTTGTTATGTAACAATATGTGAACCAGTACACTCATGCTTGTGGTTGTTATGTAACAATATGTGAACCAGTACACTCATGCTTGTGGTTGTTAACTTGTTATGTAACAATATGTGAACCAGTACACTCACGCTTGTGGTTGTTATGTAACAATATGTGAACCAGACCAGTACACTCATGCTTGTGGTTGTTCTTATGTAACAATGTGTGAACCAGTACACTCACGCTTGTGGTTGTTATGTAACAATGTGTGAACCAGTACACTCACGCTTGTGGTTGTTATGTAACAATGTGTGAACCAGTACACTCACGCTTGTGGTTGTTATGTAACAATGTGTGAACCAATGCACTCACGCTTGTGGTTGTTCTTATGTAACAATGTGTGAACCAATGCACTCACGCTTGTGGTTGTTCTTGCGCTGGAACGGCAGCGTGTGTCGCTCGTTGTCTTCCTCGCCCTCCTCGTCCGCCAGGTGTGTGTGAGTGTAGTGGTAACTGAGCCCCGGGCGATTCTTATAGCGCTTCCCACAGACTGAAACAGAGCACACGCACACGCACGCACACACACACGCAGACACACGCACACGCGCACGCCCACACACACGCCCACGTACACGCACACGCACACACACACACACACACACACACACACACACACACACACACACACACACACACACACTTTAGTTCTTTATTTGAATCCGGTAAATTACATTTTACATTAATTTTACAGGGAAACAAATATAACACGGTTGACAATTCATGGGTACCTAAGGATACACATGGCACCTCCTCCTCCACACAGACAAACTAACAGAGCAGCATTTGACAAGTTGTTTGGCTTTGCTCTTTGTCATGCCAGCTATTAGGCCACTCGTAGTCAGTTTATGTTCATTGCCCAGGCATCCAAATATCAGCATGGCGAATCTACATCGATACCCAAGGTTTGTTATGATTCCAAGTAATGGTTGGTAATTACTCGTACTGTTTATCTTGGAATGCCTGGTCCATGTACAAAAGGCACGCACGCACGCACGCACGCACGCACGCACGCACGCACGCACGCACGCACGCACGCACGCACGCACACACCTTGTGCCTACAGGGTAAAACAGAAAGTTGTGATACTGACTGTCACAGACGTATGGCTTGTCTCTGTCTTCGATGGCATTGGCGTCTTGCTGTCTTTTCCTCATGCCCCCAACACCACAGGCCTGCAGAGAACACACACACGCACGCAGGCACGCACACGCACGTACAGTAGTAACACGTTAAAAGTCATGCTCCATGCTGTTCAAGTTTAGACACACACATGTACTGTATGCATGCATGCATGCACACACACCCCCACACAGTTAGTTAAACCCCATGCTACTTCTGCTTGGTTTGCACACACACACACACACACACACACACACACACACACACACACACACACACACACACACACACACACACACACACACACACACACACACACACACACACACACACACACACACACACACACACACACACACACACACACACACACACACACACACACAGTCATTGCATGACTGCCGGAGGGAGTTGATGACACCTCGCAGAGAGGCAACAGCTCCAATTAGCAGCCTTGGTGTCAGTATTTATATGAATGTGTACGTGTCACACAGAGATAGAGAGAGGGGGGGGGGGGCTATGGGGTTGCGTTTCAGAGAACAGTATTAACCATTCAATTACCCTCCCACAGAATGGGGCCGTTAGCAGCAACAGTGAGAGTGACATTTCATAACATTGTCGCTGTCGGGCAGAAACCTCCACGTTCTAGAAATCTCCACGGTCTAAATGTTTGTGTTTTTGCTACTTGATCATAACTACAGCGTCACACGAAGGCATCACAAGTACCAGATCTAAAAGGTGAGCTTGTGGATCTGCTACGTTTGATGCTTTTGAATTTGAATCGTTGAGAGAAAGGAGGTCCCGCACATTGTCTTCACTTATATAACAGTAGTTTATTCCAGTGGTTCCCAAACTTTTTCGTGTCAAGGACCCCCAAATCAACATTTATTAGGCCACGGACCCCCCATTGTAAATCATGTGCCAGTGACCCCGATAAGGGAGGATTTTTACGGCTCTAGCAGTGATTTTCACACGCATTAGGCTACAGACCCCCGATTTAATGGCATTTCTACCTCTGGTACCCCAATTTATATTGTAAAACCACTGTTAATTTAACTCTGAGAGTGAACACATTTGTACACTCTCTGAGTTACAGACCCATAAGGGTCCATTTGGTTCGTAACTATCTCTAATTGAGCTAGGTACCCCCTGGAACTCCCTCAAGTCCGGGGACCCCTGGGGCCAGGGGTCCCCGGACCCCACTTTGGGAACCCATGGTTTATTCGGCTACTGAGAAATACAACGTTTCGGTCTCACAACCTTCATCAGGTATGAAGTATTCGCACTGGTTGCCTGCTCCAACGCACCTGTACAGTAGGTGTGCAAAAGGATTATTCTCTACAGAATTTGAACCCTTTAAAGTAACAGTTTTAGACATGTGAGGTGTCCACAGGAAGAGACGACATACTGGTATTCCTCTGAACTATCCATCCTATCCTTCAAATGTAAGCTCACAAATTTGAGAGCTGTATAGCTGTGTAGCTTCTTCTATGCAACGGTGGAATCTGTTCTTCTATATGGCTGTGAATGCTGGACCCTGAAGCCAACCCTGCAGAAGTCTCTAGACGGGTGCTACACCAGAATGCTGCGTGCAGTACTTAACATCAGTAAGAGTGCACATGTTTACCAATACCCTGTATGAGGGAATACCAAGGGCGAGCCAGAAAGTAGCAGCCAGGAGAATGAGACTAGCAGGACACTGCCAAAGACAACAAGAACTGCCAGCCAGCAAAGTAGAGCTGGGGGAACCAACACATGGGCATCGATCAAGAGGACTTCCCACATTAACATATGTGGATGTACTCAAGAATTATATTATATTATTATTATGATTTTATTTAAATATCCACATTTGCCGAGAGTGGCTTTCAGATCTTAGCCTATTTAAGCATTTCCACACTGTGTAGTTTGAGTCTGCTCAGGTTGTCCAAACTAGTTGCGACCATAGGTTGCAGATTACTATGAAAACCTGCAAAACCAGTCAGTCGTACGTTCCATCCGTTACGCCACCATATATGGCCGTCAGTCCATCACGCCTTGTGACACGCTCCATATATGGCCGTCTCCATTATGAACCTCTGACCTCATCAAACCCTGGATAGCCATACATGGATAAGACTGGATCATCACCTAGTTCTGCATATATGGAGCTACATCTGACCTCAAACCTCAAACCCTTAGATCTCCATATATGGAGCTGACCTGTTCTGACATTCCATATGTTGATCCTTCCCCACCCATCCTTCCTCTTCGATGTCTCCCTTTTGACTGATACCTGTCAATTCAAAATCTAGACGGGTCTGCCCCAAAGTTATTATTGCAGACACGCCCGGCAGCCGGGCCGAGAGTCTCTCTTCTTTATATTTAATGTTTTCCATATTTAAAAAGCATAGACTCAAGATGAGAGTTTAGCATTGTCTGTTTTGTCTATTAACTTCCCAGGCACTTTAGGGGCAGGCCCCATATTCAGTATGATAGCTCATTGTGATGTATTCATATTTTACTATATCTATTTATACTTATATGATTGTTTATCCTGTCTTGGTACTATAATTAGTATTTGATACTGTGTAAGAGGATAACAGGTGACACCTGTCTTTAATTACTGTTGATTGTATCTCACATAAAGACCTCACTTCCTGTTATCTTGTCATAACGCTGACGAAGGCCACACAGGCCGAAATGCGTTCGTTATCAACGTCAGAGGTAAATAAAGTCATATCAAATGGACATTCAATGAGTGCTGGCATTTTCTTCATTTAAACCATATACATTTGCACATGTACTAGGGGTGTCAAAAAAACTCGATTCGAATTAGAATCACGATTCCTGTTATGAACGATTCAAAATCGATTCATAATTTCCAAAAATCTAAGACATTTTCTTTTAGATTTTTTTTTCTGCTTACAGTTACAGTTTTCACTACATGGTGTTTGTGATATGAAATGTAAGCTTACCCTAATCACAGTAAACATGTCACAAGTCTTCAGTCATTTTCAAGTTACTGTAGTCCGTACTAGTCACTTCAGATCAGCACAGCTGTATTGTATTGTAGTATTGAATAGACAATCGTTTTGAATCTGGAAAAATTGATTTTGAATCGAATCGTGACCCCAAGAATCGGAATCGAATCGTGGGACACCCAAAGATTCACAGGCCTAACATGTACTGTATGTATGTATGTGAAATCTGCATTTACCCACACCTACTAGGGAAGATAGGCTTAAAGGTGTCTCACCCGTCCTTTGGTTCGGTTCTTGCGTTTGGGAACATCTTCCTCCATCTCCTCTACCTCCTGCTCATGAGGAAAATCACCAACCAATAACTTCTACAGAAATAAACAAACAGAAAGAGAGATTGAATGGTTGTTTGACTGACTGACTGACTGGCTGACTGACTGAATGACTACTTCAACACCCATTCATATCGTTGCACACTCAATCACACATCTATGTAGATTAGTTTGTTTGTTTTTTGTACTGTACAGTGCAGTCAGCAGCTGTCACCTGGCTGCTGTTATTCTGTTTATTATGCCCACATGGAGTTTCGTAGAATGGGGGTTGTTTTGCTAAGCTTCAACCGTGCTTACTTAATACAAGGCAGGCAGCGCTCTGAAGGAGCAGAGCCATTCGCTGCGTATATAACTCTAAATTCTCCCTCCTTTGTCTCTCCTCGCGTTAAACCGTCTCTGTCGGGTGGAAACCTCATATGTCCAAAACTGCTAGCAGATTGACAAGCTGGAAACTCACACCGCGTTTTGAGGTTGTGGATCTGATCTTTTTGATACTTTTGTGTGACCCTGCAGTATGATCAAGTAGGGCATTATGAAAAAGCACAAAAGGTAAATGGAATATACAGAAAGATGACAGGTTTCGGTCTGACAGCAACAAAATGTTTAAATAAGGGTTTCCTGGCTGCACTGGTCGTCCCCCAGCAGAAAGGCAGGTTCTCATTCAGGCTTATGTTCCAGAAATATGCCGTTGACGCGGCTCTCGGTGCAGCTGGGTGAAACCGGTGGGGCAGATAGCGTCTGTCCTTGCATGTATGTCCATGCACAGTGGCTGGTGACAGCCTACAAACAGTCGTGAAAACTGTCATTTCACGTCACTTCGTTTTCTTGATTATTGGTCGAAAGGATCGCATTTTTTTACCCCCATTGGTCTGAAGGACAGCCAATGAGATGACAGAAAGCATTTCCGCTATGCTCGGAAACGTGGACAGGCGGAAGAGCTCACAGAATACGCTATATGTCACTACATTCAGAGAGGCACTAATTTGGGCTTTTCACTTTTTATACAGCAGGGCTATTCAACTGGGCCAAATGCGGCCCGCGGAGCGCCCCCTAGTGGCCCTTTTTTTAAGAGAGAAAGTTACAGGTATGATGTGTGCGATATATAAAGTGCTAGATTATCATAATGACAGTAATCCTAAATTATATTCTATCATATTCAAGGGCTTTTTGAGAGAAATAGACAGACTCCTGCAGTGTGTGTGTGTGTGTGTGTGTGTGTGTGTGTGTGTGTGTGTGTGTGTGTGTGTGTGTGTGTGTGTGTGTGTTTGTATTTTCAGCTAGTGCTCGTTGACGCTCGTTCTGTCAAATAGGTCTATTCTAAGGTATAGCATATACTTGTATAGACATATATCACCCTGTGCTCATACTGTGCACAAATGTATTAGCCTACATAGATCTTTGTGTTGGAACACAAAATGCATTTGCTTCGTGCGCACGCTGTGCGGCCCTCCACACACAATCATTCTACAGTTGTGTATTCAGTTGTGTATTCAACCTAATCTAGTTGAATATCCCTGTTATACAGAATGGCTATCGTGTTTCCTTGGTGCAGAAAAGGCAGAGAAGCCAGTGCCCACGTTCTGATTGTACGGTAATGAACAGGTTGATGAGCATAAGGGGTACAATACAGTACTGTATGTATACCTCACACCACAGATGTCACTCACAAATGCGAAAGCGGAGCACCTTGAGCTGCGATGTTGTCACACCTGACGATCACGCGACCGAGAGTAGAGAGACTGTGAGGAAAAAGAAAGCATGCATCTGCAGCGATGGAAGTATAGACTATATATAGAGAGAGATCTTTGCTGTCAGGCAGAAACTTTGTATCTCCATATTTAAACTTTTTTTAGTTTTATTTGTAAATTAATACAATTAATAGTCCTACTACTTCATTCTACAGTGTCACACAAAAGTGGCAAGAAATAGCTCACAGTGATGATGTTCAATTGAGAGGGTTTTCTCTCAACAGTAAACAAACCATGAACATACAGTGTGTATACAGCAGTGATATTCAAGATGATTTAGGTGGGGTTGGCGAAAGGGTGTTCGGGTGAATTTCACTCATGTTTAGTGATAGAGTGATAGAGAAAAATCCCATACATCACAATCGGCTTTTTTCTGCCTAGCTATAGTGTGGATTCTTGTCCTAACACAAACATTAAATGCCATTGACAATGGACTTTACGTCGAATGTGGACGAGCAAATTGGCTATTTTGTCCTAACATAAATCCCATTGACAATGAATGGATGATGTACGATGATAAGAGCGCCCCTCACTTCACACAGGTGTGATTTTGTATATTTTGTTTTACTGGGTGGACCAAAGGAGAAGTTCCCAGCTCCATTTTTTAGGAATATCTTTAAAATACTCCCCCAGCATGATGAAGAGTACCTCAAGTTCCCATGTATTGCTGTATTTTGATGAGAAATATTTTTTGATGGTGTGACAAAATGTATGTTTAGTGTTGGGTTGACCACGAACACAGTCTTGTGGCCCTCGCCTCTTTTCTACAATTTCTACATTATTGTGTCCCCCTGCCTAATCGAGTTGAATACCCCTGGTATACAGGGTATCTACACATTTCTAAAGTGCCATATTAAGGGCTTTTAAGACCTTAATGCCTCTAAAATGAAATAAATAATCAGATCGGTGAACCAATATTCTCCAGCGGTTGCTCCTTGCACGCCCGCCCCTCTAGACCAGAAAGCATGCTGGCTAGGCCAGGTTAAACAAAATGTACACTCGCACACGCGCACACGCACACGCACACTCACACTCACACTCACACTCACACTCACACTCGCACGCGCACGCGCACGCGCACGCGCACACGCACACGCACACACACACACACACACACACACACACACACACACACACACACACACACACACACACACACCAATGCCAGGAGGGAACTATTGGAGCTGCGGGAGACTCCGTTATAGCCAAAAGACACGTTCACACAACTACAAGGGCTCAGAGAGAGAGAGATAGTGCATGCGTGTCTGTACATACATGCATTAATATGTGTCTTACCTGACATTCACTCATAGGCTCCTCCTCCTTGGTCTCTATCTTCTTGTCCAGGGTCTCTCCAGCCAGCAGAGACTCTAACACCGGACCCTCTGGAACCCCCCCTTCTTTCTTCAGAGACGCCTCCACGTCTGTAGCAAGTTAGTAACAACGACGCAAGGTTGAAGTGAAACACACAGCAGCAGCAGAAAGCTGACATGCACTCCATTCTAATCATTTAGATCAGCGGTTTTCAACCCTTTTCATATCGAGGCCCATCGTTTATTCAGCATTTGAGCCACGGACCACCATTTGATGACATTTAGCCTCTCAGACCCAAGACAATATTTTGTTGGATAAGACTGTGTCCACAGTTCCATGATGTATTGATCGAAATATATATATTTCTTTACATTCTTAATTGTGTAGACTTATTTTACTGTATATTAACTAGTAATGCAGGTGTTTAACAAAAATGTAACTCTTGAGAGTGTAAAAATGTACACTCATTTATGCTCTCAAGTGTTAAATATCTATAAGGGTTTGGTTACCATCTCTCCATCATTTAGCTGGGGACCATCTGGAACCACCTCAAGGACAACTGGTTGAAAACCACTCATTTAGATTTCACAGAGCAGCCTCTTGAAGACACATTTTCCCCATATACTGTAGGTTTACGTTCAGCAGTACACATTCAAATTAAACCTGTAGATTCCCCAGTCACACAGAAGGTGTGACTGGATAACAAGCTTATTGATTACCCGGTATCAATAAGCTTTGGGCTTATCAAGCCTGTTATCCAGCATAGCGACCCATGATGTCATGTTTAAACAATCAAGACAAGAGGCGATCAAGAAATAAATATAATCACCCATGCTGGCACAAACATGTCGGTCTAAAAGTGTATTTATACCTGCCAACCAGCACTGCCCGGGGAAACAAAATTACACTTTTAAAGTGATGGTACACATATTTAACCTGACTCCGCCAGATGGGGCAGCAGAGAGTACACTGGGTTCCCCCCTCCTGCTCCCATCTGGGAACTCTCAGGCAGACTTGATGCCCGGCCACAAAACGGCCTGGCCAATCAGCAGCAGCTATCACGCCTCTAGCTGATAGCTGCAGTTTACAGTTTCTTCAATATTATTTTCCAAAAGTAAAAAGGTCACTTGCCTTCCGTCTGTTAGAAAAGTACTGTATTTGAAGGCCCTATTAAAAGATACTGGTTCTGTTCAGAATACATTTATTTTTTGCCGCCTCCCGTCTTTCCACAAAATAATAGAAACTTCTCGATAGTGGGCTCGATAAGAACCCAGCTCGATGAGTCTGATCAATAAGTGTGTTCGTTATCAATACAAAATGAATGCGCTCAATCCCTGCAGAAGGTGCTGTTTGATTTTTGATCTGCATTTCTTTCAGTTGTAGGCCTACATTTTTGTCATTTTTGTTGTCCTGGCCTGGATCCAAGTAAAATCGTTTATTTTCTGTAAGCCCGTCTCCTGCTCCATTTTTGCACTTTTCATGGTTTTCACTGACTTTGTGCACGCCTCACTCCCTACAGTATGTCTGTCAAATGGACCCTTATGGGTCTGTAACTCTGGGAGTTTACAAATGGAAGCACATTTACTGCCTTACAGGTATATTTGGTTCCATTTGTACATTTTCAGTGTAGATGGGGTTCCAAACGGTGTTGATTTCGTTGACTAAATCATTGACGTTGACATCATTGTATAAAAATAACAGATCTATAAGCTCACAACGTGTCGCACTGTGACACGGTGTGAGCTTGTAGATCGGCTATTTTGCATTACGACACCAGCATCAACATCAACTGTATATTTAGTTGAATAAAATCGTATGATATTTAGTCGACTAAAACATTCCAGGAGACTAAAATATGACTAAAACCAAATGAAAATGTATTCAAAAGACTATGACTAAAACTAAATCAAAATGTGTTGTCATCAACACCAAACTGTGGGGTGAAAACTGTGAAAAAGACAGCTTTACTTTAAAGTTGACAGAATGGGCATGACAAGTGATAGAACTGAGCGCACACATGCTTCTTTGTTTATTCAGAGAACTGAGCGCACTAATGCTGTCTTTGTTTATTCCGAGATGAAGGCAGACAATTTCATTTTCACAATAGAGGACACATGAATTTGGGATTTTGCAAGTGTAAGTTATTCTTGATTTCAACAAACACAAGATGAATAGAAGCCATTAGTAAGATGTTCTGATGAAGGCCTACTATAGTCTGAAACATTAGCATTTAAATTGAGGCGCTGTCCTTGTCCTTTTTTTCAAAACGCTGCTAAGCGCTAAAGTACATCCTTTGGTTTGTTGAGTCATTTTAAGCCTCAGTGAGAGTTTTGATAAGGCTCCGTCTAGACAGTAAAGGAAATATCCATGTCTCTCAAAGTTAAATTAACACTGTAGGTCCAGAAAGTCCTTTCCAGTTTGCCTAGACTTCTGTAATTCTTTTCAGGTTTTGAATCTATTTGTAGGCATATTTGTTTGCTTTTATTTTGACAGAAGAGAGACACAAAGTTGAGGGCGGAGGGGACAACAGTCACAACACAGTGAAAGCGCTCGCGGCCCACCCATCTGACCATTTAACCACATGCAGTATATTTTAAGGCTCAATCAAAGATAGATTGGACGTTCATCGGCTACTTTCAACTCACTGATCTTTGCTCCAATCGCTACGCTCTTTATTTTGTTCCTGTTTCTTACCGATCTTGAACTCGATTGGTCCAAGCCGCGGGTCCTCTAGGATGTTTAGCCGCCTCTTCTTGCGCCAGCAGCGTGCGGGGTACGTGTACAACTGACCGGGTGCGTGGCCTAGAACAACACACACAACAAAACATGCGAGGAAATGAGTAGGAAGTGTGGAGGAAGCACACATTCACTTCATGTGTTTTCCCCAGTAAGCTCCTTGGGAAACAGGTGGATAGTAAATGGTCAAATACATAACTGGAGCGGCACGCACGTACGCTCGCTCGCTCACTCGCTTACACGCTCACACACTCACACACTCACACACTCACACACTCACACACTCACACACACACACACACACACACACACACACACACACACACACACACAGCTCCAGTTATACGTTGCTTTCATTTTCTTATTTTATTCGTTTATGGCATCGACAACATATTAAGTCCCTAGTACACTTATTTATATCAGAATATATCGGTTTTATAACCGGTGATCAACTGCTTGAATTGATGCACCACAGTCTTGGCCGGCGGTAATCATTGTTCCAGCCACTAAAAACAAACAAAATGTTGGTTGTCTAATCTAGACCTGTGACATTGACTTCTGCTATTATGAAGGTGTTTATGAAACTACTATAGTATCCATGTATTTGTCCAGTGTGACGCTTGACCTGTTTCAGGCTCAGAGAGGATGTCGAGGACACTGCCTCATTTAATCCATCCTCCAACACCCAGAGGCCAACGCTGCCTACTGTACGCACGTGTCCTGTTTATTGATTTTAGTCATGCTTTTTAATCATTATTCCAGCGAGGCTGCATGACAAACTCCTACAGCTGGTCCACGTGCAATTGAGAGATTTGATTTGGGGGGCAATAGATCACAAGCACAATAACAAGTTCCCCCATAAGTCAAGGTCCATTAGGATGGGTGCACGCCAGGGTTGCTGTCTGTCACCTCTCCTGCATTCATTGTATGTAGACTTGCGACTTGTGTCACAATCTGACCTAGGACTGTGTGTGTGTGTGTGTGTGTGTGTGTGTGTGTGTGTGTGTGTGTGTGTGTGTGCGTGCGTGCGTGCGTGCGTGCGTGCGTGCGTGCGTGCGTGCGTGCGTGCGTGCGTGCGTGCGTGCGTGCGTGCGTGCGTGCGTGCGTGCGTGCGTGCGTTCATAACAATTAAATCTTAAACATCTTCAAAACAAAGGGGTTCCAGATTGACAAAGATCAGAGACACTTTCGTCCGGAATAATAATTTATTGCAATGCCATATTGCATTCAGTTTGGCGGTGTGACTCTGCTCCTCCTAAAGGCAACACACAGAATATCTGAGATCATAAACCTCCCAGAAGCAGAGCATAAGATACAGTTATTGCATAACATGATCCCTTAAGGGCATAAGACTTAAGCTAATATACAGATTAACATAGAATCCACAGCAATATAGAATCCACAGAACAAACAATTTAAATATTGAGCCCTTCGAGCATAAATGAACTCACTGACTGCCTAGGACGACTTTGGACGAGTTTTGAGCAAAGTCACAGACTGCCAAGGACGATCATCCGATTATATTGCGGTTGCTAATCTAATGCTAGATGGATCTAATGGTAAACAGACCCTGTTGCCCTGACCAAGATGGTCGCTCCATATAGACTTCTGTGATAACAGCAATCTTTGGCCGCGTTTCTCTCGGAAATTGAGGCTCAGATTGAGGTGATTGAACAGAACGTCGATGTTAGGGGCTCATTAAAAACATCCTCGCTACCTCGCGGCTACAATATTAACGATTCTGATGACGTAAGGGTTTTGGACATATGAGGTTTCCATCCGACAGAGACTATATATTCGTCTCTGTCAATAAAAATATCCATCAATCAATCAATCAATAAAAAGCACATATTGTGCAGAAAGCCCATTAACGATAGTTCTTTCTGTCACACAACTCAAGTTTAGGATATCAAAGCGAGGCATGTGTGACTTTGTACATGAGCTGTGATAAGACAACAGTGTTCTCACCTTCTCTATCACAGTAGTGTGGTATGGAAATTGTTCTTGCAGATGACAGGAAGGCGCTAAGTAGGGTAGAGAAAGCAGCATCGAAACTCACTGGTAAAGATTTGCCTAGCATCTGTGGTATTTATAACAGCCACATCCTAAGGATGGCTCTGACAAGAATGAGGAACCAGCTCTCAGCTCTCAGCCAATGCACTCTGTGTCCTTCCTTCAGGAAAAAGGTTAGGAGGATGTATTAAAGCCACAGTCTGGTTTTCCATAACGCTGCGTATCATCATACCGCTGTTGGGCATGAAACCTTGTATCTCCATATCTCGACTTTAATGTTTTCTGTGTAATTTAATGCCCTACTTTACAGTATCACACAAAGCTAAAATAATCTACTAGATGTGCAATCACAATCTATGTAAAGCGCTTTGGATAAAATGTGTTATATACAGTAAATGCACCATTTACCATTTTGTATTATTATTATTATTATTATTATTATTTTTTAAATGTTTTTTTTTGTGGCTTTCGCCTTTATTTTATATTTTTTATGGAGGGACAGACAGTAGGCTGACAGGAAGAGACATGGGGAGAGAGATGGGGGGAAGACATGCAGTAAAGGCCGCCGGGATCGGGAGTCGAACCCGTGGCACACTGCCAGACTGGATTACCAGCCAAGGTGCCTGGACCATTGAGCCATGGCCCAGGCCTTATTATTATTATTATTATTATTATTATTATTATTATTAATGTTTCAAGTGAAAGTGGTTAAGTCTGTCTGTGGGTTTAAAAAAATATTGAACCAATGGAAAGTAAAGTACTGACAAGAGCTTGGAAACACGGCTGGAGACGTTCAGGAGCCCAAAAATAGGTTGATATCCCAAGTTTATCGACCGGCCTGAGCCTGATGTCATGCTTGTGAATGTCTAATCTTTGTAAATTAAGTTGGAGGACATGAGGGCCAGGATTAAATTCCAACAGGATGTAAAGAGGCTGCATCATCCTGTGTGGGTCTAGAAAAATGGCTGACACTCCCTGGTACCAGACCAAGAGATAATTAACTCCAGCTGAGCACTGTTCTGGTTTTCCACATGGCCAGAACAGAGCAGTCCCAAAACACCAGTGACGTTTTGTTCATATATATATACAAAAATACAAAATTAAATTAAATAAACATTTACAAAATTGTGTAATCCAGTGGTTCTCAAAATGTTCTGGATCAGGGCCTTAGGGCATAAAAAATGGGCCCACCCATCTGTGGTCAGATGGGTGGGCCTGTTACATTTAACCAATCGATTGTGTTCCGACTTCGATCAATGGAACCAACGTAGTATACTTTGAGTTCCTATTCATCGGTACCTGTATATCACAAAGAAAACAATTTCTTTGCAAGGATGGAATGAGAAAAATAGTACATACCAGTACATACTATACATTTGTAAAGCGTCCTTGGGTTCATGAAAGGCGCTACATTCAAGCTATAATTACCATGGCATGTTTTCCACATTATTTAACCACTTAAACCCCAGCATCCGTATCTCAAGAGTTTATTATTATTATTGCTAAACATCATGCATTACTTAATTTACAAGAATTCTACACAATAAGCGAATGTAGAAGAATTGTGATTTTGATCAACATTTTCCAACAGCATGGAGTTGTGGACAAAATCGTATCCAACAACAACAACATTAGTTTGGGGCCTGAGAGGCTAAATGTCATCATGGGGGACGCATTGAGTGAACTGTGTTCCAAATCAGCTCTGAAAACACGGTGTTAACTTACTGACTGCCATTGTGTATTTTGACGCATGCCAATCCAACGCACAGACCACCATTGATGCCATTTTGATGTGTATTGGCGTTTTCAGTGTTTACGATAGAGGGCGTTCTTTGCCACACGCATGCACGTGTGTGCGCGCGCACACGCACACGCGCACACACACACACACACACACACACACACACACACACACACACACACACGCACACACACACGCACACGCACACGCACACGCACACGCACACACACGCACCTGGACCTCTGTGGTTCTTCTCCATCCAGATGTAGCAGTTGCTCTGGGCCACGCCGGTCTGCGAGTCCAGGAAGGGGAGGCGCATGGAGCGCTCGGCACACAGGCGGGCATTGTAACTGCGACAGTGTTCTATAGCCTCCTTGTAGAACTCCTCGCCCAGGCTATACACCATGGAGAGAGAGACACATGGACAACTTACATTACAATTCATGCATTTAGCAGGTGGCGTATAGTAGTAAGCAAGGTAAACACAACATAATACATCAGAGCATAGACATGGTAATCTAGGATCATATGGAACTTATCATCATCCTCAGAGAGAGAGAGAGAGAGAGAGAAAGAAGCGAAATTCCAAAACCCAAAAATCCCTGCTCACTCATTCACTCATTCACTCATACACTCAACACAGCGTTTTTTTCCTTCCAATTGGTCATTTGCTTTTTGGAGTGGACTCTCAAAGCCTGAAGGGAGTGTATAGCTAGGCTTCAGCCTGTTCTTGTGGCCTGGGCCTTGGCTCAGTGGTCCAGGCACCTTGGCTGGTAATCCAGTCTGGCAGTGTGCCGCGGGTTCGACTCCCAAACCCTGACGGCCTTTACTGCATGTCTTCCCCCCATCTCTCTCCCCGTTTCCTGTCAGCCTACTGTCTGTCCCTCCATAAAACATATAAAGCCTGTTCTTGTCCTCTCGCCGGAACTGTTGACGGCCTATCTATTCTGTTATTGGATATACCGTCTCCTCGGACTATGGGTGGGTAACCTGTCTGGAGATGGAGATGGGGTCTAAAAAAAAAAAACAGCAGTGGGGGGGATGTTTTATAGAGCCGATGAAACTTTGTTCTGTTTTGAATGCTCAATGCTCATATCCTGGAATGTTAGCATAACGTGCCTGTATGCGTGTGTTGAACATATATGTTTGAGGGCGAAAGTGCATGTCCCATGTGATTTAACTGCAGCCTGAGATACTGAAGCGCATTTATATGTGCAGGAATGCATGTCAAACAGCTCATACATGAGAAATACAGCATCTAAATGAATAACACAGGGCTTGACATTAACCTTTTGAGGCATAAGTACATTTCCCATTCACTTGTCCGGGCACAAAAGTCACTTGTCCGGAGCACGAGCACACAAGGCCTACATTTTAAATCAACTAACTGTAAGTTGGTTTTACTTGGTGAATACATGTTTGAATATTAGGTGAATATTCTAAGTTTGCAAGTTAATAGCCCTAGATTAGAATGTCTATGATCTTACATATATTTCATTCATTCATGTATTCCAAAGACACAGCCATCCACGCACGGTTACCAGACTGACCTCGTCTGCATTTAAACTTATAGCACTGCCTGTGCATCCACCCAATAATTAATTCCTAAGACTTGGAGACGTTTTGGGGAGTAGTTTCATATTCATTTGAAAGTTCTGGCAGAAAATGTGTATTTAGTCAGATATATCTCCACTTTTCCACGAGCTGCACACGGACGACATTCTCTCTGGCGAGGGACCCGGAATGAGTGCAAGACTGATCAAAACTTTAGGAAGCACAAATGTATGGGGCACACAAAATAGGTTGTGTGATCAATTACCCAACACCAATCGCAACACACTGTCAATTGTGTGCGCCATAATGTTTGTGCTTCCCAAACATTGACTGTTCCCAAAGGAAGTTTTTATATTTTCAGTCTAGCTTTTCCTCATGTAAAAGTGGCGATATTTTACATAACATATCAGTTCTTTGTGGTTCTTAGTCCATGAGCCATGAGCTCCAAGATTGGAACGTTAATTATGAATTGAGTGGGAAAAACCATACCAATATTAGATTGTTATCACCATGAAACTTCCCCAATTGATTACTTACACAAAGACAAGGATTTATTGTATTACAAATTTTACATTTTTAAAATGCAAATGAGGCATTATATAGGAAAATATGCAAAAAATTGAAAATATGAAAAAGCTATTACTGTGGAAGGGTTATCATATATTAACTTACTTATATTGATCCTACTGTATATAAACAATTTAATATAGGTCTAGTTTTGCCCACCAATTTTGGAGCTCTGGCTCATGGACTAAGAACCAAAAAGAACTGAACCGGTTCAGGTTCCATTGGATTCCATTGGGTTCCATTCGGAACCAACCGGTGGAAAAGGGGTCTCTGAGAGAGAGAGAGAGAGAGAGAGAGAGAGAGAGAGAGAGAGAGAGAGAGTTGCTGTCAAGGAGTGGTGGAGGTGGCACATTTAAAGATACAGTTTGACTAACAGGCAATCTTATAGGTGAGAAAGCCGAATGCTCAAGGTTGGCAGCAATATAGCAGCCTGCCACAAAATGAGGGACAATATGGGTGAACAGATTTTGTCTGTTTATAAGTCTACTACAGTTCAGTCAGACAACTCACTGATTCATAGATCAGATCAACTCATAGATTTAACCAATATTTATTAGAGAATGAGAATACAAGTGTGCATACATTAGCATAAATAACAGAGCCCACCGGTGGTGCTGGGGTGGTGGTGGGAGCAAACATCACATAACAACCAGGAACCATATGCAGAGGAAGGCAGGAAGAGCATGCAGACTGGTGAGCTTAAGTAGTCCGCCCAATCGGTCAGCTGACTGCCACATCAGCGAATGACATGTGGGACTTGCACACACTTATACACCCACATAGTAATGAAGCATGTTAACCCCTTGAGTATAGTATGCGCCTTGGCATGAACCCCCTCGAGTATGTCTGCCTGAACTAACTCCGCAGGCTACGCATCATTTAATTAACTCATGTAATTTTGTTTGTTTTCCTTGTATTGTTTGCATTATTTGTTCTGATTCTGAATATGTATTATGAATTTGTATCATACTGCATTTGGCAATTTGCTTTGGCAATATAAGAATGCTTGTCATGCCAATAAAGCATATTTAAATTTTTGAGAGAGAGAGAGAGAGAGAGAGAGAGAGAGAGAGAGAGAGAGAGAGAGAGAGAGAGAGAGAGAGAGAGAGAGAGAGAGAGGTAGAGAGAGAGACACACACACAGAAAGACAGAGAGAGAGAGAGAGAGAGAGAGAGAGAGAGAGAGAGAGAGAGAGAGAGAGAGAGAGAGAGAAGACAGACAGACAGACAGACAGACAGACAGACAGACAGACAGACAGACAGACAGACAGACAGACAGACAGACAGACAGACAGACAGACAGACAGACAGACAGCGTGCGCACACACACACACACACACACGTGCACGCTTCTTGCCCCTTTGTTCAGTGAAGGGACAATGCATGTGCCATATGGTCACACCTGTACAAGTGTGGTTTTGATTAAAATTCAGTGTAAATTTAACTTCTTTGTTCCCTTACACCTTCTCCCTCCCTCCCGCTCTCTCTCATATTCTCTCTCTCTCTCTCTCTCTCTCTCTCTCTCTCCCCCCCCCCCCTTCCCTCTCTCTCTTACCTGTTCTTGATGACTGCACCTCCAGATTGTCTGTATAGGGGGAGAAAAAAAAGAGAAAAGAAATGTGTTGGTGAGTCACTCCTCCACCCCACCCTGCTTTCTGTCTCTCCACCATTCATCTTGCTTTCTCTTCATTTCACTCCTGTCTCTCTCCATTCATTTCTCTGTCTCTCTCTCTCCATTTCTCTGTCTGTCTCTCTTTGCTTTTCATTGTCTCTCTGCCTGCTGTATGGCACAGTTATTACATAATTGCCTAATCGCAATTGTTTGAGATAATCATTTTTTTTTTGCATAATCATCAATCATTTCCATGTCCAATGTTTCAAAAAAAAAATTCAAAATTAGAGGAAATAGCCGGTCTACAAGCTCAAAACGTTTTGAGCTTGTAGATCGGCTATTTCCACTATTAATGTTAACTATGTAACTATGTTAGTGAAGTAATGTCATACTGTATCTGCCCTGTGCAAGCCTAAAAGCCAAACAGAAATGCAGTTTTTATTCATAATTTTCCAATAAATGTTGTTCATCGACAGAAACAGAATTACATCGTTAATCGCAATCACCTATAGGCTTAGCAGCCTAGGTGCCCAGACGGTTGAGCTAACCGTCCAGGCCGTTAATCGCAATCATTTGAGTGACAATTATTGGTCAAGTAAAATGACATTATCAGTTCTACTGCCTGGACTTCCAGCTGTTTCTCTCCATATTATTTTAATGCCTGTCTCTCTTTTGCTCTCTTCCATTATCTCACTCGCTGTCCTATATGTCTCTCTATTTCTCTGTCTGTCTGTCTGTCTGTCTGTCTGTCTGTCTGTCTGTCTGTCTGTCTGTCTGTCTGTCTGTCTGTCTGTCTGTCTGTCTGTCTGTCTGTCTGTCTGTCTGTCTGTCTGTCTGTCTGTCTGTCTGTCTGTCTGTCTGTCTGTCTGTCTGTCTGTCTGTCTGTCTGTCTGTCTGCCTGCCTGCCAGCCAGCCAGCCTGCCTGCCTGCCTGCCTGTGTCCAGTTTTAATAACATGTCTTTGGTGTCTTCATGCTGAAGAGAAGATATCAAGGTCAGTGTCTGCTAGCTCCATTTGAAAGTGGATACAGCACACACAAGCATGAACACACACACGCACGCACGCACGCACGCACGCACGCACGCACGCACGCACGCACGCAGAGCAACAGCAGCATCACCAAACAAACAGTGCAGTATACACAACATCAAACCTGTACTGACCATGTGCATCAAATGCAGTCATAGTTATTCAGTCAGTTTCAGTTGTTAAGCCACGGCAGGAGTCATGCAGAGACAGAGCAGGGAGAGCAGAGAGTGGTGTATAGTGTATACCCCTGGTAACAGACTGGGCTTGAACCCAGTACTGATTGATTGATTGAATTAATTAATTGATTGATTGATTGAATAGTTTATTAGACAGACTGTATAAACAGCAACAGATTAAATTAGATTAAAAGGGATAGCACCAAAAAACATCCTTGCGGTCTTGTTAGGCCCTGGGTTTTGAGAAAACAGCATTTTTCTCTCTACAATGGTCAAGTGGTTTTTGGCTGGGGGCTTATCAATATATGGGAGGTGCAGAATAAACGAATACACTAACACACGCGCGCGGCTGAGCACGCACGCACGCACGCGCGCACGCACACACGCACACACACACATAGTACAACCTAAAGATTACAGAGACTTTAGTTAACTTGTCACTGCAATACTTTAAAAAGTTGTCATGTTGCACACATGCCTAAAATTGCTGATATTTACGCCGCTCTCATTGAAAACAATGTATTTATTCTGCTATAGTCTACATACTGTATACACCATACTCTGTCCCCTCAATAACACAACTCTCCTATAGTCTACATATACACCATACTCTGTCCCCTCAATGACACAACTCTCCTATAGTCTACATATACACCATACTCTGTCCCCTCAATGACACAACTCTCCTATAGTCTACATACTGTATACACACCATACTCTGTCCCCTCAATGACACAACTCTCCTATAGTCTACATATACACCATACTCTGTCCCCTCAATGACACAACTCTCCTATAGTCTACATATACACCATACTCTGTCCCCTCAATGACACAACTCTTCTATAGTCTACATATACACCATACTCTGTCCCCTCAATGACACAACTCTCCTATAGTCTACATATACACCATACTCTGTCCCCTCAATGACACAACTCTCCTATAGTCTACATACTGTATACACACCATACTCTGTCCCCTCAATGACACAACTCTCCTATAGTCTACATATTATACACCATACTCTGTCCCCTCAATGACACAACTCTCCTATAGTCTACATATACACCATACTCTGTCCCCTCAATGACACAACTCTCCTATAGTCTACATATACACCATACTCTGTCCCCTCAATGACACAACTCTCCTATAGTCTACATATACACCATACTCTGTCCCCTCAATGACACAACTCTCTTATAGTCTACATATACACCATACTCTGTCCCCTCAATGACACAACTCTCCTATAGTCTACATATACACCATACTCTGTCCCCTCAACGACACAACTCTCCTATAGTCTACATATACACCATACATATATACCATACACACATATACATCATAAAACCTCTGAACCGGTCTGGCAGCAGCGGGCGGCCGCTGGACTGCACGCGTCACATTTAATAAACGCAAATTGTGCGCATTATTATCTGCCGTATGTGTTCTCTTCACATAATGCGCAGTTGCAAATGTGCTGTTAGAGCCTTCTGTTGAATTGAATAGGCCTCTCTCAGACCATTACGGTGGTTTACGACCACATTAGTTTGGCGTACTGTACGGACCCAGATCTGTCCCTGTTCTTTCTTTGCTCTATCTTTTAAGGTCTTTGTTCTGCAGTAATGAGTGAGTGCTACACCAACAGTAATGGTGCTTTTCAGCAGCATGATACCGGCTTAAAGCGGCATTATATAACGTTTTCTTTAATGAATAAAATCAATAAGACGTATATAATTGCCGTTGTTGTATTTTGTCTGCCTGTTCTTCTAGCGAGACATTTTAGATCATGTCAAAGGTCATGTCTCAAATAGATACTTCATACCCTGAAGAAGGCAGTTTCTCCTCTGTGTCCTCAATAAACATGACATGCAGCTACGACTTTTTTTTCTCCATTCAGTATCTTTCCCGTTGGCTGGCACCTCACAAGGACCGGTGTGCTGTGCACCTTTTGCCCATCATGTCTCAGATAGACACAGGATTTATCCCCTGAGCAAGCAGGCATGAGGCTCTATTATCTCAATGGTAAAAATGCAGCACTTGCACAGGAAACCGGCTTTAAATCCGTAGTGGAAGAGGAAAGTTACATAGTGCAGCTTTAACTCAACCTTTTTCTTCCTCTGGGGAGAAATGTGTACCTCTTTTTTTTTAAATGTATTTATTAATTATTTTGCCAATTTCTTTCTCTTTGAATGTTTTGTTTGTTTTTAGTTTTCACGTGGTGTTTTCATCAGGAGGGTTATTTTAGCACTTAGCACACCTAGTGACTTCCAAAGAACAGAACACGATGAACATAGACTGTATGTAAGCACTTGAAACGGGAGTTATTTTTAATTGTGGTGAAAACTGGGACAATTTGATAGTGAATGCTTGTTTGAACTGTTTTAAAGATATTTACGCAGCTGAAACCGGGACAATCCGGGACGAAGTGGGACGTCTGGCCACCGTAGAGTAAAACAACAACGTGAGTGAGTTTGGGGACCACTGAAGTAAATCAAAGGGCTGGTGTTACCAACTTAACCACAGAGACAGATGGCAGTACATCCATTGTACAGAAACCACAGGTATGCAAACAACGTTTCAACCAATAAGCCAGAAATATCAGTCCATGTCAATCACAACTAAATGTAGTATTTAAGTGACTCAATATAATATTGAAGTTACACAGTAAGTTAACTAATGTAGTACTCTATTAATAATTCATTCACAATAGTTTGACTGCTGTGCTGACGCCTGACAATAGCTGAATTTGTGCCAAAATGAACTAAGTGCACAAACAAGCAACATTGTTTGACTAAAAACAAAGGTCTTCTTCAGGGAAAATAGTGTTTTTGAAGGAATGGCCCACCGGAGCCTAGCTTTTAAGTACATACACATTTTTTGATTACTTGACCCATTGCCATTCAGCATTCTGATTTCTGTACATGTATATTCACAATTCCGCAACAACCCAAACGATATCTGCAGGAACCAAGAAGAACCATGTCCGGACCAACATTTTGTGAAATATGTGAATAGTCTGTGAGGCGTGCACACATAAGTCACATGACTGCTGATCCAGGAAAGATGCACATGAGACTCAGGGAACAAGAAGGCATGGGCTTGTAAGTTGTAGCCATGTTGCAAAGCATACAAGTTGTTAGTGACCAGCATACAATGATGGAGCGAGAGAGAGAGAGAGAGAGAGAATTTGAATGAGATAAAACGAGAGAGAAAATGAGAAAACGAGACAGACAGACAGACAGACAGACAGACAGACAGACAGACAAAAAAACATTCAAAATGCAAAACAGCTCACCCCAGACTGAGCTTCCCTCCCCCATTTCCCAATTTCAATTCCACCCCTCCCCCCCCACCACCAACCGCTGTCTTTAGTGTTAATGGAATAAAAGTCGCCGTCCTCAATAATAAGTTGACAGCTGTAGAAAATGGCTGCTTTACATTTGGGCTGAGCCTCTTCTCTCTCTGTGTCTCCAGCCTCATTATATGACGTTAGTGGAGCATATGGCTGCTCCAGCTACAGTGCATGTTGGTCTTTGATTGTCTGTAGGAGAAGCAGCTTTACTTAACCACTTAAACCCAGTCTAGTCCTAGAGAAACCCACGTGAGCTACTCTGGCTGCTTTTCTCCTTTACGTCTGCACCAAATGTCTTCATAGCTAGAAAATACCCCATCTATACCAGCTCTGGTGCTGTTTTAGGATAGGAAAACACACAGAGAGAGAGAGAGAGAGAGAGAGAGAGAGAGAGAGAGAGAGAGAGAGAGAGAGAGACACAGACAACAGACAGACAGACAGACAGACAGACAGACAGACAGACAGACAGACAGACAGACAGACAGACAGACAGACAGACAGACAGACAGACAGACAGACAGACAGACAGACAGACAGACAGACAGACAGACAGACAGACAGACAGACGGTGAGGCAGAGAGAGAGAGAGAGAGAGAGAGAGAGAGGGAGGGAGAGATGGACAGAGTTAGAAGGGAGGCAGGCAGAGAGAGATGGAATGACACAGAAGAAGAGATTGTGTATGAATGACATTCAGAATGGCAGAATGAGAAGCCATAACAGAAGGTGTGTACAGTAGATGTATAAACACATGATGGAGCCCCGTCTTGTGCCACCCCATACCCCTTATAAACTATTTGCCATTTCTTACGATTTTGTAAAACATTTAAAAATAGTTCAACTAGCCGTCTACATTGACACGTTGTGAGCTTGTAGATCGGCTATTTGAACTATTATAAAAGGTTAAATGGCAAATACGTTTAGGGATAAGGGGTGGTACAAGATATAGCCCCATGGTCTTTGCTCTCTTTCATGGGTCTTCAACATATTTTCGGCAAAGCGTTTTGGTGTACAGTACATGGAAAAAACAGCAAGTGCAGAGCCAAAGGCTTAGAGTATATATGAATAGAGACGGCACCGGATATCTCCTCCCATCCACTTGCATTAAGTTGCTCAAAAGCGCATGAGGCGATTTCACTAAGGAACAGAGTGCATTCTGGGATGGATTTACCCCAAACTCATGAACGCGCTGGCCGTTGACTATCATTGCACGCGTTCACGTATGAAACAGCGGCGTTCACGTATGAAACTGCGTTCACGTGTCATCGTGAACGTGCACAATGACAGTCAACGGACCAGCGCGTTCATGAGTTTGGCCCAGCGCTGCAATACCAAATTCGGCCACTTTGTCCATTTCTCCTCAGGGTTTCCTCCGGGTGCCGTCTCTATTCATATATACTCTAAGGCCAAAGGTCTATATTGAGGTATTTTTTACTTGACTGTAGCAGAGTGCCTTGGACATCTTTTTCTATTACCATTATTGAACACTCGCCAACGAGCACCCCTTTTTCATCTTGTACAACCACACGGACCACGGCAGTGCTTCTTCTTTCTATTCAAGGTCTATATTGAGGGTTTAAGTGTTTTTTTCTGAAAATACTCAAACTTAAATTACTTACTTAAATACTTAAATTAATCAAACATACAGTATTGATAGAAAAGATCATGACATTAAACAAACAAACCAAAACATTTAAGTCACACAACAGTGCTGTCAAAGTGCTGGAAAAGTTTAATTAATAGTGCCCCAAATGCCTAAAAGGTGGTGCCTGAGGAAAGGGTTAGGGTTACTTAATGTGTTGTTTCTGTATGATTTTGATGTGCTGAATCCATTTCTGCCGTATGCCGAGTGATACGACACACCGTTTCGTCAGAAATTGGGGTTAGGGTTACTTAATTTGTTGTTTTTATATGATTTTTATGTGCTGTTCTGATGTATGCTGAGTGCTGCGAGTCACCGTTTTGTCAGAAATTGAGTCATTTGCATTTAGTATTTAGCATTTTTTGAAAGTTCAATGTATCCCAAATAAGAATCCACTGTATGGCGGTGAAATAAGGGTCCCAGTTTTTCATCATCATGGTGATGGCAAAACATCCTGGGCAAAGTAAATTATACATTAGGCCCCTGGGTGGTGACCCAAATCACATTGAATTCAATGGAGCGACATTCTATAAATAGATATTCTATAAATTTCATGGGGATTTCTTAAAAAATAAAAAATATCCCACGATTTTGTAACCCATTTTTCTCACCTGTGTCAATTATCTAATGTGATCCTGGGCTCTACACACCCTCCACCAACCTGGGGAGAGCAACGGACTTGAACTCATGCTTCCTTCATGCATGAGTGTCCAAGTTGCTCCTTTACACCTGACAGGGGGGAGTTTCCCTGGTTAGACGTAGCGCGTGGAAGGATCAGGTGCCCCGGCTGGCCAGGGGGAGACAGTTTAGAGACCAGGATTACTGCATGTTTTTTGTGAGGGTACCTGCCCTAGGGGACACGGGGAGAACATGCAAACTCCACACAGAAAGGCCCTTTCGCCAACCTCGCCTCGGGTATGAGCACTGATGACGCGGAGGAGACAACACGCCGCCATGGGGATTTCTGCGTTTTAGAACTCACCCCCAGAATGAGTTACAGCCAAATAGCTGCAACGTACACATTACTGTCTGGTGCTCTTGAACCCGGGGATATGAGAACCAAGACAGTGAGTGCATGGTTTCTGGGAAGCATAAGTCCCCTAAAAATATGCTGTTCCATAGACTAAAATGTATTCTTGGTGAATACATTAAATATACTGAATGGAATAGTACTCCTGGTCAGGACGGCGCTAGAGCTCCGTGAAGGGGTCAGGGGACAGTTACTGGTGTGAAGTAGTTAAGGTGGCACTACTTTTGGTAGCCAATGCATGACTCAGAGACATCTATCTGAAAAAAAGCGTGTAGAGGCTGATTCATCTCTCTCTCAGCTAAGGGGTCCTTGGCCTGAAAAAGACCCCTGGGCGGCATTGGCTATGGGGTAGAGTGACCGGATGGGAACCACAAGGTTCCCAGTTCGAACCCGGGCTCCCCCAGAGTTAGTGTTGAAGTGTCCTTGAGCAAGACTCTGAACCCCTAATTACTCCCGATGTGCAGGTTGGTGCCTTGCATGGTTTCCTCCGGCATCGGTGTATGAATGTGTGTGTGTGAATGGGTGAATGGGTGAATGTAATGCACAATCTCTGTAAAGCACTTTGGATAAAGGCGCTACATAAATGCACCATTTACCATTTACCCCTGCTCTATCTAATAATCGCCTCCATCAGGCCAGACAGCCGAAGGCCGGAAACTATATGTTTTCGCCACCGTCTGATTTACAGTAATTGATAAACGTGTCGCTTCGCACAGCGTTTCGAGCTTGTGGACCTGCTACTTTTGATACTTTTGTGTGATGCTGTACTATGATCGAAGTAGGGCGCTAATTTACGTAAAAATACAAAAAGTTAAAATATGGAGATAAGAGTTTTCTGGCTGCCCTGCAGCACCGATATAATGACTTTTTCCCTCTTCACACGAATTGTCTTTGCCAAAAATGTGTCTACATTTCAAGCTCACAGCACTTGTAGGTGGACTATTTTTTGAGTGGTGTAAACCACTCCAACAACTGGCTTTGTTAGTTTACGTGTCCACGTGTCCACGTGTTTGTTCGTACCAAAAAAATGAGCATGGTTGCTATGGTCACTGAGTTCACACGGGTGTGATTTCATTACGTCAGACATTACGTCAGACCACAGCTGATCAGGCTATATAATACCTTACACCACTCAGTTCACACTGGTGTGATTTTTTGCAGAATGTTCGCTGTCCATACACATACAGGAAGGCTAGGTTTGTGTAGTTATAAGACACAGCAAGTCCTAAGTACTGTATCTTTGTACAGTAAGTACCAAAATGTATCCAAGAACAACCATTTCACTACATGTTGGCCAGTAGTGCCGATGAAATACAGCTTAAATGGCTTTAAGCTTCAACTGAGTGGTTTTGGAGAGCTGATAAGAGTCGGGTAAAGTGTGATATGAATAACAAAGTAGGCTACAATATAACATTGAAATAGTTGTTCACAGTAGTTTATGAAATCTGCAAAAGTAGATGATCTACAAGCTCAAAATGCGACACAGAGATCTGCTACTTTTGACAGTTTTTTGTGTTAATTTATGAAGAAAATAAACACACAAAAAGTTAGAATATGGAGATAAGAGTTTTTCTGCCAGATAGCAACGTTATAAAACCTTCTTGATTCTTGAGTCAGTAATATGTTATCTCCTTCTGTTATTCTTCCACACAGGGAGCAGGCAGTTCTTTCACTATAAATAGCACTATCTATGTTTAAGCCAAACATGTTCAAGTCAAGGACCCACAAACGTCACTGTACTATTGTCTATTTATTATTGCACTTGCTATGTTGGCCAATAGTGCACGGGGCACTTGGCACTTGGCAAGCACAAGGCACTTGCATGGAGGGCCCTGAACGGCATGGCCAGTGTATGGAACTCCAACCTCCCCCGTCAAACCAAACTCATTCAGCTTCTTCTATGCAACGGTAGAGTCTGTTCTCCTATACGACAGTGAATGCTGGACCCTGAAGCCAAACCTGCAGAAGTCTCTAGATGGGTGCTACACCAGAATGCTGCGTGCAGTACTTATTACATCAGCAAGAGTACACATGTTCACAACAAGAATCTGTATGATGGAATGCCAAGGGTGAGCCATCAAATAGCAGCCAGGAGAATGAGACTAGCAGAACACTGCCAAAGACACCAAGAGCTGCCAGCCAGCAAACTAGTGCTCCGGGAACCAACGCACTGGCACCGGTCACGAGGACATCCCACATTAACATATGTGGATGTACTCCACGAAGCAGGAGCGCAAAGCACCAACAAACTGTCCAGATACATGGAGAACCGGGATGACTGGAAGCGACAATGGAGGGCTCATCTGAGAACGACCTAGAGAGACGGGGAGTTATTATAGATATTATAGATCTGTCCAGCGTTGCCAGAATTGACAACAGCAACAAGCAGCAAACAAGTCCAAAAGAAGTGACTATAGCTCACAGGAGCAAACCCGTTCTCACAACCAAGGCGTCATGTTTTGCAGCTCTGCGAGTAGCCCTGAGAAGTGTTGACATGACGGGACACCATGAAAGTCAAGTTTTGACACGTCAGGACGCCATGGTGACGTTGCATGTTGACAAAACTATCCCTAAACCTAACCCTATAATCCTAATTCCTAACCTCACAAAAATATGCCTAAAACTAACCTTAATCACCTCACAAACAGAATTGTGGGGTCCATGCATGGCACAAAACATTTTCAGATGGGGGTATGCGGGCCAAATATATATCAATTTGGGGGTCCTTGACATGAAACTGTTGAGTAGTAACTGTTGAGTAGTATGCAGTATGTATGATTCATACACGTACATACATAAAGGGGAAGGGGGGACCCATCAATCTGGTCTACAACTGCGTTTGAGGGACAGGGACGTCGCTGACTATTTCATTGCCCTTTTGATGCCCCCCCCTGGTTTGTTGCCCTACACAATCCCTACGTGTGTGTCTTAGACGGCGCTGTTGAGGGGGGAAGACATTGAGAGCTGCACTACAACTAGGCTGTGGCCAGTGTGGTCCTGGCAGACATGTTTCTCTGCAAACAACCAGACCACAGAGTGAATGAGTGAGCAACCAAGGCGGGCAGCAAACCACACAGCTCATGTTAGCTCTGCCTGAAAGTCTAGACCTCCTTCTGGATGCTCAGAATAGGCAAGCACGTGCGTCGTGCGCATGCACACACACACACACATGCACGAAGGCGCGCATGCACGCACGCACACAAACATATACACACATATACTGTATATCATTGCAGTTGGGCAGAAACCTCTCATCTCCATATTTTGACTTTTTGTATTAAAATAAGTTAACGCCCTACTTCATCATATACAGCGATATAAAGCAAAGTAGCAGATCTACAAGCTGTTGTTTATTGTATTATTTTATTTTTTACTTTTTTATTTTATTTTTTTATAATTTTTATCCCACGATTTTGTAACCCATTTTCCACCCCTGTGTGAATTATCTAATGTGATCCTGGGCTCTACACACCCTCCGCCAACCTAGTCCCCATATATGGGGGACATGGGGAGAGCAACGGACTTGAACTCATGCTTCCTTCATGCCTGAGTTGCTCCTTTACACCTGACGGGGGAGTTTCCCTGGTTGGACGTAGCGCGTGGAAGGACCAGTTCCTTTCCCCTCCATCAGGCGCCCCGGCTGGCCAGGGGGAGGCAGTTTAGAGACCAGGATTACTGCATGTTTTTTGTGAGGGTACCTACCCTAGGGGACACAGGGAGAACATGCAAACTCCACACAGAAAGGCCCTTTCGCCAACCCCGCCTTGGGTATGGGCACTGATGACGCGGAGGAGGAAACACGCCGCCAGCACCCACAGCGTCCCGAGCGGGAATTGAACCCAGGACCTTCTAGCTGTGAGGCGACAGCACTACCAACTGTGCCACCGTGCCCCCATTTTTTACTTTTTTATCCCACGATTTTGCAGGGTTAGGGTTAGGGATATTTTAACACCCAGTGTCAATTGTGTAATCCTGGGCGCTACACTCGCTCTGCCAACCTGAGGAGAGCAACGGACTGGCCTCAATCATGCTTCCTTCAATACATGAGGAGTCCAAGTCGCTTCTTTTCACCTGACAGACAGGAGTTTCCCCGGTTGGACGTAGCGCATGGAAGGAACACGTTATTTCAACCAGTTCCTTAATTCCCCTCCATCAGGCGCCCCGGCTGGCAAAGGGAAGGCAGTATAGAGACCAGGATTACTGCATGTTTTTTGTGAGGGTACCTACCTACTACCCTATGGGACACATGGAGAACATGGAAACTCCACATAGAAAGGCCCTTTTGCCAACCCCCCTTGAGCAGGGGTTCCAAAGGTTTTTGGGCCCAAGTACCCCATGGGGGGAGAATTATTTCCATCCATGCCTCATTTTTGCAAAACACTGATAAGCATATACTTACTTACAAGTTGTTACAACCTTACATTTAGATGCCATTGGAACTATTTGTATTAAAACTTTTCAAAGTCACAACGCATCACAACACATAATTGCCTTAATTGCCTTCCTTGATGCATCAACGAGCGTCAACGACCAACAGCTCGTCACAGTCACAGACACCATAATTCACTGTAATGAATTATTTTGCAGACTCCCTGGCTATATTGCGGACCCCACTTTGGGAACCATGGACCTATAGAGTATGGGCGCTGATGGCGCCCATAGGAGAGAACCCAGGGCCCTATAGCTGTGAGGTGACAGCGCTACTGACTGCGCCACCGTGCCCCTTCACATGATCTACAAGCTTGAAACGCTGTGTGAAATGTGTTTCGAGCTTGTAGATCTGCTATTTTGATGCTTTGGAATTTTAATTGAAAAGTAACAGTTTTTTATTCGCCTGGAAAGGAGCCAGCTTAGGTGGTTCGGGCATCTGGTTAAGATGCCTCTCGGGTGCCTCCCTGGGGAGGTACTCGAGGCACGTCCCACTAGGAGGGGACCCCGGGGCAGACCAAGGCGTAGTTGGAGGAATCACATCGACTCACTGGCCTTGGAACGTCTCGGGATCCCCCAGGAGGAAGTCACTAATGTTGCTCTGGAGAGGGAAGTCTGGAGCTCTCTGGTGGAGCTGTTGCCCCCGTGACCCGACTACGGATAAGTGGTTGAAGATGGATGGATGGAAGTAACAGTTTTGGACACAAGGGGATTCCACCTGACAGATGATATACATTATACACATATATGGCATACAGCACATGTAGACGTAGTACACATGACGTGGTACTCACGCACGCACACACGCACAATTTTCAATAATTGCCATTTGCTGATCTGCAAGCTAACAACGTTAGCATTCTAAATAAATGTTCTCAAATAGAAACTTTCATTGAATTGATTATTTATATTTTTTCAAATATATTCAAACATTTATCACTTTTTGGACAAAATATGGGTCAAAACTTGGACGGTGGACTAGGACTCTCCAAAATCACCATAGAGATGGAGATATATATATATATATATGCTAGCAGAGAGATGGAGAGGGAGACATGCAACACAGTTCTCCAATCAGAACAAAAGCAGAGAGATGTTATGATAGACGTAACACAGCTGCCAGGCAGACATGGAAACAGGCATAATCACCTAGACGTGCACAATGCTGCAACACACGCACGCACACACGCACGCACGCACGCACGCACGCACGCACGCACGCACGCACGACATGTACCGTACAGTATATAGAACATGCACACACATTCATGTACAGGGATGTGCTCACAATCACATGCACAGCCGGACACACACACACACACACACACACACACACACACACACACACACACACACACACACACACACACACACACACACACACACACACACGACACACACACACACACACGACACACACACACGCAACAGCTGATGGCATGCAGGTTAAATGTAAAGGCCTAGCGCTTTTATCCAAAGCGCTTTACATAGATTGTGCATTACATTCACCCATTCATACACCGATGGCGGAGGAAACCTGCATGCAAGCAGCCCTGGTCTTTCCTACAGGCGAGACGTGTAGCCGCTTGGGGCGCATGCAGGTCCTTAGGGGCGGCGCTGTGTAGCCCTAAAAAAAGTAAGTAAGTAATAATGAAAATAAAATGAAAATAAAATAAAAATAAATGAAATAAAACCTATGGTGGGTACTATAGGCGCCCCCTCCCCATTGAACAAATAAACAAGAATAAATACACTTTGCACCCCTGTTCTGTTCCTCACAACACCAATGTTTCATTTGCCGCACTACCTGCTTTAAGTGGGGGATGTCGTCACACACTTGAGCAACTGGCAACGCCTAAAAAATTAATTAAGCCATGTTGTACTAGTTCCCTCCTCGAAGCGGAGGTGGAACGGTGGAAAGCCTGTTAGGTAAATAACAGCCTCACTGCACTGCCTGGATGTATCCTGTTTTTGGTCAAAACAAGCGTTTTTTTAACAGCCCAAGCCAAATAAACAACCAATGATTGCATTTATATAATGTATTTTCTGCATGTGCTGGGGCGCAACAATGGCCAGGACCGGCACTGCATGCAAGGCACCAACCTGCACATCGGGAGCAATTTGGGGAGGTTCAGAATCTTGTTGCCGGACTGTTGCCTATCGCAATGTTCAAATGCTTCCGTCATACAGTCTGGAGCAACGGAAGCTCTATCATGACTAAAATATAAAGTGGAAGTGGAGCCTCCTCCCCACTTCCGTTTCGTCTTTACAGTCGCACAAATGTTTCCCAATATAAATTAAACTAGAAAAACTAGAACTAGAAAAAGTGCCCCTCGGGGCACGGGGCACATGCAGGTCTCCACCAGGGCAGGTCAGGTTGTGGCCTCCTGGTGGCGCTATAATAGGCCAATGCGAAAAGGGTGACATTTCTTCTTACGCCTTGGATGGAAATTGGATGATTTGAGGCATTTTATTCAAAAAATGTGTTTAGCAAAAATCCACCTGTTGGTGGCGCTATAACAGGCCAATGTAAAAAGGGTGGGATATATTTTATATTCTGGAAAGTCTGTGAAAGATTTCACGTAACTTTTTGTTCAAAACGAGCCAATCCTGCAAAATTTGAAAGCCAATTTTAGCCAATTAGGATGGAACATGAAATATCAGACAGATCCGTCTTGAACACATGACTATAGAGATACTGTGTAACGATTTGCGGGATTTTTGGACAGAATCTGGAGGAGTAATATCAAAAAAATTGTTTTATAAAAGTCGGCCTCCTGGTGGCACTATAACAGGCCGTTCTGGAAAGTTTGGGGCAGAGGTTCATCGTTGGCATCCAGAGAGTGTTTGTGCAAAATTTGGCACTGTTACCGGTGCCGGAGATTAGCTGTTAACAGACGGACAGACATACAGTACACACACTCCCACAAGGACGGACTCACACACACACACACACACACACACACACACACACACACACACACACACACACACACACACACACACACACACACACACACGCACACACACACACACAGTGCAAAACATACTCTCTCCCCATGCCTTCGGCCTGGTGGAGACAATCATCTAAACATATATAGCTCACTGCTTAGCAGAAATGGAAATAAAACAATAAAATGTAAAGATATTTCAAAATATATTTTCGTGAACGTAAATGGCAGCTTCCTTACTCGGATTTCTGGAGTTGTAGTTCCAGACTCTACAGTATATAGCATTCGGAGATTGTGGAATAGTTGTCTGCATGGCTACACAAGACTACATCGACACCAACTCTGGGGGAACCTGCGATCGAAATGAAAACCTCATTGTTCCCATCCGGTGCTCTACCGGCCACTCCACCCCTCAACCACTGCCGCCCCCAGGTTAAAGGCGTAGTGAAAAATAAGTTTTTCACACTTTTAGACCATATATTCATATGGGCATACCTAACAATGGATGCCCAAAAAATGGGCAAATTCTCATTTTTGTGTGTTCTTATATCAAAAGTCCATACAAATATTTGTTTAATTACTTCCTGACGTGCTGCGTGATGACGTGTAGAGATACACATCAATAAAAGCCAATAAAGATGAAGCTCACCAGTTTGTTTCCCATGCTTCTTGTCCTCCTCCACACAGCTCGTTTTGATTACAGAACTACTCCGTTTTGAATCTCATTCAAGATGACATCCAGACAGTTTATTACTTGTTTTAAACGTAATCATCACGCTAAAATAATGTATATAGGTTGTGTATAGGTTAGAAATAATCCGCTGACTTCATGACCTCATGTCTCCCTGTCACTTTGTTTACAAACGAAACGCACGTGCAGGAAGCCACATCCAGACCCCATAGCCTGGAGGGATGTTACGCTCTGATTGGTTCAGAAACTTCAGAGCCAGCGTTTGAAGCTAAAACTTCAAAATAAAATGTTTCAGGATGGTAGCTAGGGACGGTAGCTATGCTATACGCAGGACGCATGGAGTGTGTTTGTCAGATAGTCAGATAGTCAGATAGTCGGCCAGCTGTACCAGTTTACTGTTATCTGGCTTATTTCTACCCTATAATGTTTTCAGATACATATTTTAGCGTGATGATTAAGTTGAAACCGAGTAATACACTGTCGGATGTTATCTTGAATGGGAATAAAAACGGAGGATTTCTGTAATCAGTAGCAGCTGTGTTGGACAGTGTTGGCTTTTATCGATGTGGGCCTCCACACGTCATCACGCAGTACGTTTTCGTTTTCAGGAAGTAATTAAAATTCGATTTGTATGGACTTTTGATATAAAAATACACAAATGAAAATGTTCTCATTTGTTTGGCATCCATTGTTAGGTATGCTCATAGATGACCACGGATGTGGTCTAAAGTGTGAAAAACATATTTTTCATTTCACTACGCCTTTATTTTTTATTTTTTAATATTTTTTATCCCACGATTTTGTAACCCATTTTTCACCCCTGTGTCAATTATCTAATGTGATCCTGGGCTCTACACACCCTCCGCCAACCTAGTCCCCATATATGGGGGACATGGGGAGAGCAACGGACTTGAACTCATGCTTTCTTCAAATTGCTCCAGGGAGTTTCCCTGGTTGGACGTAGCGCGTGGAAGGAACACGTTATTTCAACCAGTTCCTTTCCCCTCCATCAGGCTGGCCAGGGGGAGGCAGTTTAGAGTCCAGTATTACTGCATGTTTTTGTGAGGGTAACTAACCTAGGGGACACGGGGAGAACATCTGTGTGGAACAAACTCCACACAGAAAGGCCCTTTTGCCAACCCCGCCTCAGGTATGGGCACTGATGAGACGGAGGAGGAAACACGCCACCAGCACCCACAGCGTCCCCAGCGGGAATCAAACCCAGGACCTTCTAGCTGTGAGGCGACAGCACTACCAACTGTGCCACCGTGCCCCCATATATATATTTTTTTAAAGTAAATAATGGAGCTGGGAACTTCTCCTTTGGTCCACCCATTCCTGGGTGAGAATGATCCAGTGAAAAAAATAGCAAACAAGAATTGATTCAAATCAATTAATTACCAGCTGATTACAATCTTCAGAATTGTGCTATTATCTGAAATGTATATATCTGTGTCTGTTTATGTGTGTGTGTGTGTGTGTGTAAACAACAACAGGATCTGTCCAGGTGAGTGTAGCCTAGTACAAAATGGAGCCAAACATTGGTGACTATCAAGTCATTAGAGGAAATGGAGGTTATTTGGAATGTCTGTAGCTTGATTTAACAGACCGAAAACAAATTAGAGGGAACATTGCGGCGGACCACCGCAGCAACCTCCGCAGGGCCCCCCCTTATATTCAATCAATTCAATTGATTGTCCAAGTTGCTCCTTTACACCTGACAGGGGGGAGTTTCCCTAGTTGGACGTAGCGCGTGGAAGGAACACGTTATTCCAACCAGTTCCATTCCCCTCCATCAGGCGCCCCGGCTGGCCAGGGGGAGGCAGTTTAGAGACCAGGATTACTGCATGTTTTTTGTGAGGGTACCTACCCTAGGGGACACGGGGAGAACATGCAAACTCCACACAGAAAGGCCCTTTCGCCAACCCCGCCTCAGGTATGGGCACTGATGACACGGAGGAGCAAACACGACGCCAGCACCCACAGTGTCCCGAGCGGGAATCGAACCCAGGACCTTCTAGCTGTGAGGCGACAGCACTACCAACTGTGCCACCGTGCCCCTCTTCACTACGCCTTTAAAGGAGAATTCCATGCTAGAAGGCTTGCTTATGGTAGGGAAATAGCCAATAATGAGCTTTTGCACAAAATAACACCTGGACCTCTTTGGTGGGGACGTAACAACTACAAATAAAGGTAAGAAAGCCTTCTAGTCTGAAATTATCCTTTAATCACGGTTGGAGTCCCCCAGGTGTCTATACTAGGTCCCCTCTTTTGTTCCCCCTCTACACTAAATCTCTAAATAGCAGAACTACAAGTTCACTTGTATTGAAAATAGCTCAACGTTTTCAAAGAATCACACTCGTGTGAAGTGAGGGGCACTCTTATCATCATACATCATCATACAGTACATCACATTCAGTGCTCAGCCAATCAAATCACTGTTATTTGGTACACACAAACACACAAAGCTGGGCATAGGAGGGGCTAGCGCTCCTCAAAAATAGCAGATCTACAAGCTCAGTGCATTGCAAAAACCTCATGTTTCTATATCAGTGGTGCTCAATATTTCACGTCAAGGACCCCAAAAATTATATGTAATTGGCCGCCGACTCCCATCTGAAAATATGTTGTTCCAGGGACCCCCCCAGAAGCAAAGATTTGAGTTAAAAACGCTCTGGAAGAATATATATTCAAAGATTTTTTCTAAAATAGCAGATCTACAAGCCCATGAGCTTGTAGATCTGCTATTTTTCAATATCTAAAGTATAACATGTTGCTTAAAACACCAAAAGGGGGTCAGACAGTATAAAGAATGTGAGTACTGTTTTTTTACACCACTGTAACAAGAGACCAGGACCCCAACCTGGTGATTCCCTGAAGCAATATCCAGTAAGTGATGTCCAGTGCAGGGAGACCGGACCCCAGGCCGGCGATCACAACCACACTGCCTACAAAGACCAATATTGTGTTGCAAATTAACTGCAATTATAGCTGTCTCTCCTGCCTATTGATAGAGAAAACAGAGGGCTCCCCCTAGAGGGCGTACCACATCACTGAACATGAGAGGCGGTGAGAAAATAGGAGAAGAGGGGAGTCATAAAATTAGTGCACAATCACTAAAAGACGCCAACTTACAAAGAAGGATTCCGATTTAATGGCGTCTTCTCAGAGGATGGAATGGGGTAATTAAAGTGGAAGAGAATGAAGTGGACCGCAGGGCTAAATGGGTTTTCTAACATCATGCTTTTGGGAGGCCAGATTGCGCCGGAGTACTTTGCACTTCAGATGTTTTAGCGAATGGCCAACAAAATGGGGTGCCTGAAAGTGTGCCGAGTATGTGATATAGTCAGCTGATGTGCGTGCACTGTGTGCGTGTGCGTGTGCACTGTACAGTATTTGAGCTGTGCGGATTACAGTCACCGGTAGCTATAGCTAGTTACACCTGGCCAACCACCTGCCTCCACTACCATCGTCCATCTGTGCAGCCCTCTCGCGTGCACACACACACACACACACACACACACACACACACACACACACACACACACACACACACACACACACACACACACACACACACACACACACACACACACACACACACACACACAGCGCTGGCCTGCAGAGCTCTAACATCAGCCTTTAACCCTGCCCTGGCTGAACTGAACAGATCTCAGGGTGGAAAACATGTACTGTATATGTCCAAAACTCTTACTTTTCAGCGAATGGGGGGAATTAAATAACCTGTGTTCCTATATAGATCCAAAGTAGTTATGATTTAGTCACAAGCTCTTGGTTGTCGGGCAGAAACCTCTCATCTCCATATTTTAACTTTTTTCCCCCAATAAATGAATGCCCTATTTGTCCATACTACAGCGTCACACAATACGGTACACATTTCCAGCTTGTAGATCTGCTACTGTTTTTGAATTTGAATCCTGAAAAGTCACAGTTTTGGACAAAATTATGAGGTTTCCACCCGAGACGGTGAATAAAATCACACCCGTGTGAACTGAGTGGTGTAACTCCCCCCCTTCCACCCACGCATCTGCCTTTTATAGCGCCACCAGGAGGCCGACTTTTGTAAAACAATTTTTTTGATATTACTCCTCCAGATTCTGTCCAAAAATCTCACAAATCGTTACACAGTATCTCTATGGTCATGTGCTCAAGTCGGATCTGTCCGATATTTCCTGATTGGCTACAATTGGCTTTCACAGTTTGCAAGATTGCCCCGTTTTGAACAAAAGCCTTAAATCATGAACGCAGCATGCAATTTACGTGAAATCTTTCACACATTTTCTTACTAGGCTGAGGAATATATCCCACCCTTTTCACATTGGCTTGTTATAGCGCCACCAACAGGTTGATTTTTGCAACACAAAAACACATTTTTGGAACAAAATGCCTCAAATCATCCAATTGCCATCAAAGGCAAACATGTTTATATTACTCTTAAACATTTTGTCAAACATCTCACACAGTCCTATCCTCCTGGTGGAGACCTGTGCCCAGAAGGGCACTTTTTCTAGTTTTCACTTCTTTTCTTCTTTGTCTTGACAAACAGCAGATCTACAAGCTCAAAC
>NC_136792.1:41139517-41529517 GCF_951216825.1 Electrona antarctica | reverse complement strand
GCCACAAGAAACTACAAGTCCCAGGCTCCATTGCTAGAACTCACATATAGTCCCACAGCAGTTAGAGCTGACTGACAGTCAGTTAGGTAGCACTGGAGAAATAGGTCATAGAGATAAAAATACTCCCCCCCCCCCCCTCTCCACCCCCCCCCCCCCCTCTCTCTCTCTCTCTCTCTCTCTCTCTCTCTCTCCCCATCTCTCTCACTCCTGTCTTCTCAAAAGGACAAAGAGAGAGAGAGAGAGAGAGAGAGAGAGAGATAGAGAGAGACTAAATAAAAGGATGATGAAAGCATTAACCCAGAAACAGAAATACAGTGAGAAAACACCATACTTCCCTCTTCTCTTAACTCTGTACAAATACAGACATGATGAGGAAACTGAACAAGAAAGAGAATGAAATTAATTCAGCAGAGTGCGTGCGTGCGTTCATGCACCACAGTGCATGCCTACGTGCGCACATACAGAATTATGCCTTAACTTTTGCGTGCACTTGTCTGTATGTGCAAATCCGGGAAACACACGTGTATAGGCCTACTGCATGTCTCTTTGTGTGCGTGCGTGCGTGCGTGCGTGCGTGCGTGCGTGCGTGCGTGCGTGCGTGCGTGCGTGCACCACAGCACTTATAGGCCTGTCACAATTACGAATCACCTAATCACAATTATTTTACATAATGGTAATAATCGTAAATATTCCAAAAGTATAAAGTTATTGAACATGCCAGCCCTTTCTTTTGGCATAGTATAGTTATTTGTCATGTCTGCCCTGTTACAAAGCCTTACAAAGGCAAAACAGAAATTGAATATTTATTTATTTTAAAGGAGAGTTGAGCCAGAAGGCAAAGTTCTCTGTCTAGTGTCTACCTTCGTTCCTACTCTCACCTATGGTCATGAAGTGTGGGTCATGACCGAAAGAATAAGGTTGCGAGACTCGGAGTAGAGTCGCTGCTTCTTCACCTGGAAAGGAGCCAGCTTAGGTGGTTCGGGCATCTGGTTAGGATGCCTCTCGGGCGTCTCCCTAGGGAGGTCCTCGAGGCAGACCAAGGCGCAGTTGGAGGAAACACATCGACTCACTGGCCTTGGAACGTCTCGGGATCCCCCAGGAGGAAGTCACTAATGTTGCTCTGGAGAGGGACGTCTGGAACACGCTGGTGGAGCTGTTGCCCCAGCGACCCGACTACGGATAAGCGGTTGAAGATGGATGGATGGGGGTGGATGGGTTCAAACGTTCAACGCCAAAATCACAATTCAATTGTTAGTCTGCAATTGTTTGTGTGATAATTATGTAAGGTTTCATGATCGTGACAGCCCTAAAAGCACTAACCTAATGAATGAGTGCTGTGGTGTTTTCTCTGGGATAACAAACATGACAGAGAGATTCAGAGTCCAGCGGACGGTTGCTCAGGCTCCAGTGCACTTGTCATGCAGAGAGAGCTGGTTGCACACACAGTCAGTTAATACATGGATCATGCATTTCATTGGGGGCTGAGATCAGTCAGGCAGGGCAGAAATAATACTACTGTAGACCCCATGCACCAACATCACTGCAGCTATATGACGTTAGATTGTGGTCTAACGTTAGAATCTTAGGTTAGACCGCAATCTGTAGCTTCCTTTAGACCAGTGGTTCAAGGACTACCTGTTTGGTATACAATACATATTATAGATCACACGGCCCCTCATAACTGTGTAACAAATGGAACCTTAATGGAGCCGTTGTGGGTCTGTAACTCTCATAGTTACAGACCCACAACAGGTCATAAATGGGTCTGTAACTCTCATAGTTACAGACCCACAACGGGTCATGTAATGGGTCTGTAACTCTCATAGTTACAGACCCACAACAGGTCATGTAATGGGTCTGTAACTCTCATAGTTACAGACCCACAACGGGTCATGTAATGTGTCTGTAACTCTCATAGTTACAGACCCATGATCTACGGCTCCATTTGGTTCCTATACATACAGTATCATCATGACCTGATCCCGCTCAAGGCCTCCTGGCTGGGGGTCCCCGGACCACAGTTTGAGAACTACTGCTAGAGAACTACTGCTAAGAAGAAGAAGAAGAAGAAGAAGAAGAAGAAGAAGAAGAAGAAGAAGAAGAAATACATCTACCTGGAAAATATGATGCACGCTTAAGAGTCTGGTACAAAAAAAGATAGGCCCACCATTTGAAAATGTCAGGAACACGCATTGCAATTAGGTGCATGCGCGGTGTTCATTTTCTTGACTATAAGACTAAGACTAAAGACTAAGTCGACTAAGGTTTTTCAGAAGACTAAATGTGACTAAGACTGTGTTATTCAAAATACTAAAGCTACCTCCACATTGCACCGACGGTCGGCTGTCGGCCAGTTTGAAAGAGTCGCGAGCGTGTCGGCAGGAGACTCCCCGACGAGAAGCTCCCGTCGCTTGCCGTCCATATCGCCTTATCGACGCGTCGGAACCCGTCGATGAAGAACCGAACATGTCCGGTCGGTTGCCGATGTCGGGAGCGACCCTATCCTCTGTAGAGTCGTCTTCTAGTCTGCTCATCATGTTTCAGGGCTGACTACTGGTGTAGTGTGCAAACTAGATAACATATTCTCAATATCAACTCTCAATTAATATGTAATACCAATCAATCAACTCCAGTCTCCAAATCAACTCCAAAGCAAGACTAGCGAAACTAATGCTATCTCTTATCGTTTTGGTGTGAAGCGCCGTGTTGCCATATTCTGTGAGTGAAACAAGCGACCAGGTCTATGAAAAACAAATCCAAAAGAAGCAACCAGTTTCACTACTTGAGCCCTATTACATCAGCAATTTTTTAAATGAATCATGAAAGCAAGCCCAAATAAGCAACTACACTTCAGAAATAAGCCCAAATTATAAAGCAACGGGCAACTATGAATATTAAGCTATATTACAGGACAACTATCCCAAAGTCGCTTATAATAAGCAGACCTGGCAACACTGCAAACCAGCGCTTTCGGCAATTTGCATGCTGGAAAATAACTAATGCTAGTCTGTGTCAATATGAGAGTTTTAAGTAGTCTTTGACTAGTCTGGACAAGTTTCCTCGCTCTGGAGTCACCTTTAGACTAAATCTTTTCTGGCTAACACTAAGACTACTAAAGACTAAGACTAAATAAAATATTGTGAAATAATTAACACTGTGCTTGCGTGCGTGTGCGCGCGTGTGCGTGCGTGCGTGCGTGCGTGCGTGCGTGCGTGCGTGCGTGCGTGCGTGCGTGCGTGCGCGCGTGTGTGTGCACATTTTGGTACATAGAATACTCTCAAATGGCAAATCAACCTTTTGGATAGAGACCTGCAGGCACTGTCTATAGAGCAGTGTTATGTGTCCTGTATAGTCAGTGAAGGCATGTATAATTGTCCCCCCTAGTACAGTAATGCCGCCCAATGCATTATGTGTGGCACTGTGGCAGTCCGCAGCGAATGACCAAAACCACTACAGCGCACGCACGCACGCACGCACGCACACACACACGCACGCACGCACACAAGCACCATTGCCATAACAACATTATTCCTATCAGCTTTTTGCATGTTAGAGGGAACATAGGCTACAGTAGCCACTGCAGACCAAGGAAGTCAATCCTCTGTCAATGTTGTGTGTGTAGGTTTTTTTTTTTTTTTTTCTCGATCATTTATACTGTAATCTCAAATCCACTGTCCCTCCTGGCTATGGCCAGTCTGGAGCCATGTGGAACTCCAGATTTTTTGCAAGACTGACATCAATACAACGTTTTGTGATTCAATATTAGTGAAGCTTTAACGTACTTAAGATCTTTGCTTGTAACAAACCGTCACTATAGTTTGAGGACGATAGCTTATAGTGTGACAATGTTTTATCTAACAGGATGTGGGGATATGACACACCTATCTTCCCTTGAATGCACACAAAAGCAAAACATAATGTCGTTGCGGCGTGGAAATGCCATAGGAACTACCTTGGACTATAAGACCTATCCATTTTACTTTATCTGCAGTACATCTCTATGGAAATGTGGAGACGCTATAGGGCTAGCCACCATGCCCAGATTTAAAAGGAGAACTGACAAAAAGTGCACTGCCCCTATTTCTTTCAATGTGTTTTGCTGAATATTGCAATCGTGACATGACTTGACTTGCAATTGAAAGGGCTCTGAGAGAGAGGGGGGGAGGGGGGGTTGGAGATAGGGTTGGTGGTGGCACTAAGACAGAGAAAGAGAGAGAATTGTTGATGAGGGTAAGATATTTGCTTCAGCTCAGATGGTCTGAAGATGAGTTGAGAAGTTAGAGAGAGAGAGAGAGAGAGAGAGAGAGAGAGAGAGAGAGAGAGAGAGAGAGAGAGTAATGAGGTTAGATGCGATAGAGTGATGAATTGAAATAGGAAGAGGGGATGAGTACAAGAGGATGGAGCGAAGAATCAGGAATGAGAGAGACGAGCGACAGGGGTGAGAGGAGGACAGAGACAGACAGACAGACAGAGACAAACAGCCATGGAGCAGAGATAGAGACAGGAAGAGAGTGAAAGAAAGAGAGAGAATGTGACGAGAGGCAAAGAAAGAGATTAAATGAGTCTCTAATCCTGAGAGAGAGAGAGAGAGAGAGAGACAGACAGAGAGAGCTGGCATGTAGATGCCCAGTAGATTGAAGCTATACTGTACTGTATAGCTGTTTTCTCCTCTCCCCCATTCTGCGCTGCACGTGCACACACGCACGCTTGCACGCACATGCACGCACGCACGCTTGCACGCACGCATGCACGCACGCACGCACGCACGCACGCACGTGTAGCAGTGTTATACTGTGAAAGGCGTATACTCCCAGTAGACTAAGTTATGGGTAGCACTATAGCAATATTAAGCACTTTATTTACATCAGTTGAATTAGAAGATCTTTTTCATATTACCTACAGTATGGGCTCAGCTTGGTTTAGAGACTTTAGAGCAGTGGTTTTCAACCAGTGGTCCAGGGACCACCAGTGGTCCTTGAGGAGGTTCCAGGTGGTCCCCAGCTAAATCATGGAAGAGTTGGTAAACAAATGGACCCTTATGGACCCTTATAGATGTTTAACTCTTGAGAGCGTAACATGAAACCAAATGGACCCTCTCAAGAGTTAAACATCATGCATTACTTAGTTTACAAGAAGTCTACAAAATTAGAGAAAGTAGAAGAATTGTCATTTTGATCAACGTTAGCCTGTTATCTCTCCTAATGGTACCACATCAATACAGCATGGGACAAAATCTTATCCGACGACAACAAAATATTCTAAGTTTTGGTTCTGAAAGGCAAAATCTCATCAAATAGTGCATGCCCATGGCTCAAATGCCGAATAAATAATAGGCCTTAATATGAAAAGGGTTGAAAACCACTGCTTTAGAGGATACACCCTTCTGTTTGCCAAGTACAGGCAGAAACTGAACAGAATTGTTTGGTATATAGTTTTTGGGGGGCATTATTGGGCACACGCTCGGCTGGTTTACTTTGTGAATTCTAAAGGCGGTCAGCCACCACTGTAGACACACAGTGATTAATGTCCACATGCGGGCCAGGGCAGAGTTAAACCTCTTTACATTTCAGATGGCAGTTTGAGAGGATGAAATGTCAACATGACGTTAACCCATGTTTAGCCCATAAGCCAAACCGCATACACAGACTGTGAAATTAAAACACACTAGGGGCAGTGGATCATGTACTGCATGAATGGGCAACTGGTGGCCCCACCATCACTTAATGCGGCGCGCAGGTTAATATCAGAATACTGATATATTATTGATTTCAGCTAATTACTAGTATTAAAATGTTATAGCTAAAATAGCTGATCTACAAGCTAAAAACGTGTCGCTCTGCGACGCGTTTTGAGCTTGTAGATCGGCAATTTTTGCTACGACAGTAATATGCAATGTGGCCCTCTGGAGTGAGTGTGGAAATATAGTGGCCCTCTCCATCGTCAAAGTTGCCCACCGCTGATATACTGTACATCGTCAACACTGTATGGGTTTCACACTGGCTCACACCACATGCCTCTGACACCACTGTTCAGCTGTCAATTACACTTACATAGTCCTATCCTATCAGACACAAATACCTTTAAAAATGAAAAATCACACCCGTGTGAAGTGAGGGGGCGCCCTCACTTCACACGGGACGTCACCGGGGGCATGAATAAAGCAAACAGAAAAGGTCCAGAGACTTGGCTGCCACATGACGTCAAATGGTAAAATGGTAAATGGTGCATTTATATAGCGCCTTTATCCAAGGCACTTTACAGAGATTGTGCATTACATTCACCCATTCACACACACATACATACACCGATGGCAGCGGAAACCATGCAAGGCACCAACTAGCACATCGGGAGCAATTAGGGGTTCAGTGTCTTGCTCAAGGACACTTCGACAGTAACTCTGCCTGGGGGCACACGCAAAGCCAGGCGTTCTAGTTGGAGGGACTAGCCATGAGCCCCCAGTAAGGCTACCCAACGTTGAAGCTGCCACTACCTACTGGCGAAAAGTGGAACTGCAGCACGTTTATGGAGGTGGACGGACGTTCAGTGACGTCATGTGCGAAACGTGCGTCATGACTCATGAGCCATTGAGTTATAATTATACTTCCGGCATTCTTCAAGGTGCTTCAAAACACCACTGAGCAACTTCCATCGAAATTAATACCAGGGGGGGGGGGGGGGGGGGGGGGACTAACGCTCCAGTTCTGTCTCTATCCTTTTATTACTCTATGGGACTAGCGCACCTCAAAAACACACAATGAAGGACAGGTCCGTCATGATCTACAATGGAACTGTCCTGGTCTACGATGGAACTGTCCATGGTATACAAATACAATGGAACTGTCCATGGTATACAAACAAATACAATGGAACTGTCCATGGTATACAAATACAATGGAACTGTCCATGGTATACAAATACAATGGAACTGTCCATGGTATACAAACAAATACAATGGAACTGTCCATGGTATACAAATACAATGGAACTGTCCATGGTATACAAACACAATGGAACTGTCCATGGTATACAAACAAATACAATGGAACTGTCCATGGTATACAAACAAATACAATGGAACTGTCCATGGTATACAAATACAATGGAACTGTCCATGGTATACAAATACAATGGAACTGTCCATGGTATACAAACAAATACAATGGAACTGTCCATGGTATACAAATACAATGGAACTGTCCATGGTATACAAACAAATACAATGGAACTGTCCATGGTATACAAATACAATGGAACTGTCCATGGTATACAAACAAATACAATGGAACTGTCCATGGTATACAAATACAATGGAACTGTCCATGGTATACAAACAAATACAATGGAACTGCCCATGGCCATGCCATACTCTCTCCCTCACTCTTTTATCCAGACTTCATCTCTGTCTCTCTCTCTCTCTCACACACACACACACACACACACACACACACACACACACACACACACACACACACACACACACACACACACACACACACACACACACACACACACACACACACATGCAAATCAGTCAATTTAATCCCCTAGACAGGGAGGGTATCAACAATGTCCTCTGGGAGCAATCTGCACACTACAGGTGAGACACCTTTCTCTGCCTAAATGAGATTCTCTGCCTAAATGAGAGGAGAGGAGAGGAGAGGAGAGGAGAGGAGAGGAGAGGAGAGGAGAGGAGAGGAGAGGGGATGAGATGAGAGGAGAGGGGGGGAGGGGATGGGGGAGAAGAGAGGGGAGGTTTGAACTCAGTGGCCCCCATATACAGTATAGGTACTGTACAGACAGGCAGACTGAATAACGTAATCCTGCCTTGGCCATGACCACAATATGTACACAGTATCCCATGTATCTGTTTGAACTAAGATATAATGTGCTGATAATATGTATTGTACACTGGTATGTTGATGTGCATTTAATGCTTAAATAAGCACTGAACAACTTCGTGCTGCTGTGCCTTTTTACCAGAATGTAGAAATGCCATCACAGTCATCAGGGCACCCTGCCCCAATCAGTGACATTACTGCTGGCGCCCTGCATCCTCTTCTCTGTGAAGTGCTCTTCAAAAGCATGGCATGCAGGAGCAGTCGCTCATGAAATTGCATGAAATGTCGCCTGTCTGGGATATCAGATAGGCTGACAGACAGACAGACAGACAGACAGACAGACAGACAGACAGACAGACAGACCTGACATGCAATCTTCAGGTAAGCTATATCACAGTCAGTGCATGTGTGCACCTTATTAGGCAAACACAGCGAGGTTTCTTTGTCTCAGAACTATCCAGGATAGATTTTCTTGTTTTGTCTGCAGACTGGAGCTATATTGTGTGTTCAGTGTATATAGCCTACACTACACACACAGGCTGGGGGCTGTCTGTCTGTCTTTATGTATAGGCTACATTCTGACAGACGCACAACATCAGCCACCTTTTGGCCGCGTGCCCACGCGGGCAGCAGGCGTCTGCTCCGCGCCGCGCGCAATAATCCTTCTAGAAACATGGAACAAAACAAATGTAAAAATAATAATAATAACATGTAATAGCCTGTCACAGACTACAGTAAACAGCCTAAATATCCATGGGTTTTTCATTTTTATCGTAGAATGATATTATTATACGCGCTACATGAAAACGAGCAAGTCTCGTAGTTAAAAGTCGCCCCATTATTTTCTATATGGCGTACGCACGCACATACACACGCGCGCGCACACAGTCACACACACACACACACACACACACACACACACACACACACACACACACACACATTGCAGATATCCGTCAGTGAAGAAATGCATTTTGCAACCTATATCAGGTTGCCTCTCTCGCCTCTCGGCCGCGCCGCCGGCTTAATTCAGCCTACCTGTTTACCCATGGCGGCCAAAATGTGCACACAGCCACACACACACACACACACACACACACACACACACACACACAGGTATCAAAAAGCACATCCCTCTCTAAAGTCAAAACTGTTGGCACTTGGCAGGTTGTGGTCGTTAATTGGGGACCGTGCCGGTTAAAACAATCCCCTGCATGCCGGCCAGACAGCCAGCCTGCATGGGCTGACCGTGATCTTGGCTCGCTACACTGACAAGGGACGCACCGGGTCACAAAAAAAAAAAAATCTACCTCCAACATTCCTCCATATCCCTGCTGCACACATGCGATCACGCTGGCTCAGTTAAAAATGATCATCATTCTGCACGCCATCCAAGCTAGATTCTGCGTTTTTGGAACAAAATATAGGAATCTCTTCACGTAAGGCAAACCCCACATTTGTCACAAAGATAACTTTGTTAGAATAGGCTATATCATTCCCCGAGACCCTGACATTATCCGCTGTTTTCCATATACATTGGACGTAAAGATGTGTTTATAATCACACTGAGGCTGAACAGCTTCCACGGGGGAAAAAAACAAACACTGACAGCATGCACAAATAATAGATCCCCGGGAAGGAAGAATAAGGAAGCACATCTGAAATGTCTACTTACGATTTGAGGGGGTTCTGTACCGCTGTGGCCATTTTGATATAGTATGATAGAATGCAACACTGCAGAGCCCGGTATTGTAGGCTACATGTAATGTACCACCAGCTATTTCAATTTCATTCATTCTCTGGGGCTGCGGCTGCGGCGGCCAGCCAATGGGAGCACGGGCGCCCGGTGACAGCGTTGGGGGAAGTGTAGTTTTTTACGCATGTCAACATGGAACATGTGGCGGGCGGGTGCACTACAAGTACCAGCGCGTCTAGCGGTTCCGAATGAGCCACGGTCCCGCCTCGGACTTGTAAGCACAGAGCCCCAAACCGTCTCCAGTTATGTCAAGGTTGGGTTACAGGACTGTCTGTCAGTCTGTATAGGTGCCAATCTTCTCTTTTCTGATGCGTTGGTGCCTTTCCTTGTCTGGCTGCTGATGGGCGAGGCTGCATGCACTCACTGACATGCATGCATGCATGCAGCAGCAGCATTATGGGATGGCAAGTTGAAATGCAACAAAACATGTGATGCTGACTTACTTTCTTTCCTGTTTTCTTTTTGATTGTTCAAATTATCTTGAAATTAAGCAAAAACCAAATAAGAAGTAGGCCTATTAATCCTGTCCCAATTGTCATGGTAGACAGTGGGATGAAAAGGAAGTTATTCTGCTATCTCTCTCTCTCTCTCTCTCTCTCTCTCTCTCTCTCTCTCTCTCTCGGTGTCACCAATATAGTGACAGTGGTATGGTATTGCATATTTTAAGCCCACGCCATGCTCAATTGTTAGGCTGCAGCGCAAATACTCAATATTAATGAATTGTGTGTTATTGGGTTATTTTCAGATGCAGCTGACATAGCTATAATTTTGATGCCTTTAGGGAGATGCTCAGCAGTGGCATATGCAGCCTGAGGAGAAGTGGAAGTGGTCAGTAAGCATGTATGTGCTACATAGGCTATAATTTATGTAACCTAACATTGGCAGTGACATTGTGCTATAGGACCAGGGATAATCGTATGTATACAGCAGTAGTGTCTACTGTCTATTGTAGGTGGCCCTGCACTGAAAAGACTGAATTATTCATAATTCAGGGGGGGTCGAGAAGGAGCTAGTGAGGATTACTGATTCTTCAGACCTTTGTCTCTTTTGCATTTGAGAAAACAGAACGAACAATGCATGTTAGGCTACTCTGTAAATCCCTTCTCTCCTCCACTTGTTTCTATCGTTTCCTATTTCCTGCCCTACATCCACTTCCCATCCACAACCTACCAATTTAGGCCTATACCCTCTCAACAGCAGGTCATTGCTACCTTCTCATGCATGAATTAAAACTATTTTGCAGACAATATATTACCAAAGACCCCGAGCCCTGCACAAGAAATTCACATTTCAATGAGTGAAATAAGGAAGGAGGCTCTGCCAGACTGAGCTCAGTCCAAGACAATCTCTCTCTCCATGTCACTGTTTAGTAGCAGTGTGGCGCCACTCGGAAGCCATTCTGACATGTGATATTTATAGATCTGTGCTAACAAATATTTAATGAACATTAGCAAGCAGCTCTAACCATGGCAGCACCGCTCCAATAAAACACTTTAGTGTCAGTTGAATGGGAATTAGTAGGCTATTTACTGTGTATTGTGTAAGTGTACTGATTATAAACAAGACTAGTTTAGATGCATTCATCATCATTATCATCAACTGGCCATTGGAAATAAGCACCCCAATGACCCCATGGATTTATTTGTTTGCAAGAATGAATCAATGTATAGACTACTCGACTGTCTCAATGCACGTTCTTTGTGGGCCGTATCCATTATCTCATCTAATTCTATGCTTTCTAATTTATTGATTCTTGGAGTTTATAATAGGCTACTGAATCACACAACAAATGCTCAGTTCTAACTGCACTTTCGCATTTTCACCACAAGATGGGGCTAATTTAACTCATATAGCCTACAGCGTGGTCCAACGACGTGCTTCAAATAGAGCGTGCGTCTGTGCGTGTCATAGAGTATTGGGGTGCGTGTGGGTGAACGTATTCCCTCCTCCCCAAACGGGGCGTCGTTGTTGGGTTGAGTCTACATCCCATAGCTAGAAGGGACCGACAGTTGAAATATTGTACAAATATTTGTCTTAATATTTAAAAAAAAATTATACAGGCCTAATTGCATTGTAGCCTATAGATTTGTATTGGTTATTAATGTTAGCCTATTATTATAAAATAAAAAATATTCTCTCAAAAGTTGCAGTCAGAAATGATTGAAAAATAATATTAATATGAAAAAGCTCATTTGGATTATGCCATACTTAATACAAGATAACTTATATATTTGGGGTCGTAGGCAGCATTCATCTCCCTGCTTTTCTATTGAGACATTTAGATCGTGTCAAAGGTCACATCTCAGCTAGACACAGGATCTGATATGAATTTTGGTCAAGATTCAATTTATTTAGCAAGCAGGCCAGCTCTATTAGATCAATGTTAACATTTCAGCACAACACACAGGAAAACAGGTTCAAATCCGTAGAAGGAAAGATTTATTTATCTTTGCAATGGCTTTACAAAATAGTATATAGTGGACGTGTGAGTTAATTGGAACCAGAATACTCTGACAAACCTGACAATACAAAGTGATTGACGAACTAATGAATACAAGAAACAACAAATTATTTTTTTCTGCCACCTTTATTGAATACAATGGGTCATTTTATGACTTTTTCAATACAATGGGTCATATTGTATGACTTTGTATGGTGAGTTGTATTGGAGAAGTTATTCAGCAGCCTCCTTTCCCTGTAAAATAGGAGTATGCTATTAGATAGTCAACATGATTTTTTTTGTTAAATCTTAGCCATCTTAGACAGCCAACATAATAAACCTTGATATTGCACAACACAACACATATTTACCTTAGAGTCACGACTTTTAGTTCTCATCTTGTTGACCTGGGATTCAGCGATGTCAGCACGCTCCTCTGCCTCCTCTAGCTCATTCTGAACCTTTCTGCACTTAGACAGGTGAGTGTTGGCTGCTTCCTCCTACAATATGATAGAGATGGTTCAAAGCCTCAATATTTGAAAAGAGCACCTTACAATTATAGTCCAAGCAAGACAATTTCAGAAAAAAGTGTGGTTGTGACTAATGATGTGGCTAATGTTCACGTTGTTGTTATTTCACAACACACTGCCCATGGCGAACACAACTAAAGATGTATATTGTCTTACCGCTTCCTCAGCCTGCCTCTTGTAGCCCTTCACCTTCATCTGCAGTTTGTCTACCAGATCCTGAAGCCTGGCAAGATTCTTCTTGTCCTCTTCAGTCTGAAGTGAGAGTGAATTTATGACATTTATAGATCTTTGTATTTGTATTTTGTAGTTCATGCAATCTATTAATTTAGTTAGTGGCATGATGGATATTTAAGTGAACATGATATACAGTACCTGGTATGTCAGCTCCTTCACTCTCCTCTCGTACTTGCGGACACCTTTAATAGCGTCTGCTCCACCTCTCTGTGCAGTGTCGACCTCTCCCTCCAGTTCACGCACCTTCACAAAGAATGATGCACTATGAAATGACTTATTCTTATTTCATTGACTATACGCTGTGTTGAAGTAAACCACATCTTACCCTGCCCTCCAGTTTCTGGAGCTGCTTCTTGCCTCCCTTCATAGCCAGGTTCTCAGCCTCATCCAGACGGTGCTGCAGGTCCTTGACTGTGACCTCCAGGTTCTTCTTCATCCTCTCCAGGTGAGAGCTGGTGTCCTGCTCCTTCTTCAGCTCCTCGGCCATCATAGAAGCCTGGAAAGAAGATCAAATGTACTTCATTGTCCCGCAAGGAAATAATTGGCACTGCATCAGCACACAATCACAATATACAAACATGGTACATAGATTACACTTATATAAATTCACATGTTGACTGTGAGAAAACATCTTAAGTAATATAACAGGTATACTGTAGGAGGTAATAAACAGATACTAATCGTGGTCATAAGACCAGAGGGAAACAAACCAGGATAGATTGGATAGATTCTTGTCCCAGTTCACTCTGCACTGTAGCATTTTTAACGATCTGCCTGAAGCCACCACCTCAGAATTCTGCGTTCAGGGTGTACACATATTTCTGATATAAAGACATAGTGATGTTCCTTTTTCCCCCTATGATCTTCAATTGTGACTGTTGGAATAAGACACGTTTTAGTTCTAAAATACATCCTCTGCCAATAATAACAATAAACATAATTTTTGACACACCATCACTAAACTCGGGTATATTTTACCCAATGTAAAATATTCCATAAAAAATACTTCTCATTAAGTACAACAATACATGGCAACTTGAGGTACTCTCTTTAACATTTCATCAGTTAAAAACATGGGAATTATTTATAAATATATATATATATAATTGTTTTTATAATATTTCTTTATCCCACGATTTTGTAACCCATTTTTCACCCCTGTGACCAGCTTCTTCCAACTCCGTCTCCTTGCTAAGGTCAAACCATATCTCCCCCCCAAAACAGTTCGAAACCGCAATCCATTTATTTCTTCCAGGATAGACTATTGCAATTCACTCTACATTGGCATCGAACATTCTGCAATTAGACTGCAACTGGTCCAGAACGCTGCTGCTCGCTTATTAACTGGTACCAAAAAGAGAGAACACATAACCCCCGTGCTGGCCTCCCTTCACTGGCTCCCGGTTTCTTTTAGAATCGATTTTAAAGTCCTCTTATTTACTTTTAAATGTTTAAATGGGCTGGCCCCCGAGTATCTCTCCGAGCTCGTGAAACCCTACACCCCGGCTAGAGCTCTGCGCTCCGCTGATCAGGTACTGCTAATGTTTTTAAGTCTCACCTTAAGACTCATCTTTTCTATTACTTTACCTTAGCTCTTTTTTGTTTTGCTTATTTTAACCTTTCATGCTTATATTTTGTCAACATTTCTGATTGTGTTTTCTCGTTTACATTCTGTGTTCTGTCTATGTTTTTGCCACTGATCTGTACAGCACTTTGGTCAACCTTGGATGTTTTAAAACGTGCTTTATAAATAAAGTTTGATTTGATTGTGATCTAATGTGATCCTGGGCTCTACACACCCTCCGCCAACCTAGTCCCCATATATGGGGGACATGGGGAGAGCAACAGACAGGAACACGTTATTTCAACCAGTTCCTTTCCCCTCCATCAGGCTGGCCAGGGGGAGGCAGTTTAGAGTCCAGGATTACTGCATGTTTTGTGAGGGTAACTAACCTAGGGGACACAGGGAGAACATCTGTGTGGAACAAACTCCACACAGAAAGGCCCTTTTGCCAACCCCGCCTCAGGTATGGGCACTGATGACACGGAGGAGGAAACACGCCACCAGCACCCACAGCGTCCCCAGCGGGAATCGAACCCAGGACCTTCTAGCTGTGAGGCGACAGCACTACCAACTGTGCCACCGTGCCCCCATATATATATTTTTTTAAAGTAAATAATGGAGCTGGGAACTTCTCCTTTGGTCCACCCATTCCTGGGTGAGAATGATCCAGTGAAAAAAATAGCAAAAAAGAAAAAGCAAAACAAAAGCCCATTGTGGGATCACTAACATAAATTCACCCGAACACTAACGCGAAAGAAAATACAAAAACAGGGATGTGGTCAGGGAAACAAACCTGCCTTCTTCTTCTGAGCGTCATGAAGGTACTGAAAGAACTTCTGAACAGAAATAAAATGTATGTCGCCACCTCTGTGTCGACACCTCTGTGTCGCCAACACTTCCGTCGACACCTCTGTGTCGCCAAACCTTCCGACACAAAGGAATGTGGGTGTGGAATTCTCTCAATTGTAATAATTAAGCATGCCATAAGGATCTCTAATTGTCCTGGTATATTGGATAAGAGGCAGAGCTCCTAACTTACATCAGTGATGGCTTTCTTGGCCTTCTCCTCAGCATTCCTTGATTCTTGAACACTGTCATCCACTTCACCTTGGACCTGGATCAGGTCAGTTTCAAGTTTCTTCTTGGTGTTCACAAGGCTTGTGTTCTAAAATAAAGATTCAGTTTAGCAATGCAAGTATGAATGAGTTGTATGTTAAAAATATGTTGTTGAGTTTTTCCATTGACTTACCTGAGAGTGCAACAGTCCAGCGCGCTCACTGGCATCCACCAGTTCTTGCTCAGCCACTTTGCGGCCTCTCTCTGTCTGTTCCAGAGCCACTCTCAGCTCCTCGATCTCAGCGGCCATTAGGCCGTTCCTACGCTCCACCATAGCAGCTTGCTCTATGCTATCTGCTTGGCCTCTGCTAGCATCATCAAGGTGCACTTGGGCATCCTAAAATAAATCACATTTGAGGTGGTCACGATAAGAGAAACATCAGAATGTGATTTGTTCAAAGCAGTTCCATTGTTTGAAGATCTGTCTAAATATGTTTTGCACCTTAAGCTGTCCCTGAACGTTCCTCAGCTGCTTCTGGGCCTCAGAAGCCTGGCGGTTGGCGTGACTCAGCTGAACCTCCATCTCGTTCAGGTCTCCCTCCATCTTCTTCTTGATTCTAAGGGCATCATTTCTGCTCCTGACCTCAGAGTCCAGAGTGCTCTGCATGGAGTCAACCACCCTCTGGCTGTTCCTCTTGATCTGCTCCATCTCTTCATCCTTCTCTGCCAGCTTCCTGTCCACCTCACCCTTGATCTGGTTGAGCTCCAGCTGGACACGGAGAATCTTGGACTCCTCGTGCTCCAGAGTACCCTGAAATGCAATACAGGATCAAAAGGTTGTAGGACTTTTTTAATATAACATCCATCATTATACTGCTACACTGTTTGAATGTAAAACATATTGAAAGAAAGAAAGAAAATACAGACATCTATAACCTAAAGTTTTAATACCTCCGCTTCCTCTAAGGCTGTCTGGATCTCTGACTTCTCTGTCTCTGTCTGCTTCTTGGACTTCTCCAGCTCATGGATGCTCTTTCCAGTCTCACCGATCTGTTCAGTCAGGTCTGAGATCTCCTCTGCAGTGGATTGAAAGTAATGAATCAGTCAGCAAATATTTTGTATTTGCATTTTAATAAAGTTGTAACCTGATATCCACCATTTGATCGGTTGTTGTTTTTGTTTTTTTACTGTTGCTCTTGAAAGAATGATACGAAAACGTACGTTGCAGGTTCTTGTTTTCACGCTTCATGGTCTCCAGTTGGTCCAGAGACTCCTCGTAGGAATTCTTCATCTTAAACAACTCAGTGCTGAGAGAACGAGCCTCTTTCTGAGCTCCCTCCAGTTCTGCCTGTCCCTCTTCAAATTTCTGCTTCCATTCTGCCAGGACCTGCATACAATTTGTAATGAATTGATTTGTCATTTACCCCACTTTAAGGACACAATAATTATTTTGTAATAATGTACATATGTCAAAGCACCTTATCGAAGTTCCTCTGTTTCTTGTCAAGATTGGCAGCCAAACCATTGGCCCTCTCCACATCAATCATGAGGTCTTCCACTTCACCCTGGAGTCTCTGTTTGGTCTTCTCCAAAGAGGCGCACTTGGAATTCACAGCCTCGATTTGCTCCTCAGCTTCCTGAAGACGCTGGGCAAGCTTCTTCCTGTTGATCAGTTTTCAATGGAATTCGATTATTGTGGCAATATTTTGTATAGTGAGTGGTGCCACGGGAAAGATGCGTGATGCATTTTGAGCTTGTACATCTGATAATTCCACTCTTTCTGAAAATGTTGGAAAAAAATATGAACATTTTTCAACATTGAAATGATTATCACGATTTTGACAAGTATGCCCATTTTATGCTCAAGCGATTATCTCAGATAATTGCGATTGGGCGACAGGCCTAGTGGTACCTGAAACGGAAACGTTGAAGTCGCCCAACCCTTCTGGCCAAAGCTGCAACTGCAGGCAGGCGGTTTTGCTTGTGCATGTAGCTCGAGCAAAAGAGTGCGCAGCTGCGGTTTAACACAGAGCGCTCGTTCACGAGTTAGCACTTGTAGAGCGTTCTTCCGGGTGCTTCAAACGCCAGTGAGCAACTTCTATTTAAATTAATAGTGGGAGCGGGTCTGTCTATGGTAAAAACACTGCTGACTTACTTGGCCTCCTCCAGCTCCTCAGTGCGTTGGACAGCATCAGTCTCATACTTGCTCCTCCACTGACACACCTCAGCGTTGGCCTTGGACATTCCACGCTGCAGCTCTGCCTTCGCCTCCTGCTCCTCCTCAAACTGCTCCCTCAGAAGGTCACAGTCATGGCGAGCTGATTGCACAGCATGAGCAAGGGCATTCTTTGCCTGTCAGAAGAAAATGGAAAAAAACAATGTCAGCTGAATGAAATGACAAAGAATATGAAACTAAAACAGAAAATAATCTGTTCCTCACCTTAACCTCCTCTTCAACAAGTCTCTTCAACTCCTCAATCTGTTGGGTGAAGGCCTGCTTGCCTCTTGTGAGCTGAGAGACCAGAGCTTCTTTCTCCTCCAGTTGACGACCAAACTCACCTAATTAGAAATTTGAATATTCATTTCAAACATATCATCGGTGGCTGGGATAACTGTTGATCAAAAGCATTATCTCTAATTATGGTCAATTTGTGCAAGTACCATCGACAAACCATGTAGTCAAATGATTTATGATTAAATGAACATTTACCGTTCTCTGTCAACAGTCTTGCTCTCTGAGCGCCGATATCATTGATCTGGCGAACGTTTTCATCACTCTTGGCCTTGATTTCACTAAGTTGGTCCTCAAGGGTGCGGCACATCTTCTCAAGATTTCCCTGGAAACGAACATTATACATGTTCAATCATCTTTTTTTTCAGATAGGTTCATTGCTTTGATTTAAAGCAAAGCCAATCGATATAGTCTATATTTCAGCCCTCCGGTTTATAACTGTATGGTTTCCTTACCCATCACTGGGTTGCTTGGCCATCATTAGCTATGAGGAGAGAACAGCACTGCACTGTTTTTAAAACCTTAAACACTTAACATTTGCCTAATTATCTTAACAGCTTAATAACATTTAGAGTTTGCATACTCGTTCACAAGATTACTTGTATGAAACATTCCCACTGTTAAATCTGAGCTATAAAGACTGCCTTTCAATGCCCCACACATGTGGAACTATCAGTTTTAAAATGTGAGTATTTCATTTCACTTTAGTCACTTTAAACATGTTTGTTTGTCTCAAGAATGATATTATACCATGGCATTCCATCATACCTTTGCCTTAGCAACAGCCTCCATGTTGCTGGACAGGTCATCGATCTCCATCTTGTATTCACTCTTCTCCTTCTCCAGTTTCTGCTTGACTCTCTGGAGGTTGTCGATCTGTTCACCCAGTTCCGCCACGCTGTCGGCCTGTTTCTTACGGAGAGCAGAAGCAGTGGCCTCATGCTGCAGGGTGGACTCTTCAAGGTCACGACGCACCTTCTGGAACTCAGCCTCGCGCTTCTTGTTCATCTCGATCTGAGCGGCGGTGGCACCTCCAGCCTCCTCCAGCCTCTCACTGATCTCTTCAAGTTCCCTGGAGAGATCGGCTCTCTGCTTCTCCACTTTGGCACGAGCGGCACGCTCTGCCTCGATCTCCTCCTCCAGTTCTTCAATACGAGCCTTTCAAATGAATGATGTTAGATTAACATCTGAAAATAACCATTCACACTTACTTATTATTAATGATTTTACAGAAAATAAAAATACCTGGAGTTCTTTGATCTTCTTCTGCAGCTGGGCCCCCAAAGATTGTTCATCCTCAATCTTACTCAGAAGCTGGCTTACTTCAAAGTCCTTCCTGTTGAATACAGTCAATAGTCATATTTTAGCATCATTCTGCAGGTGGTTCCACTCCATGACATTTCATATTGTTGGTGCACATTACTTCTTTATCTTTTCGTCAGATTGCTGCTTGTCATTTTCCAGGTCCATGATGGATTCCTGGGCCAGTTTCAGATCACCCTCAAGCTTTCTCTTGGCTCTCTCCAGGTCCATGCGGAGCTTCTTCTCTTGCTCCAGAGAACCCTCCAACTGCACAACAATATATTGTTGTTGTTAATCAGTAAAACAATAAACATATAATATTAAAGATGGAGTGCCGTGATATTTGTATCTTTTCCAGTTTTCTTTGTACACTTTTTTGAAAAAAAATTGTCCACCTCATATAATGATAATACCTGATGATTATGTTTTAGGGTGGAAAAAAATCACGACACTCCATCTTTAAATTCAAAACATCTGATTCCCTTTGGTAAACTCACATCGTCAACTTGCTGCTCCAGCTTGGTCTTGGCCTTGGTCAGAGTGTTGACTTTGTCCTCCTCTGCCTGCAGGTCATCCAGGGTTTGCTGATGGGCCTCTTGGAGGGCTTTTTTCTCCTTGGTCAGCTTAGCGACGCTCTCATCCTGAGACGCCATCTCCTCAGTCAGGTTCTTCACCTGATAGAAGCAAAACATAATGTGTTGTCATAGAATGGCTCAAATTCAATCAGTGCTTTTCAAAGTGGATTCCAGGGACTCTCAGGGTTCCTTTAGGGGAGGGGGGTTCTGAATTGACCCTTACAAGTCTGTAACTAGAGTGTATGATCTTGAGTATAATCTATACCTTGTTTTCAGTGGCGTGTTTCTCCTTCTCCACTTTGGCCAAGGTGAGCTCCAGGTCATCAATGTCCTTCTTGAGCTCAGAGCATTCATCCTCCAGCTTTCTCTTCTTGGCAGTCAGTTCTGCATTGATCTCCTCCTCGTCCTCCAGTCTCTCGGTCGTCTCTTTGAGCTTTGCCTCCAACTGGATCTTACTTTTAATAAGACCTTCACATCTCTCCTCAGCATCATTCAGAGCCTCGTCTCCCTAGTTGTCAATGGAAATGAATTTGAAGAATGTCAAATTGGGTCAGGCCCTTGTACTGAACAGCCGTTCGACCACCAGGCATTCTCTGCCATGGTCTGCAATGTATACCATGGCAGAGAATGCCTGGTGGTCGACTCTACTTATACATTCTACTTTAGATAAAAGATTTAAAGGGCAATATCACTTTGGTAGAGGTTTGGGTTGTGTATTTACCTTGTCATGATGTTATCCAAATGTGGACAAGAAATCAAAAAGAATTGCTCTAGTAATTAGAAATTGATAATTCTAAATATTCTCCTCATTGACTTACATTGTACACTGAAACAGCTCACAAAGTCACTGAAGGAGGAGAGGACACTGGAGCAGCACAGCCATTTAGAGCCTTTTAATAGGTACTAGTATACAGAACGACTAACGTTTCGACCTAAGCTCTCAAAGTCACTCTTTTAGTACGTAAACAAACAAACAAAGTTGATTCAGACAATATAGAGCATCACCAAACCCAGTTCTGTTAGTTTTTTTTTAATAAAATGTAAAATTCCTGTTGATTTTGCCATTTTTATACGAAGAAAACCCGGACTGGATCCGTGGATCCAGATCTAGATCTTCAAATAGTAAATTCAACAGGAAGTTAACATTATTATTAAAAACAAAAACAGTACTGGGTTTGGTGATGCTCATATTGTCTGAATCAATTTTGTTTGTGTTCATTTAAAAGAGTGACTTTGAGAGCTCTTTCAGCGTACAATGTAAGTCAACGAGGAGAATATTTTGAATTATCAATTTCTAATCAATGGAGCAATTATTTTTGATTTCTTGTCCACCTTTGGAGTTACATCATGGCAACGTAACTATACAACTCAAACCTAAAAAAAGTGGTCTTGCCTTTTAAGATGATAAACAATATGAAATATTAGCAACATTTCCTGTACAAGTGTAGCTACTTACTGATGCCGATGCCGATGCAAGGTTATTCTTCTCCTGGATCGCAGCTATCAATTTCTCTTCCAGTGTCTTCTTCAAGGCCTGGAGAGTGACCAGGTCAGTCTTCATCTTTTCATAGTTCTCCTTCATGTCATTCAGCTCCTTCTCAGTCTCAGCACTCTGCAAGAGAGGCTTGATCTTGTAGTAGACCATCATCCATGGCCAATGTTTCACATTGACGAATGAGCGCATGTTGAACTGGATGGTGTAAATGGCCTCTCTGTGGACAACAGTGGATCATGATTGAAATGCAAATTGAGGGTTTCCATGTAATACGCCTGCTGTTATTATATAATTGTGTCATTATAGTTGTACTATTGTTGTTGTTATTATTGCTGTTGGTATTATTGTTGTTAACTGCCGCAATGTAAATGCAGGATGACCCCCCATCCTATAGCCTGATTCTGCTCGAGGTTTCTTCTGCTGTTTATTAAGGAGTTTTTTCTTGCCACCATCATCAAAAGCTTGCTCTGCAATTTTTGCTATTTTATTATAGTGATTTGACACTTTATTTCTTTTATTGAATAGATGTTTTCAAAGTACCTCCTAGCCATCATCTTGACAAACTCCCTCCTCATGAGGTAAGCTCGTGCGAGTGCCTGAGTCATGCCGACCAGAGCAGCCAGCTTTTCATCTCGCATCTCTTCAAGGACACCCAGCAGACCAGCTTTGAAGAACACCTGAATACAATGTCACAAACACTGTAACTAAACAACCATAAAATCTATTTTTAGTCCTCTGTCCATAATGTTAAACCAGATTGGGAGTGTGTTTACCTTGGTGTGTCCGAACCTGTACTCATCAACAGGTACGTCAATGGACCCAAGCAGCTTCTCAGATGCCTTCTTGTTGTCCATGAACGCGCCTTCGGGACATGCGCTGGCGTTCAGTACTTTGTATCTGCAGAAGTTCATGGTCATTTTGCGTGCCTCCCGTTAATACGTTTGGAACTAAAAGCTGCTGGAAAAAGGAATTGATACCTCTGCTTGAAGTCAGCATAGGGGATTCTGCTTGGGAAGCCCTTTCTACAAATTCTGATGCCCTCCAGCACACCATTACACCTCAGCTGGTGGATGACCAGGAAGTTCTCCATCAGTCCTGTAAATATGTTGCTTCATTATAATTACAACAAAATAGTTACGCACTGGCCAAAGTTGCATTTAATGAGTCAAAACGAGTCAACCAAAATACAAACATACAAAATAATGTCATCTGCATAGGGAGATCTTATATTTTAAGTGTATTCTGTGTTGTACCCATATATGTCAGCATTTGCTATAATTGTCTGGGCAAAGGGCCCTAGAGCTAAAGCAAATTGTGAGGACAGTGTCTGGTTAGTCAGTCTCATAGCTGCAGTGGGGTTGCTGTACAATAGCCTAATCCATGTAATGAACCTATCTCCAATGTAAAAAAAAATCCATCACTGAGAACAAGTACGAATATTCCACCTGGTCGAAAGCCTTTTCCGCATCCTGGCTTAGTACTACAATACAAGCCAAGGTCTTCCTTGGGGCCACTAGGAGATAATTGATAAGGCGTCAAATGTTTCTTTTCTGTTTACCTGGACACTTGGACTCGTTGGGAATCAGGCAACGCACAAAGTGAGGATGTGTGCTCCTCAAGTTGGTCATCAGCAACTGCAAGTTTGCCTATTGAGACATAAAGGTTTATAATGAGTCAAAAGTAATAGAATGTTGTACTTTTTCTTCCACTATAATTATTTGAACTCTTTAGATACTACTTACTTTGCAGATTTAGATTGTTTTTAAAAACATACTTTAACGACGTAAACCCTATTTTAAACTTTAATTCCAACATTTAAAGACTATTTCTTACATGGATATAATGTTGATAATAATAACGCTTCATTCTTACAGGGATATATGTTGATAATAATGAAAAGATATTCTTACCCTGAAAGCACTAGACACAGTCTGCATGGAACCACCCTTCTTCTTGCCTCCCTTCTTGGTATTATCTGTTTATATTAGAATCATGAGTTATCATTAGTTATATAGAATGAAAATGCTTCCCTTCTTGTCAGATTCTGAATGTTTATAGTATTGATATAACAATACCTCCAGGCTCAGGTGGGGGATAGAACACATTATATTATATTATTGTCCTATATTAATTTGCTGATGTCCCGCCCCCTCTCTGTTCCTATTGGCTCTGGGGTACAGCCATAACTCCAGTTCCCAATATGCTAAATGCTCCAAACCAATTGTAATAAACATACCTTCAGGCTCAGGTGGGGGATATAACATACAGAGCAGCTTCACTGTAGACTTCTGGTACAGCTGCACCACAGAGTCGTTGAGAGGATCCTTGTTCTTCTCTAGCCATCCTGTGATGCTGTTGATTGATTGATGGATTGATTGAATACTTTATTAACACTTTTTTAACAAAAGCCTATCGCTTGTTTCCATTGGGGTCCTCCATACTCAATTAATCGAAAACTGTAGTCCACAGTTCCGGTTATATTATATATAATGTATAATTATATATACAGTACATATAGGCATACTATAGGGTTCTGTTCACCTGTAGTCCACAGTTCCAGCATAGTGGACCAGGGAGAAGTGAGCCTCACCCTTGCCTTTACCAGGCTTGGGTTTTTCAAAGGCCTTGTTCTTCCCCAGATGCAGGTCAATCAACTTCTCTGCAAAACTTTTGTCTGTAGCTTTTGGGAACATGCACTGCTCTTCAAGGCTAGAGAAGATGCCCAAGGGCTTTGGGAAGGAGACAAAAGAGACAAATCAACAAAAGCTTAGTGCCAATGACAAAAAATACATGTGTGTGTGTGTGTATACATTATGTCCATTAAAGCACAAAATAATTGTATACCTTCAATGAACGCAATGCTGACACCTAAGTCCATAGCAATACATAATAATATAATACGCTATACTAATAATAATTCTATACCTTCTCAATCAGCTCAATGCAACAGTGTATGTATTTCATTCTCAATCAGCTCAATTGCAGACAGCCATGTACAGTACCTACCTTCTCAATGAGCTCAATGCAGATAGCCAAGTCCATGCCGAAGTCAACGAGATCCCAGGGAATTCCCTCTTTCATGTATTCTTCTTGTTCCAGAACAAACATGGTGTGGTTGAAAAACTGTTGCAGTTTCTCATTGGTGAAGTTGATGCACAGCTGCTCCAGGGTGTTGAACTGTGAGAGGAAATATCATTAGCCCAATCTCTTGTAAATGTGTAACTGTGACAAAAATATTTAGTCTCCAACTTAAAACAAGTCCATGCTTACATCAAAGATTTCAAAACCAGCGATGTCCAGCACACCAATGTAGTAGTTTCTCGGCTGCTTGGTGTCCAGCATCTCGTTGATCCTAATGACCATCCACAAGAACAGCTTCTCATAGATGGACTTGGCCAAGGCACTGACTGAGTTCATTGTCTAAGGAAATAGGAACATTATAGTGAGTTACACAATTTAAGCAATTTTAGCCTTTACATAAGCCTGCAAGGTTTTCAAGGCTAGGCCAAGTGCTACGGGCTAGGGTCGAGTCTGAAGAGGTGAATCTTCAGATTACGGTGGAAGATTCGGAGTTTGTCTGCAGATCTAACTGCAATGGAAAGTTTATTCCACAAGTTTCCGAGTGCTTTAGGGAAGGTTGACAGCTTCCCTGTGTTAGCTGATCTGAGTGAGCGCTGAGCGGGATGGGTTTTAGGGTTGGATACACAATAGAGGGTATGCGCATGCATAAAGTGAATGGCAAATTCACAAATACAACTTCCCTATTTGGATGTATGGGCTGTCAAGGCCAGAAAGTTGTTTGTTGCCACTCAGTAGACATTCCCGCATAACTTCCGGGTTTGATGATTATGTCACGCGCATACCCTCTATACACAAGGTCATGGTGTAGTCATATATATATATATATATATATATATATATGTGACTAAATTTGATTGAGGGACTGCCATTGGATTTTTTAAAATTTTCGTTTTTTGTGAAAGCAGTGAATCATAGCTTCAAATTGACATATTGGTTGTTCAGTTTGACCCACCAGTTTTGGAGATATGGCTTATAGAGTAATGTCTTGCAGAAAACAGCGAGTTGAGAAAACAGGCTTGAAAGGTTCACTTCTGTGGTCTAACATTACACCTAGCTACATGTTTGGGCATTTATTTCATATTTACATGTCGATTTCAGCTCTGAAACTTATTTCAGACATGCTCTAGTATGTGAAGAGTATGCCTGTGCTATTAACTCATTTTGAAGAAAAAAAAAGAAAAAAAGTTTTTCTCCTCTGGTGAAAAGCTGGAATTTGCGCGATGGCAGTCTCTCAGTCAAATCTGGTCACATATATATATATATATTAAATTATTTGTTTTTTGCTTTTTTTCCTTTATTGATAGATACAAGTGAAGATGGACAGGAAAGAGGGAGAGAGAGACTGGGAAAAACATGCACCAAACGTCGTCATGAACGGGACTCAAACACACAACCCACTACGGGCAGAGCCTATATATGTGGCATGCGCCTGTCCTGGACCACTAGGCCAGCAGGCGCCAAACATGTCAGTAGAGGTACTTGGAACTGCACATGTTTCTGCAGTGTGCTGTTGTTTTTGTAGCAAAAATGCAGGGCAAAGGTTTTTCCTTGGCCTCTAGGGAGTGTGCATTCAAAGTTTTAAGCAAATCGGTGCAGTTACCTGTAAAAATGCCAATCGGCCTTTTATAGTGCCACCATGAGGCTGATTTGAAATTTTTCAAGTGGCATTACTTCCTCGGCTGTGTGGGAATATGCGTGCAACATTTCACAGAAATTGCACACTGCGTTCATATGCATTTTGTTCAGTTTAATGGATATAGAGATACTGTGTACCGGTTTGCATGATGTTTGGACAAAATCTGTAGGACTAGGAGTGATATCAAAACGTGTTTTGCAAAAATCGACCACCTGGTGGCGCGCCGATTACGCCGATCTGAAAGATTTGGGGCAGAGGTTCTGTTCTGGGTCACCGATCCAGGTCAGGACAGTCTGGACACAACTTATAAGGTGTGTATGAAATCAGAACATGGAAATAATGTAACTTTACTCACCTGTGGCACAGTTTGTCCTTTAGTGACATATTCATTTCCCACTTTAACTCTGGGGTAGCAGTATGCCTTAAGCATTTCCGCTGAGTTCAGACCCAACAGGTAGCAGATCTTGTCAGCCACTGAAATTATCATAGAATTTGCAATTTACGATTCAGGCATTTAGCAGACGCTTAATCCAGAGTGCGATTTTAGCAAGGTAAACACAATTGGTAATACATTGAATGCATACAGCTAGTAATCTAGGACCATATAGGTAAACCAAATAACCTTCAGTATAAACAGTATAATATAAATAAATAATGACAATATATTGAAAATATATTTAGCTTAGTTCTTTTGAAATATAAATAAATACAAGACATCACATTTTTTGTTGAAGATGCAACTTACCCTCCGTGCCGTCTGGCTCCGCCTGTTCCTCACGCTGCTTCTGTTTGAAGGTCAACGTTCCATGATGCATCACTGATCCGGTGAACTTGTAGATGCACGCTTTCTCCTCAACATTGAAGCCCAGGATGTTAATAGCATCCTGAAAATTGAGATTAAGCATTATATTAGCAATCCAGTTTAAATAGGATTATTTTGGGAGGTCATGGCCTGAAAACCACTGCTTTACAAAATGTATTTTGCAGAGCAACTGACTGCAATGCACAGTGAGTATTAGAAATGTAAAATAATGTCCATTTACATCTGTAGCCTCCAACTCGACTTTGTCATCAATGCTGGCCACAGTGATCTGACCCATGCTGATCAACGGGAAGTCGTATGGGTTGTTGGTGATGAGACAACTTTCTGAGAAGGGATTAAAAAAAGTGTGAACATGTGTTTCTATTCATTAGTGTGGTTCAACCAGACTAGTAATAGTAACACTTTATTTTTTTACTTCTTTCTAGAGTAACCCTAAACTTTGCTTCACTACTTATCCCACAGTTTTGATGGCACGCACTTGACCGGCTTCATCGGGAATCGTGTGCTTGTATTTTGCTAAGAGAAATGTTGTATAGTTTAATTGATATTAATGTATTCGTGCATTACATTTCCCCATTGACATGAATCGGAAAATTCGAAAAGTCACGTTCAAGTATTTTTTCCATAAGGGCTATAGTTACAAAACTAGGAGAGGAGGTTCATAATAATTATTAAAATTAATTAACTTATAATTATATTGGTCGGCTATATTGTGGCGCTATAACAGCCCACTTTATGTTTTGGCTTATAACTCTTGAACCGTAGGTCGTAACATTTTTCCCTGGATTCCGTGGGTCATGACGCATCTCCCCATATAGTGCGTATCGTGCGGCCGTAATCATCATCCAAAGTTAATGGGAGGGGACTATTTTACAAAAAAAGTCCAATCCATTCCAAATTTGAATCACATGTCACGGGTGGTTTAATCAACCCAGAGCAAAAAGCAATTCCATTTTCATCCACAGGGGGTGCCGCAAAAAAAAAAAAAAACATTTGTTGCAGACATTTTATTTTTTGGGGGGAAAAATCCCCTCCAAATTACTTCCACATGATCACAGGGGTGACTTGACATTGTAATTGGCTAGAATAATTAGTGGGAGGGGCCTATGTAACCGATTGCGGCAACCACACTTTGCAATTTTTCAAAATTGCGACTTTTCAGTATAATTCCATTTACCAATAATCCCAGGTATGTGGTCGGTCATCATCTGGAAGAAGATATGGTAACCTCTCTCTAGAGGAAGCTGGTAGGTCACTCTAGACTTCTCCAGCAGATCTATATGGGTTGTACAACATAATTAATAATAATAATAATAATAGTAATAATAATAATAATAATAATAATCTATATGGGTTGTACAACATAATTAATAATAATAATAATAATAATAATAATAATAATAATAATAATAATAATCATCTATATGGGTTGTACATAAGTCAAAATGTAATCCTCAAATTAACAAATATATAATTTCTCATCTCTGAACTTCATACTTACATGTCTCAATATCAGCACTGGCCAATTTACCCGCATTGTTGAAATGGATTCTGATGAATTTACCCTGTTTGATATAGCACAATTAGTTGCATCCGTCTACATTGTGGAATTATTGCAGGTTTACTCATAAAATGTCATTATTTTACACTTACAAAGCGAGAGGAGTTGTCATTCCTCACAGTCTTGGCATTACCATAGGCCTCCAGCAAGGGATTGGCTGCAATAATCTGATCCTCCAGTGACCCCTAGAATGTTTTAGACATTTTGGTCTTAATTCTTTTAAATTGAATTGCTATATTTCATATAAATGCTTTATGTTCCAAAACATTTTTGTTAAAGTTAAAAACATATACATATACAGTACCTTAATTTTACCACCATCGGCCGCCGATTTCTCTCCACTAGCAGTCGCTGCTGTTGCAAAGTACTGGATGACACGCTTGGTGTTCACAGTCTTCCCAGCACCGGATTCTCCACTGGTTATAAAAGCATACATTCAGAGAAATGCACTTAGTGAATTTGTGTACAATGTTCTTTTTTTAATGCCTAGTAGATGATGGAAACTTACGTGATCAGGACAGACTGGTTTTCTTTATCTGTAAAATGTAAAGCACATATTTTTTTAGTCATGGATATACAGCACAAACTCATTATGTATTTGTTTACATTGTCCTGACTAGTACGTACCCATCAGCATGAACTGAAAGGCGTTGTCAGAGACAGAGTAGATGTGGGGTGGAGCCTCAATACGCTTCTTGCCTCTGTAGGCATTTACAACCTCCTGGTCATACACTGGGAGCCACTTGTAGGGGTTCACAGTTGCACAGAACAAGCCAGAGTAGGTCTGAAGGGGAGAAGAGAGAGAACATTAACATTGAACATAACTTCAGAACCATGAGTTGTTTGCATTTGTTTTTCTACGGTTTTTCATTTGATGATATAATTTGTACTCTGTGTTTGTGTTTTTCTTTCTTTGACAGGTGAAATAATGTAGCCTACTGCTCAACATGTAGAAAAGCTTACATAGATCATCCATGCTGCATAACGCTCTTTGAGGTTATACAGGACAGTGGCTTCAGTGAGGTGGGTCATCATGGCCATGTCCTCAATCTTGTCATACTTGGGAGGGTTCATAGGGGTGACATCCGCCTCAGGGACAGTTCTTTTCTAAAAAAGAAAAAGCACAACTTCAGAATGTAATGTGATTACAGTTGTACTGTGCCACTATTTGATTTTAGATACACCTACATCTTTCTTGTCCAGCGTTTCCACGGTGACTTTGTCACCTTCCTTGCTTATAATCTTACACTTGAGGTATAGCTCTGCCTTATCCACCACATATGATGCAGTTTTGGCATCAAAGGGCGCACTTTGAGCTTCCATTCTCTCCTTCTCTGGCTTACGGAGATAAATGGCGGCCTTGCCGTACTGCTTCATCTCTTCGTCCGTACTCATGGTGGCGGCTTTCTGTATTTGAGGAGAGGAGAAGCAAGCACTCAGTCGAGTAGTTCACAGTATAAGAATATCGGGTAGTCTATAGAAAGGAATTCCAGCATTAACTTTTTATCCATTTAGGATTCTTTGTTTATTAAAGGTTTACCCCCATAAGCAGCAACAAACGGATGTTTCAGCCCCAGGGCTAGGGATAAGCGGTATAAGTGGGCCACATCACAGGGAGAAGATTATTTTTTTTTTTTAATGTATCCCCTATCCCATACATGGGCTACTGGCGGCCTGAGGGCCACATGTGGCCCCCACCTTCACTTAATGCGGTCCGCAGGTTAATATCAACTGTAGGCTACAGTTGAGGGATGTTTATACCATCCCTCTACATTGGGGGCGCTGTTTATACCATCCCTCTACACTGGGGGCGCTGTTTATACTATCCCTCTACACTGGGGGTGCTGTTTATACCATCCCTCCCCACTGGGGACGCTGTTTATACCAGTCAGTCTGTCATACCATCCCTCCCCACTGGGGGCACTGTTTATACCAGTCAGTCTGTCATACCATCCCTCCCCACTGGGGACGCTGTTTATACCAGTCTCTCTGTCATACCATCCCTCCCCACTGGGGGGGCACTGTTTATACCAGTCAGTCTGTCATACCATCCCTCCCCACTGGGGGCACTGTTTATACCAGTCAGTCTGTCATACCATCCCTCCCCACTGGGGGCGCTGTTTATTCCAGTATCTCTATCATACCATCCCTCCCCACTGGGGGCGCTGTTTATACCAGTCAGTCTGTCATACCATCCCTCCCCACTGGGGGCGCTGTTTATACCATCCCTCTACACTGGGGGTGCTGTTTATACCATCCCTCCCCACTGGGGACGCTGTTTATACCAGTCTCTCTGTCATAACATCCCTCCTCACTGGGGGCACTGTTTATACCAGTCAGTCTGTCATACCATCCCTCCCCACTAGGGGCACTGTTTATACCAGTCTGTCATACCATCCCTCCCCACTGGGGGCACTGTTTATACCAGTCTGTCATACCATCCCTCCCCACTGGGGGCGCTGTTTATACCAGTCTGTCATACCATCCCTCTACACCAGGGGCGCTGTTTATACCAGTCAGTCTGTCATACCATCCCTCCCCACTGGGGGCACTGTTTATACCAGTCAGTCTGTCATACCATCCCTCCCCACTGGGGGCACTGTTTATACCAGTCAGTCTGTCATACCATCCCTCCCCACTGGGGGCGCTGTTTATACCAGTCTCTCTGTCATACCATCCCTCCCCACTGGGGACGCTGTTTATACCAGTCAGTCTGTCATACCATCCCTCCCCACTGGGGACGCTGTTTATACCAGTCTCTCTGTCATACCATCCCTCCCCACTGGGGGGCACTGTTTATACCAGTCAGTCTGTCATACCATCCCTCCCCATTGGGGGCACTGTTTATACCAGTCAGTCTGTCATACCATCCCTCCCCACTGGGGGCGCTGTTTATACCAGTCAGTCTGTCATACCATCCCTCCCCACTGGGGGCGCTGTTTATACCAGTCAGTCTGTCATACCATCCCTCCCCACTGGGGACGCTGTTTATACCAGTCTCTCTGTCATACCATCCCTCCCCACTGGGGGGCACTGTTTATACCAGTCAGTCTGTCATACCATCCCTCCCCACTGGGGGCACTGTTTATACCAGTCAGTCTGTCATACCATCCCTCCCCACTGGGGGCGCTGTTTATACCAGTCTCTCTGTCATACCATCCCTCCCCACTGGGGACGCTGTTTATACCAGTCAGTCTGTCATACCATCCGTCCCCACTGGGGACGCTGTTTATACCAGTCTCTCTGTCATACCATCCCTCCCCACTGGGGGCACTGTTTATACCAGTCAGTCTGTCATACCATCCCTCCCCACTGGGGGCACTGTTTATACCAGTCAGTCTGTCATACCATCCCTCCCCACTGGGGGCGCTGTTTATACCAGTATCTCTGTCAATACCATCCCTCCCCACTGGGGGTGCTGTTTATACCAGTCAGTCTGTCATACCATCCCTCCCCACTGGGGGCGCTGTTTATACCATCCCTCTACACTGGGGGTGCTGTTTATACCATCCCTCCCCACTGGGGACGCTGTTTATACCAGTCTCTCTGTCATACCATCCCTCCCCACTGGGGGCACTGTTTATACCAGTCAGTCTGTCATACCATCCCTCCCCACTAGGGGCACTGTTTATACCAGTCTGTAGTACCATCCCTCTCCACTGGGGGCGCTGTTTATACCAGTCTGTCATACCATCCCTCTACACCGGGGGCGCTGTTTATACCAGTCAGTCTGTCATACCATCCCTCCCCACTGGGGGCACTGTTTATACCAGTCAGTCTGTCATACCATCCACTGGGGGCACTGTTTATACCAGTCAGTCTGTCATACCATCCCTCCCCACTGGGGACGCTGTTTATACCAGTCTCTCTGTCATACCATCCCTCCCCACTGGGGGGCACTGTTTATACCAGTCAGTCTGTCATACCATCCCTCCCCACTGGGGGCACTGTTTATACCAGTCAGTCTGTCATACCATCCCTCCCCACTGGGGGCACTGTTTATACCAGTCTCTCTGTCATACCATCCCTCCCCACTGGGGGCGCTGTTTATACCAGTCAGTCTGTCATACCATCCCTCCCCACTGGGGGCACTGTTTATACCATCCCTCTACACTGGGGGTGCTGTTTATACCATCCCTCCCCACTGGGGACGCTGTTTATACCAGTCTCTCTGTCATACCATCCCTCCCCACTGGGGGCACTGTTTATACCAGTCAGTCTGTCATACCATCCCTCCCCACTGGGGGCACTGTTTATACCAGTCTGTCATACCATCCCTCCCCACTGGGGGCGCTGTTTATACCAGTCTGTCATACCATCCCTCTACACCGGGGGCGCTGTTTATACCAGTCAGTCTGTCATACCATCCCTCCCCACTGGGGGCACTGTTTATACCAGTCAGCCTGTCATACCATCCCTCTCCACTGGGGGCACTGTTTATACCAGTCAGTCTGTCATACCATCCCTCCACACTGGGCCCCCACATGTGGCCCCCACCTTCACCTAATGCGGCCCGCAGGTTAATATCAACTGGCGGCCTGAGGGCCACATGTGGCCCCCTCCTTCACCTAATGCGGCCCGCAGGTTAATATCAACTGGCGGCCTGAGGGCCACATGTGGCCCCCACCTTCACCTAATGCGGCCCGCAGGTTAATATCAACTGGCGGCCTGATCTAGCCTCTTAATTTTGATCTCAAAGTGCACCCCCGTGCACTGCACCGCCGGGGGGGTGGGGGTCAGGGGGGGCGCATAATATTATGTTGCTTAGGGCCACTAAATGCCCAGAACCGGCACTGTTCAGCCCATAGGCCTTCCTCTACTTATTTTGTATTTTATTTATAGGAAGGCCTACCGGCCAAAACGTACATTTGTTGCTGCTACTGGGTGTGAACCTTTGGAATGGAACCAAATGGAATAAAAGTGTGTGCTGGTATGCCTTTCTAGACAGACAATAGATGTTTTTGCTGACTTGACATCTGAGCAGATCATTGTAGGACTATGCTAGGTTTAATGTCAAAATTATGAACACTCACTTTTCCCCTCTACCAGTAGCAGTGAAATCTTGAGTGCAGTACAAGTCCTAAGTGTGGGGGGAAAAAAACATAATTTTGAGTTGAATGATTTAGTATTATATGAATCCTATATTGTTCATTCTTGCCGCACAGCACTTCATGAGAGACATTTTTAAATTACTCATTAGTTCCACATCTGAAAAGAGTGATCCATTCCATCCAATATTATCACTGCATGCAATGAAATGAAATGATGCTTGCCCATTCAGTTCTTTTCATTTGTTTGTTTGTTTGTTATTTTTCTTGTTTTTTTGTTTTGTTTTGTACTGAGGCAATGCTAGACTTTTTTTCTCCGTTTCTAATACACTTTATTCCATTGTATGAATTAAGGTTACATTCAGAGGTGCATGGGTATACACTAGCCAAACTGTACTCAAGTAAAATAATTGTTGTAATAATAATAATAATAATAATAATAATAATAACATAATAATAATAATAATAATCATAATAATCATAATAATCATAATAACTCCAGTAGCTGACATTACATGCAATGTAAATTATTATTTAAGTACTAATATAAACTAAATCTAATCTGGCCTAAACCACAACTACAAATAAAAGACTACAGTCAATCATTTAAATCTGTACATTGTAACATCAATTATGCTGTCCACTATGTGGACTATGCTGACCACTAAGTGGATCATGTTTGTAGCTATGTGGTATGTAAGGAGTCATACAAATGAAATGCTAACATGTCTGGTTTATATGACTAGGATGAGCTAACATCTCTAAAACATTTATATGACTATGCATAACTTAGATATCTAACACATTAGTAGGACTATTAAAGACAGATGAAGTCTCACTCACCAAATGAAACGCTGAACACCTCTGCAGTGGGTCCGCATGTCACCCGCCTCAGCAGGCTTTATATGAGTTGTTAATTGCATGCTATGCAGAAAGTAAAAGTAGGAATGGCCTTTAATGGTGTTTCCTTCTTGTTGGCATTGCAATAGCATGGTCAAACCATTCCCACGATACTGGATAGTGCATCTTGGAGATTTATTATTATGAGTCAAATGTGTGACCATGCCAGTGGCTAATGGCTATGACATAAAAATAGCAAAATTGGCAGGGTGGTGGGGTGCCTGGTTTGGTATAATCATCACAGCATGACTTGTCAGATACATTAGTTTAATATTCAGTGAGGGAAGTAACTACGTAATTGTGTTGAAAATTGGAAATACTACACTTAAGTAAAAGTGGGCTACATCAAAATTGTCCATTACTTGAGTAAATGTACTTAGTTAACTTTACACCACTGGTATTTCCATTGTATGCTTCACACTTCCACTGCACTTAATCTCAGGAGGAAATTTAAGCTTTAGTTACCTTTTGGGGGGGTTTGATGTTATTTTTGTTTTTTAGCCAGGGTCATAGTTCAGATGGTTCAGATGTCAGACGTCTTAATGGCATTCAATGTAGGAAACAGTGAACACTGGCACTTGATCACTCAACCTCCAGCCCATAAAAGGTTGTCTCAACTAACGTCATTTCTATTCCTTGTGCTCATTCAGCATCACATTTCACCATAAATAGATTCGTTAACGATAAGACACTGTTTAATTGCAAACGCAGCTTCTGTCACAAAGCTGATACAGTCCAAGTTTGTTGTCACAGCTTTCCTATATAAAATCAAGCAGATACAAAGTAGCCTAAACCCAAATCTAGTGTGTTTAATGAATAGACCAGTGGTTCTCAAACTGTGGGTTGGGAGCCCAAAGGGGTCCCCAAATGATTACTGGGGGATTTGCTTACTGTGCAACATTGTTTTTTCTCACTCAACAGTAGTTAAGTATATGCAGGGTATCTGCACATTTTTAAAGTGACAATTTAAGGTCTTTAAAGTATCAAAAGTAATAAACAAACTATATTATAAAAATAAAACCATTGGTCAAATAGTCAAATATTACCTAAGAAAGAGGGACATTTTTTGTTGATCGGCTATTTTAATAATATCTGGGATTTATATAGCGCTTTTCATAACACTCAAAGACGCTTAGCAGCAGTGGTGTACAGTAAGTACATTTAATTTGTTATTGTACTTAAAGGGCCACTTGACCCCTTTTGCAACCAGATCTTAATGATTAGGACACAATAAACACTTTCCTGGGGTTTTTATGTGTGTACTATGTGTTTTTAGATATCATTAGATGTCATGACGCCATGTTCATGACCAAAATTGGTCATGAAAATGTGGTCTCACTTCCTTCCTGGACTACAAGTCACACTTCCAAACAGCCTCCCCCCGAGGGGCAGTGCACCAAAGCATTATGGTCGTAGGAATTCAGCAATCCAGTCGAACCCTAGTCAAACACACTCATTATTTTTCTTACCATATGGGTGTACATTTCAAATTGTGCTACTGTTATCTACTACAAATGCTATTAACATTGAGTGACTGCAGTTTCTTCCAGTGGTGAAATGTCCCTTTAAAGATGGAGCGCTCTGATTCCCTGCTCAAATAAGTGTTAAAATTCAGTTTTTATGTGGCCACACCCACCAGTTCATCAGAAAGAAACCAGAAATACACACGGAAGAAATATTTGAATATTAAAACCACACCTGGGTTCTATTTGAGTGATTTGAACTCCATAGACACAAAACAGAAAAAGTACAGCACTCCTTTTATTTATTTTTAGTATTTCCAATTTGTGAGCTTGTATATCTGCTATTTTCCAAGGACTTTAATACATTTTATACATTTGAAATTGTGTGAAATGGACCTTCTGAATAAATAGTAGCCTACTTTTACTTTTGGTACTTTTCTACTTCTACTCAAGTACATTTTGAATATCGAAATTGTACTTGTAAACAGACTATTTCTACAATAGGGTATTGATTATTCATTCCATCATTGATAGGCATTATAGTAGATAGATTACATCTAGATCTGAGTCACTGAGCAACTCTACATGAAACATTATGAAGTATCATGCAGTGGTGTAAAGTAACTACAGTATACTGCGTATAGTTACTAGAGTACATTTAGAGTACATTAAGTACTTAAAACATTTGAGGGATTTCTTTTTTGACTTTAGTATTATGCATTTTCAACCCTTTCACTTCTGCTTCACTACATCTCTGAGGCAAATATTGTACTTTTACTCCACAACAATAATTTGACAACTTTAGTTTGAATATTTGGATTATTATTACATATAACATACATTCACAACTTCATCCCTATACTTTGGCTATTTGAAAATGGACGTACAACCCGTCGACACATTGTGAACTCATTGTAGATCTGCACCAGTCACCAGAACCAAGGTTGTGTGTTTCAGGGAAGCTAACAGAGTTTCTAATGGCTTTGATGTTTCAATGGGTTGTTATATACAGTGGAAAGAAAATGTGTGTGATGTCATTATTTTCAAATATTATTACACACTATGGTCTTTGCTAGAGAAGACATAGGAGGAATGACCATGTGTTTGTGGACCCTCACATTGCAAAAGTAGTATCCAAGTAGCCATTACATCTATTAATAAAGCACATAAAGTGTAAATGATACAACATTCATCCCATACTTGGTATGGAGTGAAGGAGGTGAACTTGCTACGTGGTATCCAAGTGGCTAGTGATACATTTAATTACTGCTGACAGCATAAAATAATCTGTATAACTGGGAGTGTGGCAGGGTGCTGGGTTTCTTCACTTGGTGTCACTATATCTTGTCAAATACATTATTTGGAATAGGTTAATATTCAGTGGTGGATCATTTTGGTGCCAAAAGCCTACTTAATTTTTTCATCCCCTATACTCATCACAGTTGATTTCAGCATTACATTTCACCGTCAAATGATGAATTAACAGACTATTTAATGTATTGTAAACAGACTATTTATATGTATTGTAAACAAACTATCCTTTCTGATACAGTCCAAGATTGTCACAACTTGCCTATACTATAATATAGTATATCTTTGCTGTCGGGCAGAAACCATATACGGGCATATACTATACAGGTATAGTATATGCATAACCTCTGACTGTACTACCTGTACTGTTAATAAGTGTTAATAGAGATTGGACATTGTTATTGGCATCTACTTGCTTCTATAGGAGTTCACATAAATGTGTCCTGTATATTATGTGTGTATGTGATATTGCATTATGTCATAATGCTGTGTGAAAATTGTCATTGTGTTTTTATCTTTCTCAAAAAGGGGTGAGAAGTTCATCAGAATAACCTCCACAGAGAGTGGTGTGGAATGGTCTGTGAATTGCTACCGAAGTCTGTACGACATTGAAATGAATGGCTGGGGCAGTCTGCTCTCTAGTTTACATAATTCTATATAAACTACAAGATCTACAAAATCACGCCCACAATTGAGACAGCACTGCCACTTCTGGTCCGGGAGAACGGTGTACTGCAGTTTCATCTGTATAGTTAGCCTACTTTTACAATAATCCGAAATGAACTGAAGACTAGATTGAATCGGGGGGAAAATAATAAAAATAATAATAATACTAGAAAAAAAGAAATCGCTGCAAGCAGAGATAAGGGAGGACCAAGCAGGAAGGCAATAAGCAATAAGAATAATGTGCACAATAAGCCATAGAAACATGGAAGACTAAACTTGAGAAAAAGACCACGGAATTTTGACAGGGTCGGTTTTTACACTAAGTTGGCGGTGGCCGGATTTGAAGCCATGAGCTCTACCTACCGAGCCAACTGGACACAATCAGTTCTTCCATTGTTAACAGTAAAATCATTCAGTGTTTTTGTAGCAAGTTGCGCAAGGATAACTAATGATAAAGGTGGGTATAAAGATAAATTAATTGACTGCGTATAAACCAGAACATGTACCAGATTCGGACGAGGAGCTCAATGAGTGAGTGAAAACCAATGACATGAGAGTCGGAAACAGGGATTAAAGGTTAACTGAAAAATGATTATTAAACTTCACGCAGAAAATAAACAGCTTTGAACATTCATGAAAAACAACAAACACATGGGGGCCCCTTTAAGTTGGTGACTTAACTTGAAAATTCCCAGTTCAGTTCCTATTCAGTTCTAAAGGGAAATCAGTCTCTTTCTCCAATTTAGAGAACCAGATTACCACATTTGTGGGGGGAAGGGGGGTTTCCGAATTCCGGGTCGGCTCGCCAGGTCTGGATACCTTCCGGTACCAGTCCAGAACCATCCATGGAACAGAATCCTTTAAGGACACAAAAAACCTGACCTGAAAGGCGAGGTGTCCAAATGAGTATTTGTTTCAAAATCACTGTTGTATAACATCAAATAAACTATCTATGCATGAGAAAAGAGTTTGATTTGATCAGGATCGACCTCTTTAATCATGATTTCCATTAAACAATCTGGTTCTAGCATGCATGCATTAATTGTCTTAGAAAATAAAATACAAAAGTGTATTTCATAATATGCAGTCTTATTCGGGTGCAGTACTTAGTTTAGACTAGTCATTATTGGTTAGACTGTCCTACAACTACAACCTATCTCAAACCCTCAACCTAAACCTAACCTCCCACGGGGAAGCACACCTAAACCTAATCTTAACCCATGTCTAACCAATGACTAGTCTAAACTAAGTATGCACCCCGTCTTATTCAAACAAAAGTGTTATAAATTCATAAATCAAATGCTTTCAAGTGAGAACTCAAATACTTTCAATACAAACTCAAATTAAATAACTCAAAAACAGTTAATCAGTTGATCCAATGATGAAGACACCAAGCCTAAAATTACTCACAGATGAGTAACAAAGGGGTAACAAAGGGCTAGCACAGGAGTGTAGAAGAATCACCAAGAGGAATCAGAAGCTGCTGCCATGCTGGCAAACATTTGACATCATCTGTCAACAATGACCTGCACTCAGCCATACATTATCCCTTACCCTTCCTCTCCAAATTCCTGGAGAAAATAGTTTACACACAAATACAATCCTTTTTAACTAATCATGACCTCATTTTCAATCTGGTTTTAGACCCGGCCACAGTACGGAAACAGCACTCCTAAAAGTTTTTAACAACCTCATTTTAACAGTTTACTCCGGTAGCCCTGCCATTTTAGTTTTGCTGGACCTCTCCGCTGCCTTCGATACGGTCGACCACCGAATCCTGCTTGCACAGCTGGAACAGCAGGTTGGCATCTCCGGGACGGCCTTAGCCTGGTTCAGGTCTTACCTGACCGATAGGACCTTCTCCGTCCAGCTGGGTGAAGTTTCCTCACCCGCTGCCCCTCTCACGTGTGGGGTCCCCCAGGGCTCTATTTTGGTACTGTATTTATTATATATACTGCCCCTCGGACCCATCCTCTCCAAACACACCATCTCCTTCCACTGTTATGCTGACAACGTCCAAATTTACATGCCACTTACATCCGGCAGCAATAATTAATTTGACCCCTTAATTAACTGCATAGATGACATAAAAACCTGGATGGACGCAAATTTCTTACATCTCAATGACAAAACCGAAATCATCATCTTCGGACAACACCCCACCCCTTTTGTTAACAACCTCGGCCACCTTACATCCACCATCTATACCAGTGCAAAAAATCTTGGCATTATTTTCGACAACCACCTCAATTTCGACAAACAGATCAGCTCTGTTGTTAAAACAAGTTTTTACCACCTACGTTTACTCGCCAAGATCAAACCCTACCTCCCCCCTAAACAATTCGAAAAACAGTCATCCATTAATTCATCTCCTCAAGGCTAGACTACTGTAATGCACTATATTATGGTATCCCCCAATCCTCTCTCAGACGACTACAATTAGTCCAAAATGCTGCTGCCCGCCTCCTCACTGGTACCAAAAAGTTTGACCACATCACACCCATTTTAACCTCACTCCACTGGCTCCCCATTAAACAGAGAATTGATTTTAAGATCCTCCTATTTACCTTTAAATCTCTCAACGGCCTTAATCGATCTTAATATATGGAGATGGCCATATATGGAGTATGTGACGGACTGATTGACACGAGGCGTGACTAACGAATGACTAATGAAATTAAGGTTTTCATAGTAAACTGTGACCTGCAGATATGCAAATATTTTGTATAACTATTGAACATTTTCAAATAATGTCATATATATTTTTTGTACAGATTTGTGACACTTATTAGTATGTGCCTGCCATGCAATGGCAAAACACAGCTTGGATTATACCATTATATTTAAAGGGTAATTTCACCGCTGGAAGAAACTTCAGTCACTCAATGTTAATAGTGTTTGTAGTAGATAACAATTTCAAATGTGCACCCTATGGCCAGAAAAAGAATGAAGTCTGTGTGTTTGACTAGGGTTTGACTGGATAGTTGAATTCCTACAATGACCATAATGCTTTTGTGCACTGCCCCTCCTTGTGGAGAGGGGGAGGCTGCGTGAAGGTGTGACTTGACTTCCAGGAAGGAAGTGAGTCACATTTTCATGACAAATTTGGGTCTGAACATGGCATCATGACTAAAATATCTAAACACACATATTATACACATACAAATCCCAGGAAAGTGTTTCTTGTGTCCTAAACATCATTAAAGCTATATTCAGTGATTTATTTCACTTAATGCAAATACCACTTCTTTTTTTGTTTTTGGCTTTTGGCTAGGTGGCCCAGCCTTCATCCAATCAGGATAGAGAGGGGCCTTCCGCCAATCATGATCGAGCGGGGTCGGGCCTTGGTGTGTGTGCTGTTGGCCTGTTGTGTCCCCCCCCACTGTAGTGCGTGCATGTGCACATCTTGTTACCGGGAGGGACCGGGGGTTTTCCAAATCACTGAATGCTCATTTAAAATAAGATCTGGTTGCAAAAGGGGTGAAGTGGCCCTTTAATACAAGATAACTTATATATTTGAGGTCATAGCATTCGTCTCCCTGCTCTTCAATTGAGACATTTAGATCATGTCAAAGGTCACGTCTCAGCTAGACACAGGATCTGATATGAATTTTGGTCAAGATTCAATTTATCCCCTGAGCAAGCAGGCCAGCTCTATTAGATCAATGGTAACATTTCAGCACAACACACATTAAACTGGGTTCAAATATAGAAGAGGAAAGTTACATATAGTGCTGCTTTAAGTACATTTATTTATCCTTGCAATGGTTTTACAAAATAGTATATAGTGGACGTTAATTGAAACCAGAATACTCTGACAAACCTGACAATACAAAGTGAAGTAATGAATACAATGTACAATGAATACATGACATGACACCTTTATTGAATACAATCGGTCATATTGTATGACTTTTTGAATGGGTCATATTTTATGAGTTTTTATGGTGAGTTGTATTGGAGAAGTTATTCAGCAGTCTCCTTTCCCTGTAAAATAGGAGCATGCTATTAGATATTCAACATGATTTATTTTGTTAAATCTTAGCCATCTTAGACAGCCAACATAATAAACCTTGATATTGCACATGTATTTACCTTAGAGTCACGACTTTTAGCTCTCATCTTGTTGACCTGGGATTCAGCGATGTCAGCACGCTCCTCTGCCTCCTCTAGCTCATTCTGAACCTTTCTGCACTTAGACAGGTGAGTGTTGGCTGCTTCCTCCTACAATATGATAGAGATGGTTCAAAGACTCAATATTTGAAAAGAGCACCTTACAATTATAGTCCAAGCAAGACAATTTCATAAAAACTGTAAAGTGTGGTTGTGGCTAATGTTCATGTTAGTGTTATTATTTCACAACACTCTGCCCATGGCGAACACAACTAAAGATGTATATTGTCTTACCGCTTCCTCAGCCTGCCTCTTGTAGCCCTTCACCTTCATCTGCAGTTTGTCTACCAGATCCTGAAGCCTGGCAAGATTCTTCTTGTCCTCTTCAGTCTGAAGTGAGAGTGAATTTATGACATTTATAGATCTTTGTATTTGTATTTTGTAGTTCATGCAATCTATTAATTTAGTTAGTGGCATGATGGATATTTAAGTGAACATGATATACAGTACCTGGTATGTCAGCTCCTTCACTCTCCTCTCGTACTTGCGGACACCTTTAATAGCGTCTGCTCCACCTCTCTGTGCATTGTCGACCTCTCCCTCCAGTTCACGCACCTTCACAAAAGGAATTATGCATTATGAAATGACTTATTCTTATTTCATTGACTATAAGCTGTGTTGAAGTAAACCACATCTTACCCTAGACTCCAGTTTCTGGAGCTGCTTCTTGCCTCCCTTCATAGCCAGGTTCTCAGCCTCATCCAGACGGTGCTGCAGGTCCTTGACTGTGACCTCCAGGTTCTTCTTCATCCTCTCCAGGTGAGAGCTGGTGTCCTGCTCCTTCTTCAGCTCCTCGGCCATCATAGAAGCCTGGAAAGAAGATCAAATGTACTTCATTGTCCCGCAAGGAAATAATCATGTCACTGCACACTTGACAAACATGGTACATAGATTACATTTATATAAATTCACATGTTGACTGCGAGAAAATATCTTGTAATATAACAGGTAATAATAGGGTAATAAACAGATACTAATCGTGGTCATAAGACCAGAGGGAAACAACAACATCATAGGGGGCAAAATCTGTGAAAAACATGGGAATTATTTAAAATTATATTCAAAAAAAGTTAATTCTTTCAGTGTCATTGCTGTAGATGTAGGTCAATTGAAGCCTATTTTTTGATACAACGCCTACCACCATTGCCGTTGATTAATGGCAATTGCGCTTTTATAGTGCATTCGATCGATCGAGCCATAATGCTACTTACGTTAGCCGGTTAGCTAGCTATGTTGTTAGCACTGCACTGGATCGCCCATCTTAGATCGTCGTCACCATAATAATCCATTCTATCTGTTTATTTAAATCGCCTGTATCTCCTATTCCTTGTCCCAGATGGAATTTTGGTCAAAACAACGTTTCTTTGACGGCACAGAGCCGACGATGTGTAGCTCTCCAGTGCCCCGGTTTGGATTCATATTGTAAACAAGGCCTGTCCAGGCTCCGTTCAGCTTCCTAGGTTAATACTACTTCTGGTAGACTGGAAATGTGGCTTTTCAAAATAAGCTCGACTGGAAAAAATGCTGGAGTGAATTAGATCCTAATCTTTCAATAATGCTAGCGCTGTAAGTGTTGATAATGGAGCTGGGAACTTCTCCTTTGGTCTACCCATTCCTGGGATATGTGAGAATGATCCAGTGAAAAAAATAGCAAAAAATAAAAAGCAAATCAAAAGCCAATTGTGGGATCACTCTCTCACTAAACACGGGTGAAATTCACCCGAACACTAATGCGAAAGAAAAGTAAAAAAAAAACAGGCATGTGGTCAGGGAAACAAACCTGCCCTCTATGATGTCACTGAGCATCATGTAGGTACAGTACTGAAAGAACTTCTGAACAGAAATAAAATGTATGTCGCCACCTCTGTGTCGCCAAACCTTCCGACACAAAGGAATGTGGGTGTGGAATTATCTCAATTGTAATAATTAAGCATGCCATAAGGATGTCTAATTGTCCTGGTATATTGGATAAGAGGCAGAGCTCCTAACTTACATCAGTGATGGCTTTCTTGGCCTTCTCCTCAGCATTCCTTGCTTCTTGAACACTGTCATCCACTTCACCTTGGACCTGGATCAGGTCAGTTTCAAGTTTCTTCTTGGTGTTCACAAGGCTTGTGTTCTAAAATAAAGATTCAGTTTAGCAATGCAAGTATGAATGAGTTGTATGTTCAAAATATGTTTTTCCATTGACTTACCTGAGAGTGCAACAGTCCAGCGCGCTCACTGGCATCCACCAGTTCTTGCTCAGCCACTTTGCGGCCTCTCTCTGTCTGTTCCAGAGCCACTCTCAGCTCCTCGATCTCAGCGACCATTAGGCCGTTCCTACGCTCCACCATAGCAGCTTGCTCGTTGCTATCTGCTTGGCCTCTGCTAGCTTCATCAAGGTGCACTTGGGCATCCTAAAATAAATCACATTTGAGGTGGTCACGATAAGAGAAACATCAGAATGTGATTTGTTCAAAGCAGTTCCATTGTTTGAAGATCTGTCTAAATATGTTTTGCACCTTAAGCTGTCCCTGAACGTTCCTCAGCTGCTTCTGGGCCTCAGAAGCCTGGCGGTTGGCGTGACTCAGCTGAACCTCCATCTCGTTCAGGTCTCCCTCCATCTTCTTCTTGATTCTAAGGGCATCATTTCTGCTCCTGACCTCAGAGTCCAGAGTGCTCTGCATGGAGTCAACCACCCTCTGGCTGTTCCTCTTGATCTGCTCCATCTCTTCATCCTTCTCTGCCAGCTTCCTGTCCACCTCACCCTTGATCTGGTTGAGCTCCAGCTGGACACGGAGAATCTTGGACTCCTCGTGCTCCAAAGTACCCTGAAATGCAATACAGGATCAAAAGGTTGTTTTAATAAAACATCCATCATTATACTGCTACACTGTTTGAATGTAAAACATATTGAAAGAAAGAAAGAAAATACAGACATCTATAACCTAAAGTTGTAATACCTCCGCTTCCTCTAATAGTAGGGGATATTATTGTCGGAATCGTTACGCAGCGGATAAAAGCATGAAATTTGGTACAGATGTCCCTTGGGTCCTCCTAAAACATCCCAGAAGGAGTGCCGAAAAAAATCTTAAACAGGAAGTGAGTAATGGACAAAATTAAAAATGGCCACCTACAGTGTTGTCGATTGGCTCAAAAGACGCCAAAAGAATGTCCAAAAAGCATACAATTTGGCACACATGTCCCTTGGGTCATTCTAAGACATCCTAGAAGGGATTCCCAAATAAATCTTAAACAGGAAGTGAATTATTGACCAAATTGAAAATGGCCGCCTACAGTGTTGTCGATTGGCTCAAAAGACGCCAAAATAATCTTCAAAAATCATAACATTTGGCACACATGTCCCTTGGGTCATTCTAAGACATCCTAGAAGGGGTGCCCAAAGTAATCTGAAACAGTAAGTGAGTTATTTACTAAATTGAAAATGTCTACAGTGTTGTCGATTTACTCAAAAGACAACTATAAAGAATCGCATAAAAGCATGACATTTGGCACACATGTCCCTTGGGTCATTCTAAGACATCCTAGAAGGGGTGCCCAAAATAATCTGAAACAGGAAGTGAATTATTGACAACATTGAAAATGGCCATATACAGTTGACAGATAATGCAAAAGACACCTAAAGAATCGCATAAAAGCATGACATGCAAATGTCAATTGGGTGATCTTAGCATCCTACAAGGGGTGCCCAAAATGTTTTAAACAGGAAGTGAGTTTTTGGCTAAATTCAAAATGACCACCTAAAGCATTTGATACAAAAGAAAATGTATGGTTAATCCTGTGCTTAGGCAGGAATCAAACAGTTTGCAGTAATTGAAATATGCACCTGTGTTCTGTATGGCAAGACAACTGACATTGAACATGTCAATGATCTCTAAGGAAGGACCTGTTTGCTCAAAAATGTCTCTCAATGGAACATATTCCTCCCACACAGGCTGCACTTCAAAATTGAGCAGTTTACCAATCTGAATTTTGGTCCAGAAGCTGTACCTATGCTGGTCCTATGCAAGCTCTACCATCTCCTGAAAAATAGTTTGTAGAGAATTCCTCAAGTGTTGCTGCAAAGCTGAGCCCCTCTGTTTGAGAAAGTGTAGTTGCTGGGATGCTGGGTTACCTTGCACAGCATTATATCAATGTGCTGGTAATTGTGAAATGGCACGCAGTTACTAGAAGAAAATAAATAAGAAGTCCAAAGTAGAGTGCAAAATAAATAAGAGAGTAAAATAACAATATGTAGAGTAAGATAAGATGCTGAGTAAAATAAACAAGGATATGCAGAGTTAGATGAATACAGATTCAAAGTAAGTAAAGAAAAGGAAATAAATATGATGATGTAGTGTAAATGTAAACATAATATGCTAGGTTATACATTATGCAGTTGTAAACAGTTTAAACATCCATCTAGAATTTCTTCTAAATGGATTTTATTTTCTTCTAATTTTTCTAATGTATCACCTTTAGCAATAATAGGTATGCACAGGTGCGTAGGCCTCATAGACTCATATACCCAGCAAATACAGTGTGCGGGTGTACCTTATTGCTTGTATGAGTGTAAAATAACAATATTCAGAGTAAGCTAAGATGCTGAGTACAATAAATAAAGATATGCAGTTAGATGAATAAAGAAGATTCAAAGAGTAAAGTAAAGAAAGAAAATATGATGTAGTGTAAATGTAAACATAATATGCCAGGTTATGCAGACGGCAGTTGTCAACAGTTATACAGCCATTTAGAATGTCTTCATCATGGTCCGTTCCTAAAAAGTTCAATAAAACCAACAAACAATAATAATCCCTTTTAGGAAGGAGCACAATATGCTTTTATGACGTCTCTGCTTTAGGCGGTTATTTTGAAATTAGCTTCCCTTGTAGGATGACCCAAGGGACATTTGTGCCAGATTCCATGCTTTTATGAGATTCTTTAGGTGTCTTTTTCATCATCTGCGGTCATTTTTAAATTTAGTCAATAACCCACTTGCTGTTTCAGATTATTTTGTGTGCCACATTGTATGCTTATGGAGATTCTTTAGTTGTCTTTTGAGATAATCGACAACACTGTAGGCAGCCATTTTCAATGTTGTCAATACCTCACTTCCTGTTTCGGATTCCTTTGGGCACCCCTTCTAGGATGTCTTAGGATGACCCAAGGGACATATGTGCAAATTGTATGCTTCTATGAGATTCTATAAACTTGAGTCAATAACCAACACTGTAGGCGGCCATTTTCAATTTTGTCAATAATTCACTTCCTGTTTAAGATTTATTTTGGCACCCCTTCTAGGATGTCTTAGGGTGACCCAAGGGACATGTGTGCCGAATGTTATGCTTTTTGAAGATTCTTTAGGCTTTTTGAGTCAATCACCAATAACACCGTAGGCGGCCATTTTCAATTTTGTCAATAATTCACTTCCTGTTCAAGATTGTTTTTGGCACCCCTTCTAGGATGTCTTGGGGTGACCCAAGGGACATGCATGCCACATTTTATGCTTTTTGGAGATTCTTTTGGTGTCTTTTGAGTCAACTGTCAACAGTTTTGGTGGCCATTTTGAATTTTGTCCATAACTCACTTCCTGTTAAAGATTTTTTTGGGCACCCCTTCTAGGATGATTTAGGATAACCCTAGGGACATCTTTACCAAATGTCATGCTTGTATCGATTGTATCGATTGTCATGCGTGTATCCATTGTATCGTGTAACGATTTGGCTATTTTTTGATGATAGGAGTTGTGCCCCAATAGAGGGCTTGATCTCCGGTCATATGAAGATTTTTACAATATATTATCTATTGGTAATCATTCATAGGGTCTTTTAAAAGTTTTTAAAAACAATTTGTATTTTTAGCATTGACAATATATCACTCAGAAAGGGATTCATGTGGAAGGTCATCTCATTCCGAGTGGTTTTTATGTACATTTTTGGCATTTAAAGTTGTTTAAAAAATATTCAAGACATTGTATGTTTGTTTTTTTGCCAAATCCTTTAATATTAGTGTAATTACTATAAATGTAAAGGTTATACTTGGCACAATCAGTCAAAATGTCAGAATTATATCACCTTTAGGAATAATAGGTCATTTCTGGCAGCCATTTTGGATTTTTCCCTAAAAAAAGCCTTTAATGTGTCTAAAATTGTTGGCACCCCTTCTGAGATGGTGAGATACACCCTAAAGAGTGCGTGTACCAAATTTGGTGCTTTTATCCACCGCGTAACGATTTGGCCATTTATTGCCGATAATATCCCCTACTATAAGGCTGTCTGGATCTCTGACTTCTCTGTCTCTGTCTGCTTCTTGGACTTCTCCAGCTCATGGATGCTCTTTCCAGTCTCACCGATCTGTTCAGTCAGGTCTGATATCTCCTCTGCAGTGGATTGAAAGTAATGAATCAGTCAGCAAATATTTTGTATTTGCATTTTAATAAAGTTGTAACCTGATCCACCATTTGATCGGTTGTTGTTTTTGTTTTTTTACTGTTGCTCTTGAAAGAATGATACGAAAACGTACGTTGCAGGTTCTTGTTTTCACGCTTCATTGTCTCCAGGTGGTCCAGAGACTCCTCGTAGGAATTCTTCATCTTAAACAACTCAGTGCTGAGAGAACGAGCCTCTTTCTGAGCTCCCTCCAGTTCTGCCTGTCCCTCTTCAAATTTCTGCTTCCATTCTGCCAGGACCTGCATACAATTTGTAATGATTTGTCATTTACCCCACTTTAAGGACACATTATTTTGTAATAATGTATGTCAAAGCACCTTATCGAAGTTCCTCTGTTTCTTGTCAAGATTGGCAGCCAAACCATTGGCCCTCTCCACATCAATCATGAGGTCTTCCACTTCACCCTGGAGTCTCTGTTTGGTCTTCTCCAAAGAGGCGCACTTGGAATTCACAGCCTCAATTTGCTCCTCAGCTTCCTGAAGACGCTGGGCGAGCTTCTTCCTGTTGATCAGTTTTCAATGGAATTCGATTATTGTGGCAATATTTTGTATAGTGAGTGGTACCACAGGAAAGATGCGTGATGCATTTTGATCTTGTACATCTGATAATTCCACTCTTTTTGAAAATGTTGGAAAAAATATGAATTATTTTCAACATTGAAATTATTATCACGATTTTGATGCCCATTTTTTCATTTTTATCTCAAGCGATTATCTCAGATAATTGCGATTGGGCGACAGGCCTAGTGGTACCTGAAACGGAAACGTTGAAGTCGCCCAACCCTTCTGGCCAAAGCTGCAACTGCAGGCAGGCGGTTTTGCTTGTGCATGTAGCTCGAGCAAAAGAGTGCGCAGCTGCGGTTTAACACAGAGCGTTCGTTCACGAGTTAGCACTTGTAGAGCGTTCTTCCGGGTGCTTCAAACGCCAGTGAGCAACTTCTGTTTAAATTAATAGTGGGAGCGGGTCTGTCTATGGTAAAAACACTGCTGACTTACTTGGCCTCCTCCAGCTCCTCAGTGCGTTGGACAGCATCAGTCTCATACTTGCTCCTCCACTGACACACCTCAGCGTTGGCCTTGGACATTCCACGCTGCAGCTCTGCCTTCGCCTCCTGCTCCTCCTCAAACTGCTCCCTCAGAAGGTCACAGTCATGAACATTAGCAAGCAGCTCTAACCATGGCAGCACCGCTCCAATAAAACACTTTAGTGTCAGTTGAATGGGAATTAGTAGGCTATTTACTGTGTATTGTGTAAGTGTACTGATTATAAACAAGACTAGTTTAGATGCATTCATCATCATTATCATCAACTGGCCATTGGAAATAAGCACCCCAATGACCCCATGGATTTATTTGTTTGCAAGAATGAATCAATGTATAGACTACTCGACTGTCTCAATGCACGTTCTTTGTGGGCCGTATCCATTATCTCATCTAATTCTATGCTTTCTAATTTATTGATTCTTGGAGTTTATAATAGGCTACTGAATCACACAACAAATGCTCAGTTCTAACTGCACTTTCGCATTTTCACCACAAGATGGGGCTAATTTAACTCATATAGCCTACAGCGTGGTCCAACGACGTGCTTCAAATAGAGCGTGCGTCTGTGCGTGTCATAGAGTATTGGGGTGCGTGTGGGTGAACGTATTCCCTCCTCCCCAAACGTGGCGTCGTTGTTGGGTTGAGTCTACATCCCATAGCTAGAAGGGACCGACAGTTGAAATATTGTACAAATATTTGTCTTAATATTTTAAATAATTTTATACAGGCCTAATTGCATTGTAGCCTATAGATTTGTATTGGTTATTAATGTTAGCCTATTATTATAAAATAAAAAATATTCTCTCAAAAGTTGCAGTCAGAAATGATTGAAAAATAATATTAATATGAAAAAGCTCATTTGGATTATGCCATACTTAATACAAGATAACTTATATATTTGGGGTCGTAGGCAGCATTCATCTCCCTGCTTTTCTATTGAGACATTTAGATCGTGTCAAAGGTCACATCTCAGCTAGACACAGGATCTGATATGAATTTTGGTCAAGATTCAATTTATTTAGCAAGCAGGCCAGCTCTATTAGATCAATGTTAACATTTCAGCACAACACACAGGAAAACAGGTTCAAATCCGTAGAAGGAAAGATTTATTTATCTTTGCAATGGTTTTACAAAATAGTATATAGTGGACGTGTGAGTTAATTGGAACCAGAATACTCTGACAAACCTGACAATACAAAGTGATTGACGAACTAATGAATACAAGAAACAACAAATTCTTTTTTTCTGCCACCTTTATTGAATACAATGGGTCATTTTATGACTTTTTCAATACAATGGGTCATATTGTATGACTTTGTATGGTGAGTTGTATTGGAGAAGTTATTCAGCAGCCTCCTTTCCCTGTAAAATAGGAGTATGCTATTAGATAGTCAACATGATTTTTTTTGTTAAATCTTAGCCATCTTAGACAGCCAACATAATAAACCTTGATATTGCACAACACAACACATATTTACCTTAGAGTCACGACTTTTAGTTCTCATCTTGTTGACCTGGGATTCAGCGATGTCAGCACGCTCCTCTGCCTCCTCTAGCTCATTCTGAACCTTTCTGCACTTAGACAGGTGAGTGTTGGCTGCTTCCTCCTACAATATGATAGAGATGGTTCAAAGCCTCAATATTTGAAAAGAGCACCTTACAATTATAGTCCAAGCAAGACAATTTCAGAAAAAAGTGTGGTTGTGACTAATGATGTGGCTAATGTTCACATTGTTGTTATTTCACAACACACTGCCCATGGCGAACACAACTAAAGATGTATATTGTCTTACCGCTTCCTCAGCCTGCCTCTTGTAGCCCTTCACCTTCATCTGCAGTTTGTCTACCAGATCCTGAAGCCTGGCAAGATTCTTCTTGTCCTCTTCAGTCTGAAGTGAGAGTGAATTTATGACATTTATAGATCTTTGTATTTGTATTTTGTAGTTCATGCAATCTATTAATTTAGTTAGTGGCATGATGGATATTTAAGTGAACATGATATACAGTACCTGGTATGTCAGCTCCTTCACTCTCCTCTCGTACTTGCGGACACCTTTAATAGCGTCTGCTCCACCTCTCTGTGCAGTGTCGACCTCTCCCTCCAGTTCACGCACCTTCACAAAGAATGATGCACTATGAAATGACTTATTCTTATTTCATTGACTATAAGCTGTGTTGAAGTAAACCACATCTTACCCTGCCCTCCAGTTTCTGGAGCTGCTTCTTGCCTCCCTTCATAGCCAGGTTCTCAGCCTCATCCAGACGGTGCTGCAGGTCCTTGACTGTGACCTCCAGGTTCTTCTTCATCCTCTCCAGGTGAGAGCTGGTGTCCTGCTCCTTCTTCAGCTCCTCGGCCATCATAGAAGCCTGGAAAGAAGATCAAATGTACTTCATTGTCCCGCAAGGAAATAATTGGCACTGCATCAGCACACAATCACAATATACAAACATGGTACATAGATTACACTTATATAAATTCACATGTTGACTGTGAGAAAATATCTTAAGTAATATAACAGGTATACTGTAGGAGGTAATAAACAGATACTAATCGTGGTCATAAGACCAGAGGGAAACAAACCAGGATAGATTGGATAGATTCTTGTCCCAGTTCACTCTGCACTGTAGCATTTTTAACGATCTGCCTGAAGCCACCACCTCAGAATTCTGCGTTCAGGGTGTACACATATTTCTGATATAAAGACATAGTGATGTTCCTTTTTCCCCCTATGATCTTCAATTGTGACTGTTGGAATAAGACACGTTTTAGTTCTAAAATACATCCTCTGCCAATAATAACAATAAACATAATTTTTGACACACCATCACTAAACTCGGGTATATTTTACCCAATGTAAAATATTCCATAAAAAATACTTCTCATTAAGTACAACAATACATGGCAACTTGAGGTACTACATTTCATCAGTTAAAAACATGGGAATTATTTATAAATATATATATATATAATTGTTTTTATAATATTTCTTTATCCCACGATTTTGTAACCCATTTTTCACCCCTGTGACCAGCTTCTTCCAACTCCGTCTCCTTGCTAAGGTCAAACCATATCTCCCCCCCAAAACAGTTCGAAACCGCAATCCATTTATTTCTTCCAGGATAGACTATTGCAATTCACTCTACATTGGCATCGAACATTCTGCAATTAGACGACTGCAACTGGTCCAGAACGCTGCTGCTCGCTTATTAACTGGTACCAAAAAGAGAGAACACATAACCCCCGTGCTGGCCTCCCTTCACTGGCTCCCGGTTTCTTTTAGAATCGATTTTAAAGTCCTCTTATTTACTTTTAAATGTTTAAATGGGCTGGCCCCCGAGTATCTCTCCGAGCTCGTGAAACCCTACACCCCGGCTAGAGCTCTGCGCTCCGCTGATCAGGTACTGCTAATGTTTTTAAGTCTCACCTTAAGACTCATCTTTTCTATTACTTTACCTTAGCTCTTTTTTGTTTTGCTTATTTTAACCTTTCATGCTTATATTTTGTCAACATTTCTGATTGTGTTTTCTCGTTTACATTCTGTGTTCTGTCTATGTTTTTGCCACTGATCTGTACAGCACTTTGGTCAACCTTGGATGTTTTAAAACGTGCTTTATAAATAAAGTTTGATTTGATTTGATTTGATCTAATGTGATCCTGGGCTCTACACACCCTCCGCCAACCTAGTCCCCATATATGGGGGACATGGGGAGAGCAACGGACTTGAACTCATGCTTTCTTCAAATTGCTCCAGGGAGATTCCCTGGTTGGACGTAGCGCGTGGAAGGAACACGTTATTTCAACCAGTTCCTTTCCCCTCCATCAGGCTGGCCAGGGGGAGGCAGTTTAGAGTCCAGGATTACTGCATGTTTTTGTGAGGGTAACTAACCTAGGGGACACGGGGAGAACATCTGTGTGGAACAAACTCCACACAGAAAGGCCCTTTTGCCAACCCCGCCTCAGGTATGGGCACTGATGACACGGAGGAGGAAACACACCACCAGCACCCACAGCGTCCCCAGCGGGAATCGAACCCAGGACCTTCTAGCTGTGAGGCGACAGCACTACCAACTGTGCCCCCATATATATATTTTTTTAAAGTAAATAATGGAGCTGGGAACTTCTCCTTTGGTCCACCCATTCCTGGGTGAGAATGATCCAGTGAAAAAAATAGCAAAAAAGAAAAAGCAAAACAAAAGCCCATTGTGGGATCACTAACATAAATTCACCCGAACACTAACGCGAAAGAAAATACAAAAACAGGGATGTGGTCAGGGAAACAAACCTGCCTTCTTCTTCTGAGCGTCATGAAGGTACTGAAAGAACTTCTGAACAGAAATAAAATGTATGTCGCCACCTCTGTGTCGACACCTCTGTGTCGCCAACACTTCCGTCGACACCTCTGTGTCGCCAAAACTTCAGACACAAAGGAATGTGGGTGTGGAGTTCTCTCAATTGTAATAATTAAGCATGCCATAAGGATCTCTAATTGTCCTGGTATATTGGATAAGAGGCAGAGCTCCTAACTTACATCAGTGATGGCTTTCTTGGCCTTCTCCTCAGCATTCCTTGATTCTTGAACACTGTCATCCACTTCACCTTGGACCTGGATCAGGTCAGTTTCAAGTTTCTTCTTGGTGTTCACAAGGCTTGTGTTCTAAAATAAAGATTCAGTTTAGCAATGCAAGTATGAATGAGTTGTATGTTAAAAATATGTTGTTGAGTTTTTCCATTGACTTACCTGAGAGTGCAACAGTCCAGCGCGCTCACTGGCATCCACCAGTTCTTGCTCAGCCACTTTGCGGCCTCTCTCTGTCTGTTCCAGAGCCACTCTCAGCTCCTCGATCTCAGCGGCCATTAGGCCGTTCCTACGCTCCACCATAGCAGCTTGCTCTATGCTATCTGCTTGGCCTCTGCTAGCATCATCAAGGTGCACTTGGGCATCCTAAAATAAATCACATTTGAGGTGGTCACGATAAGAGAAACATCAGAATGTGATTTGTTCAAAGCAGTTCCATTGTTTGAAGATCTGTCTAAATATGTTTTGCACCTTAAGCTGTCCCTGAACGTTCCTCAGCTGCTTCTGGGCCTCAGAAGCCTGGCGGTTGGCGTGACTCAGCTGAACCTCCATCTCGTTCAGGTCTCCCTCCATCTTCTTCTTGATTCTAAGGGCATCATTTCTGCTCCTGACCTCAGAGTCCAGAGTGCTCTGCATGGAGTCAACCACCCTCTGGCTGTTCCTCTTGATCTGCTCCATCTCTTCATCCTTCTCTGCCAGCTTCCTGTCCACCTCACCCTTGATCTGGTTGAGCTCCAGCTGGACACGGAGAATCTTGGACTCCTCGTGCTCCAGAGTACCCTGAAATGCAATACAGGATCAAAAGGTTGTAGGACTTTTTTAATATAACATCCATCATTATACTGCTACACTGTTTGAATGTAAAACATATTGAAAGAAAGAAAGAAAATACAGACATCTATAACCTAAAGTTTTAATACCTCCGCTTCCTCTAAGGCTGTCTGGATCTCTGACTTCTCTGTCTCTGTCTGCTTCTTGGACTTCTCCAGCTCATGGATGCTCTTTCCAGTCTCACCGATCTGTTCAGTCAGGTCTGAGATCTCCTCTGCAGTGGATTGAAAGTAATGAATCAGTCAGCAAATATTTTGTATTTGCATTTTAATAAAGTTGTAACCTGATATCCACCATTTGATCGGTTGTTGTTTTTGTTTTTTTACTGTTGCTCTTGAAAGAATGATACGAAAACGTACGTTGCAGGTTCTTGTTTTCACGCTTCATGGTCTCCAGTTGGTCCAGAGACTCCTCGTAGGAATTCTTCATCTTAAACAACTCAGTGCTGAGAGAACGAGCCTCTTTCTGAGCTCCCTCCAGTTCTGCCTGTCCCTCTTCAAATTTCTGCTTCCATTCTGCCAGGACCTGCATACAATTTGTAATGAATTGATTTGTCATTTACCCCACTTTAAGGACACAATAATTATTTTGTAATAATGTACATATGTCAAAGCACCTTATCGAAGTTCCTCTGTTTCTTGTCAAGATTGGCAGCCAAACCATTGGCCCTCTCCACATCAATCATGAGGTCTTCCACTTCACCCTGGAGTCTCTGTTTGGTCTTCTCCAAAGAGGCGCACTTGGAATTCACAGCCTCGATTTGCTCCTCAGCTTCCTGAAGACGCTGGGCAAGCTTCTTCCTGTTGATCAGTTTTCAATGGAATTCGATTATTGTGGCAATATTTTGTATAGTGAGTGGTGCCACGGGAAAGATGCGTGATGCATTTTGAGCTTGTACATCTGATAATTCCACTCTTTCTGAAAATGTTGGAAAAAATATGAACATTTTTCAACATTGAAATGATTATCACGATTTTGACAAGTATGCCCATTTTATGCTCAAGCGATTATCTCAGATAATTGCGATTGGGCGACAGGCCTAGTGGTACCTGAAACGGAAACGTTGAAGTCGCCCAACCCTTCTGGCCAAAGCTGCAACTGCAGGTGGGCGGTTTTGCTTGTGCATGTAGCTCGAGCAAAAGAGTGCGCAGCTGCGGTTTAACACAGAGCGCTCGTTCACGAGTTAGCACTTGTAGAGCGTTCTTCCGGGTGCTTCAAACGCCAGTGAGCAACTTCTATTTAAATTAATAGTGGGAGCGGGTCTGTCTATGGTAAAAACACTGCTGACTTACTTGGCCTCCTCCAGCTCCTCAGTGCGTTGGACAGCATCAGTCTCATACTTGCTCCTCCACTGACACACCTCAGCGTTGGCCTTGGACATTCCACGCTGCAGCTCTGCCTTCGCCTCCTGCTCCTCCTCAAACTGCTCCCTCAGAAGGTCACAGTCATGGCGAGCTGATTGCACAGCATGAGCAAGGGCATTCTTTGCCTGTCAGAAGAAAATGGAAAAAAACAATGTCAGCTGAATGAAATGACAAATAATATGAAACTAAAATAGAAAATAATCTGTTCCTCACCTTAACCTCCTCTTCAACAAGTCTCTTCAACTCCTCAATCTGTTGGGTGAAGGCCTGCTTGCCTCTTGTGAGCTGAGAGACCAGAGCTTCTTTCTCCTCCAGTTGACGACCAAACTCACCTAATTAGAAATTTGAATATTCATTTCAAACATATCATCGGTGGCTGGGATAACTGTTGATCAAAAGCATTATCTCTAATTATGGTCAATTTGTGCAAGTACCATCGACAAACCATGTAGTCAAATGATTTATGATTAAATGAACATTTACCGTTCTCTGTCAACAGTCTTGCTCTCTGAGCGCCGATATCATTGATCTGGCGAACGTTTTCATCACTCTTGGCCTTGATTTCACTAAGTTGGTCCTCAAGGGTGCGGCACATCTTCTCAAGATTTCCCTGGAAACGAACATTATACATGTTCAATCATCTTTTTTTCAGATAGGTTCATTGCTTTGATTTAAAGCAAAGCCAATCGATATAGTCTATATTTCAGCCCTCCGGTTTATAACTGTATGGTTTCCTTACCCATCACTGGGTTGCTTGGCCATCATTCGCTATGAGGAGAGAACAGCACTGCACTGTTTTTAAAGCCTTAAACACTTAACATTTGCCTAATTATCTTAACAGCTTAATAACATTTAGAGCAGGGGTGGGCAACTTTGACGATGGAGAGTGCCACTATATTTCCACACTCACTCCAGAGGGGCCACATTGCATATAATGTTGTAGCAAAAATAGCCGATCTACAAGCTCTCGATTTGAGCTTGTAGATCGGCTATTTTTTACTATATTTGAATTGAAATCCTGAGTAATTTTTTTTGCTATTTTTTAATTTAACTTTAAATGCATTTACCGGTAGTTATACCTATGTTAAGTTTATGAACTTAAATACAAATACATTGGACATAAAAAGTCTAACATTTGAATACTAATCATTAAGCTACTAATATAGACTGAAGTAATTAAAGCGGGTCATGTTATATGTCAGTATATTCTGATATTTACCTAAGGGCCACATTAAGTGAAGGTGGGGGCCGCATGTGGCCCCCGGGCCACCAGTTGCCCATGTGTGATTTAGAGTTTGCATACTCGTTCACAAGATTACTTGTATGAAACATTCCCACTGTTAAATCTGAGCTATAAAGACTGCCTTTCAATGCCCCACACATGTGGAACTATCAGTTTTAAAATTTGAGTATTTCATTTCACTTTAGTCACTTTAAACATGTTTGTTTGTCTCAAGAATGATATTATACCATGGCATTCCATCATACCTTTGCCTTAGCAACAGCCTCCATGTTGCTGGACAGGTCATCGATCTCCATCTTGTATTCACTCTTCTCCTTCTCCAGTTTCTGCTTGACTCTCTGGAGGTTGTCGATCTGTTCACCCAGTTCCGCCACGCTGTCGGCCTGTTTCTTACGGAGAGCAGAAGCAGTGGCCTCATGCTGCAGGGTGGATTCTTCAAGGTCACGACGCACCTTCTGGAACTCAGCCTCGCGCTTCTTGTTCATCTCGATCTGAGCGGCGGTGGCACCTCCAGCCTCCTCCAGCCTCTCACTGATCTCTTCAAGTTCCCTGGAGAGATCGGCTCTCTGCTTCTCCACTTTGGCACGAGCGGCACGCTCTGCCTCGATCTCCTCCTCCAGTTCTTCAATACGAGCCTTTCAAATGAATGATGTTAGATTACCATCTGAAAATAACCATTCACACTTACTTATTATTAATGATTTTACAGAAAATAAAAAATACCTGGAGTTCTTTGATCTTCTTCTGCAGCTGGGCCCCCAAAGATTGTTCATCCTCAATCTTACTCAGAAGCTGGCTTACTTCAAAGTCCTTCCTGTTGAATACAGTCAATAGTCATATTTTAGCATCATTCTGCAGGTGGTTTCACTCCATGACATTTCATATTGTTGGTGCACATTACTTCTTTATCTTCTCGTCAGATTGCTGCTTGTCATTTTCCAGGTCCATGATGGATTCCTGGGCCAGTTTCAGATCACCCTCAAGCTTTCTCTTGGCTCTCTCCAGGTCCATGCGGAGCTTCTTCTCTTGCTCCAGAGAACCCTCCAACTGCACAACAATATATTGTTGTTGTTAATCAGTAAAACAATAAACATATAATATTAAAGATGGAGTGCCGTGATATTTGTATCTTTTCCAGTTTTCTTTGTACACTTTTTTGAAAACAAATTGTCCACCTCATATGTGACCAGATTTGACTGAGAGACTGCCATCGCGCAAATTCCAGCTTTTCACCAGATGAGTTTCAAAATGAGTTAATAGCACAGGCAGACTCTTCACATACTAGAGCATGTCTGAAATAAGTGTCAGAGCTGAAATCGACATGTAAATATGAAATAAATGCTTAAACGTGTAGCTAGGTGTAATGTTAGAGACTCCAGAAGTGAACCTTTCAAGCTTGTTTTCTCAACTCGCTATTTTCTGCAAGACATTACTCTATAAGCCATATCTCCAAAACTGGTGGGTCAAACTGAACAACCAATATGTCAATTTGAAGCTATGATTCCCTGCTTTCAAATGACATGAAAAAACGAAAAATCAAAAAAATCCAATGGCAGTCCCTCAGTCAAATTTAGTCACATATAATGATAATACCTGATGATTATGTTTTAGGGTGGAAAAAAATCACGACACTCCATCTTTAAATTCAAAACATCTGATTCCCTTTGGTAAACTCACATCGTCAACTTGCTGCTCCAGCTTGGTCTTGGCCTTGGTCAGAGTGTTGACTTTGTCCTCCTCTGCCTGCAGGTCATCCAGGGTTTGCTGATGGGCCTCTTGGAGGGCTTTTTTCTCCTTGGTCAGCTTAGCGACGCTCTCATCCTGAGACGCCATCTCCTCAGTCAGGTTCTTCACCTGATAGAAGCAAAACATAATGTGTTGTCATAGAATGGCTCAAATTCAATCAGTGCTTTTCAAAGTGGATTCCAGGGACTCTCAGGGTTCCTTTAGGGGAGGGGGGTTCTGAATTGACCCTTACAAGTCTGTAACTAGAGTGTATGATCTTGAGTATAATCTATACCTTGTTTTCAGTGGCGTGTTTCTCCTTCTCCACTTTGGCCAAGGTGAGCTCCAGGTCATCAATGTCCTTCTTGAGCTCAGAGCATTCATCCTCCAGCTTTCTCTTCTTGGCAGTCAGTTCTGCATTGATCTCCTCCTCGTCCTCCAGTCTCTCGGTCGTCTCTTTGAGCTTTGCCTCCAACTGGATCTTACTTTTAATAAGACCTTCACATCTCTCCTCAGCATCATTCAGAGCCTCGTCTCCCTAGTTGTCAATGAAAATGAATTTGAAGAATGTCAAATTGGGTCAGGCCCTTGTACTGAACAGCCGTTCGACCACCAGGCATTCTCTGCCATGGTCTGCAATGTATACCATGGCAGAGAATGCCTGGTGGTCGACTCTACTTATACATTCTACTTTAGATAAAAGATTTAAAGGGCAATATCACTTTGGTAGAGGTTTGGGTTGTGTATTTACCTTGTCATGATGTTATCCAAATGTGGACAAGAAATCAAAAAGAATTGCTCTAGTAATTAGAAATTGATAATTCTAAATATTCTCCTCATTGACTTACATTGTACACTGAAACAGCTCACAAAGTCACTGAAGGAGGAGAGGACACTGGAGCAGCACAGACATTTAGAGCCTTTTAATACTAGTATACAGAACGACTAACGTTTCGACCTAAGCTCTCAAAGTCATTCTTTTAGTACGTAAACAAACAAACAAAGTTGATTCAGACAATATAGAGCATCACCAAACCCAGTTCTGTTAGGTTTTTTTTAATAATATGTAAAATTCCTGTTGATTTTGCCATTTTTATACGAAGAAAACCCGGACTGGATCCGTGGATCCAGATCTAGATCTTCAAATAGTAAATTCAACAGGAAGTTAACATTATTACTAAAAACAAAAACAGTACTGGGTTTGGTGATGCTCATATTGTCTGAATCAATTTTGTTTGTGTTCATTTAAAAGAGTGACTTTGAGAGCTCTTTCAGCGTACAATGTAAGTCAACGAGGAGAATATTTTGAATTATCAATTTCTAATCAATGGAGCAATTATTTTTGATTTCTTGTCCACCTTTGGAGTTACATCATGGCAACGTAACTATACAACTCAAACCTAAAAAAAGTGGTCTTGCCTTTTAAGATGATAAACAATATGAAATATTAGCAACATTTCCTGTACAAGTGTAGCTACTTACTGATGCCGATGCCGATGCAAGGTTATTCTTCTCCTGGATCGCAGCTATCAATTTCTCTTCCAGTGTCTTCTTCAAGGCCTGGAAAGTGGCCAGGTCAGTCTTCATCTTTTCATAGTTCTCCTTCATGTCATTCAGCTCCTTCTCAGTCTCAGCACTCTGCAAGAGAGGCTTGATCTTGTAGTAGACCATCATCCATGGCCAATGTTTCACATTGACGAATGAGCGCATGTTGAACTGGATGGTGTAAATGGCCTCTCTGTGGACAACAGTGGATCATGATTGAAATGCAGATTGAGGGTTTCCATGTAATACGCCTGCTGTTATTATATAATTGTGTCATTATAGTTGTACTATTGTTGTTGTTATTATTGCTGTTGGTATTATTGTTGTTAACTGCCGCAATGTAAATGCAGGATGACCCCCCATCCTATAGCCTGATTCTGCTCGAGGTTTCTGCTGTTTATTAAGGAGATCTTTCCTTGCCACCATCATCAAAAGCTTGCTCTGCAATTTTTGCTATTTTATTATAGTGATTTGACACTTTATTTATTTTATTGAATAGATGTTTTCAAAGTACCTCCTAGCCATCATCTTGACAAACTCCTTCCTCATGAGGTAAGCTCGTGCGAGTGCCTGAGTCATGCCGACCAGAGCAGCCAGCTTTTCATCTCGCATCTCTTCAAGAACACCCAGCAGACCAGCTTTGAAGAACACCTGAATACGATGTCACAAACACTGTAACTAAACAACCATAAAATCTATTTTTAGTCCTCTGTTCATAATGTTAAACCAGATTGGGAGTGTGTTTACCTTGGTGTGTCCGAACCTGTACTCATCAACAGGTACGTCAATGGACCCAAGCAGCTTCTCAGATGCCTTCTTGTTGTCCATGAACGCGCCTTCGGGACATGCGCTGGCGTTCAGTACTTTGTATCTGTTTTGCAGAAGTTCATGGTCATTTTGCGTGCCTCCCGTTAATAAGTTTGGAACTAAAAGCTGCTGGAAAAAGGAATTGATACCTCTGCTTGAAGTCAGCATAGGGGATTCTGCTTGGGAAGCCCTTTCTACAAATTCTGATGCCCTCCAGCACACCATTACACCTCAGCTGGTGGATGACCAGGAAGTTCTCCATCAGTCCTGTAAATATGTTGCTTCATTATAATTACAACAAAATAGTTACGCAATGGCCAAAGTTGCATTTAATGAGTCAAAACGAGTCAACCAAAATACAAACATACAAAATAATGTCATCTGCATAGGGAGATCTTATATTTTAAGTGTATTCTGTGTTGTACCCATATATGTCAGCATTTGCTATAATTGTCTGGGCAAAGGGCCCTAGAGCTAAAGCAAATTGTGAGGACAGTGTCTGGTTAGTCAGTCTCATAGCTGCAGTGGGGTTGCTGTACAATAGCCTAATCCATGTAATGAACCTATCTCCAATGTAAAAGAATTCCATCACTGAGAACAAGTACGAATATTCCACCTGGTCGAAAGCCTTTTCCGCATCCTGGCTTAGTACTACAAGCCAAGGTCTTCCTTGGGGCCACTAGGAGATAATTGATAAGGCGTCAAATGTTTATTTTCTGTTTACCTGGACACTTGGACTCGTTGGGAATCAGGCAACGCACAAAGTGAGGATGTGTGCTCCTCAAGTTGGTCATCAGCAACTGCAAGTTTGCCTATTGAGACATAAAGGTTTATAATGAGTCAAAAGTAATAGAATGTTGTACTTTTTCTTCCACTATAATTATTTGAACTCTTTAGATACTACTTACTTTGCAGATTTAGATTGTTTTTAAAAACATACTTTAACGACGTAAACCCTATTTTAAACTTTAATTCCAACATTTAAAGACTATTTCTTACATGGATATAATGTTGATAATAATAACGCTTCATTCTTACAGGGATATATGTTGATAATAATGAAAAGATATTCTTACCCTGAAAGCACTAGACACAGTCTGCATGGAACCACCCTTCTTCTTGCCTCCCTTCTTGGTATTATCTGTTTATATTTGAATCATGAGTTATCATTAGTTATATAGAATGAAAATGCTTCCCTTCTTGTCAGATTCTGAATGTTTATAGTATTGATATAACAATACCTTCAGGCTCAGGTGGGGGATAGAACACATTATATTATATTATTGTCCTATATTAATTTGCTGATGTCCCGCCCCCTCTGTGTTCCTATTGGCTCTGGGGTACAGCCATAACTCCAGTTCCCAATATGCTAAATGCTCCAAACCAATTGTAATAAACATACCTTCAGGCTCAGGTGGGGGATATAACATACAGAGCAGCTTCACTGTAGACTTCTGGTACAGCTGCACCACAGAGTCGTTGAGAGGATCCTTGTTCTTCTCTAGCCATCCTGTGATGCTGTTGATTGATTGATGGATTGATTGAATACTTTATTAACACTTTTTTAACAAAAGCCTATCGCTTGTTTCCATTGGGGTCCTCCATACTCAATTAATCGAAAACTGTAGTCCACAGTTCCGGTTATATTATATATAATGTATAATTATATATACAGTACATATAGGCATACTATAGGGTTCTGTTCACCTGTAGTCCACAGTTCCAGCATAGTGGACCAGGGAGAAGTGAGCCTCACCCTTGCCTTTACCAGGCTTGGGTTTTTCAAAGGCCTTGTTCTTCCCCAGATGCAGGTCAATCAACTTCTCTGCAAAACTTTTGTCTGTAGCTTTTGGGAACATGCACTGCTCTTCGAGGCTGGAGAAGATGCCCAAGGGCTTTGGGAAGGAGACACAAGAGACAAATCAACAAAAGCTTAGTGCCAATGACAAAAAATACATGTGTGTGTGTGTGTATACATTATGTCCATTAAAGCACAAAATAATTGTATACCTTCAATGAACGCAATGCTGACACCTAAGTCCATAGCAATACATAATAATATAATACGCTATACTAATAATAATTCTATACCTTCTCAATCAGCTCAATGCAACAGTGTATGTATTTCATTCTCAATCAGCTCAATTGCAGACAGCCAAGTCCATGTACAGTACCTACCTTCTCAATGAGCTCAATGCAGATAGCCAAGTCCATGCCGAAGTCAACGAGATCCCAGGGAATTCCCTCTTTCATGTATTCTTCTTGTTCCAGAACAAACATGGTGTGGTTGAAAAACTGTTGCAGTTTCTCATTGGTGAAGTTGATGCACAGCTGCTCCAGGGTGTTGAACTGTGAGGAAATATCATTAGCCCAATCTCTTGTAAATGTGTAACTGTGACAAAAATATTTAGTCTCCAACTTAAAACAAGTCCATGCTTACATCAAAGATTTCAAAACCAGCGATGTCCAGCACACCAATGTAGTAGTTTCTCGGCTGCTTGGTGTCCAGCATCTCGTTGATCCTAATGACCATCCACAAGAACAGCTTCTCATAGATGGACTTGGCCAAGGCACTGACTGAGTTCATTGTCTAAGGAAATAGGAACATTATAGTGAGTTACACAATTTAAGCAATTTTAGCCTTTGCATAAGCCTGCAAGGTTTTCAAGGCTAGGCCAAGTGCTACGGGCTAGGGTGGAGTCTGAAGAGGTGAATCTTCAGATTACGGTGGAAGATTCGGAGTTTGTCTGCAGATCTAACTGCAATGGAAAGTTTATTCCACAAGTTTGAGAGCCCGAGTGCTTAAGGGAATGTTGACAGCTTCCCTATGTCTAAGGAAATAGGAACATTATAGTGAGTTACACAAGTTTTTTTAAATGATTTGTTTTTTGCTTTTTTGCCTTTATTGATAGATACAAGTGAAGATGGACAGGAAAGAGGGAGAGAGAGACCGGGAAAAACATGCACCAAACGTCGTCATGAACGGGACTCAAACACACAACCCACTACGGGCAGAGCCTATATATGTGGCATGCGCCTGTCCTGGACCACTAGGCCAGCAGGCGCCAAACATGTCAGTAGAGGTACTTGGAACTGCACATGTTTCTGCAGTGTGCTGTTGTTTTTGTAGCAAAAATGCAGGGCAAAGGTTTTTCCTTGGCCTCTAGGGAGTGTGCATTCAAAGTTTTAAGCAAATCGGTGCAGTTACCTGTAAAAATGCCAATCGGCCTGTTATAGTGCCACCATGAGGCTGATTTGAAATTTTTCAAGTGGCGTTACTTCCTCGGCTGTGTGGGAATATGCGTGCAAAATTTCACAGAAATTGCACACTGCGTTCATATGCATTTTGTTCAGTTTAATGGATATAGAGATACTGTGTACCGGTTTGCATGATGTTTGGACAAAATCTGTAGGACTAGGAGTGATATCAAAACATGTGTTTTGCAAAAATCGACCTCCTGGTGGCGCGCCGATTACGCCGATCTGAAAGATTTGGGGCAGAGGTTCTGCTCTGGCATCCACCTATCCAGGGAGTGTGCATGCACAGTTCGCGGCCAAACAGTGCCTGAGATTAGCTGTTCACAGACACACAAACAGGCACACAGACCGACGGACATGGTGCAAAACACAATCTCTGCCTCACCTTCAGCCTGGCTGAGACAATAATGTTGGAGGATCATTTTAATAATGAATTAAAACAGTCTGGACACAATTTATAAGGTGTGTATGAAATCAGAACATGGAAATAATGTAACTTTACTCACCTGTGGCACAGTTTGTCCTTTAGTGACATATTCATTTCCCACTTTAACTCTGGGGTAGCAGTATGCCTTAAGCATTTCCGCTGAGTTCAGACCCAACAGGTAGCAGATCTTGTCAGCCACTGAAATGATCATACAATTTGCAATTTACGCTTAATCCAGAGTGCGATTTTAGCAAGGTAAACACAATTGGTAATACATTGAATGCATACAGCTAGTAATCTAGGACCATATAGGTAAACCAAATAACCTTCAGTATAAACAGTATAATATAAATAAATAATGACAATATATTGAAAATATATTTAGCTTAGTTCTTTTGAAATATAAATAGATGCAATTTACCCTCCGTGCCGTCTGGCTCCGCCTGTTCCTCACGCTGCTTCTGTTTGAAGACCAACGTTCCATGATGCATCACTGATCCGGTGAACTTGTAGATGCACCCTTTCTCCTCAACATTGAAGCCCAGGATGCCAATAGCATCCTGAAGATTGAGATTAAGCATTATATTAGCAATCCAGTTTAAATAGGATTATTTTGGGAGGTCATGGCCTGAAAACCACTGCTTTACAAAATTTATTTTGCAGAGCAACTGACTGCAATGCACAGTGAGTATTAGAAATGTAAAATAATGTCCATTTACATCTGTAGCCTCCAACTCGACTTTGTCATCAATGCTGGCCACAGTGATCTGACCCATGCTGATCAACGGGAAGTCGTATGGGTTGTTGGTGATGAGACAACTTTCTGAGAAGGGATTAAAAAAAGTGTGAACATGTGTTTCTATTCATTAGTGTGGTTCAACCAGACTAGTAATAGTAACACTTTATTTTTTTACTTCTTTCTAGAGTAACCCTACACTTTGCTTCACTACTTATCCCACAGTTTTGATGGCACGCACTTGACCAGCTTCATCGGGAATCGTGTGCTTGTATTTTGCTAAGAGAAATGTTGTATAGTTTAATTGATATTAATGTATTCGTGCATTACATTTCCCCATTGACATGAATCGGAAAATTCGAAAAGTCACGTTCAAGTATTTTTTCCATAAGGGCTATAGTTATAATTTATTATTATAATTATATTGGTCGGCTATATTGTGGCGCTATAACAGCCCACTTTATGTTTTGGCTTATAACTCTTGAACCGTAGGTCGTAACATTTTTCCCTGGATTCCATGGGTCATGACGCATCTCCCCATATAGGCCACGTCAGGATAGATTTTCCGCCATTTAGAATTTTCTCCAAAACACACTTTTTGCTCCTCCTGAGTCCTACAGATTATGTCCAAATATCACAAAAATCTGTACACATGATCTCCGGACCTATCCGATTAAAACAGCACAGACAGAATTTTGATAGTGCGTATCGTGTGGCCGTAATCGTCGTCCAAAGTTAATGGGAGGGGACTATTTTACAAAAAAACGTCCAATCCATCCCAAATTTGAATCACATGTCACGGGTGGTTTAATCAACCCAGAGCAAAAAGCAATTCCATTTTCATCCACAAGGGGTGCCGCAAATGCAAAAAAAAACAAAAATAACCATTTGTTGCAGACATTTTTTTTTTTTTCAAAATTGCGACTTTTCTAGTTCATTTATGTTCTCACTGCATCATCAGTATAATTCCATTTACCAATAATCCCAGGTATGTGGTCGGTCATCATCTGGAAGAAGATATGGTAACCTCTCTCTAGAGGAAGCTGGTAGGTCACTCTAGACTTCTCCAGCAGATCTATATGGGTTGTACAACATAATTAATAATAATAATAATAATAATAATAATAATAATAATAATAATAATAATAATAATCTATATGGGTTGTACATGTCAAAATGTAATCCTCAAATTAACAAATATATAATTTCTCATCTCTGAACTTCATACTTACATGTCTCAATATCAGCACTGGCCAATTTACCCGCATTGTTGAAATGGATTCTGATGAATTTACCCTGTTTGATATAGCACAATTAGTTGCATCCGTCTACATTGTGGAATTATTGCAGGTTTACTCATAAAATGTCATTATTTTACACTTACAAAGCGAGAGGAGTTGTCATTCCTCACAGTCTTGGCATTACCATAGGCCTCCAGCAAGGGATTGGCTGCAATAATCTGATCCTCCAGTGACCCCTAGAATGTTTTAGACATTTTGGTCTTAATTCTTTTAAATTGAATTGCTATATTTCATATAAATGCTTTATGTTCCAAAACATTTTTGTTAAAGTTAAAAACATATACATATACAGTACCTTAATTTTACCACCATCGGCCGCCGATTTCTCTCCACTAGCAGTCGCTGCTGTTGCAAAGTACTGGATGACACGCTTGGTGTTCACAGTCTTCCCAGCACCGGATTCTCCACTGGTTATAAAAGCATACATTCAGAGAAATGCACTTAGTGAATTTGTGTACAATGTTCTTTTTTTAATGCCTAGTAGATGATGGAAACTTACGTGATCAGGACAGACTGGTTTTCTTTATCTGTAAAATGTAAAGCACATATTTTTTTAGTCATGGATATACAGCACAAACTCATTATGTATTTGTTTACATTGTCCTGACTAGTACGTACCCATCAGCATGAACTGAAAGGCGTTGTCAGAGACAGAGTAGATGTGGGGTGGAGCCTCAATACGCTTCTTGCCTCTGTAGGCATTTACAACCTCCTGGTCATACACTGGGAGCCACTTGTAGGGGTTCACAGTTGCACAGAACAAGCCAGAGTAGGTCTGAAGGGGAGAAGAGAGAGAACATTAACATTGAACATAACTTCAGAACCATGAGTTGTTTGCATTTGTTTTTCTACGGTTTTTCATTTGATGATATAATTTGTACTCTGTGTTTGTGTTTTTCTTTCTTTGACAGGTGAAATAATGTACTGCTCAACATGTAGAAAAGCTTACATAGATCATCCATGCTGCATAACGCTCTTTGAGGTTATACAGGACAGTGGCTTCAGTGAGGTGGGTCATCATGGCCATGTCCTCAATCTTGTCATACTTGGGAGGGTTCATAGGGGTGACATCCGCCTCAGGGACAGTTCTTTTCTAAAAAAGAAAAAGCACAACTTCAGAATGTAATGTGATTACAGTTGTACTGTGCCACTATTTGATTTTAGATACACCTACATCTTTCTTGTCCAGCGTTTCCACGGTGACTTTGTCACCTTCCTTGCTTATAATCTTACACTTGAGGTATAGCTCTGCCTTATCCACCACATATGATGCAGTTTTGGCATCAAAGGGCGCACTTTGAGCTTCCATTCTCTCCTTCTCTGGCTTACGGAGATAAATGGCGGCCTTGCCGTACTGCTTCATCTCTTCGTCCGTACTCATGGTGGCGGCTTTCTGTATTTGAGGAGAGGAGAAGCAAGCACTCAGTCGAGTAGTTCACAGTATAAGAATATCGGGTAGTCTATAGAAAGGAATTCCAGCATTAACTTTTTATCCATTTAGGATTCTTTGTTTATTAAAGGTTTACCCCCATAAGCAGCAACAAACGGATGTTTCAGCCCCAGGGCTAGGGATAAGCGGTATAAGTGGGCCACATCACAGGGAGAAGATTTTTTTTTTTTTTTAATGTATCCCCTATCCCATACATGGGCTACTGGCGGCCTGAGGGCCACATGTGGCCCCCACCTTCACTTAATGCAGCCCGCAGGTTAATATCAACTGGCGGCCTGGGGGCCACATGTGGCCCCCACCTTCACTTAATGCGGTCCGCAGGTTAATATCAACTGTAGGCTACAGTTGAGGGATGTTTATACCATCCCTCTACATTGGGGGCGCTGTTTATACCATCCCTCTACACTTGGGGCGCTGTTTATACTATCCCTCTACACTGGGGGTGCTGTTTATACCATCCCTCCCCACTGGGGACGCTGTTTATACCAGTCAGTCTGTCATACCATCCCTCCCCACTGGGGGCACTGTTTATACCAGTCAGTCTGTCATACCATCCCTCCCCACTGGGGACGCTGTTTATACCAGTCTCTCTGTCATACCATCCCTCCCCACTGGGGGGCACTGTTTATACCAGTCAGTCTGTCATACCATCCCTCCCCACTGGGGGCACTGTTTATACCAGTCAGTCTGTCATACCATCCCTCCCCACTGGGGGCGCTGTTTATTCCAGTATCTCTGTCATACCATCCCTCCCCACTGGGGGCGCTGTTTATACCAGTCAGTCTGTCATACCATCCCTCCCCACTGGGGGCGCTGTTTATACCATCCCTCTACACTGGGGGTGCTGTTTATACCATCCCTCCCCACTGGGGACGCTGTTTATACCAGTCTCTCTGTCATAACATCCCTCCTCACTGGGGGCACTGTTTATACCAGTCAGTCTGTCATACCATCCCTCCCCACTAGGGGCACTGTTTATACCAGTCTGTCATACCATCCCTCCCCACTGGGGGCACTGTTTATACCAGTCTGTCATAGCATCCCTCCCCACTGGGGGCGCTGTTTATACCAGTCTGTCATACCATCCCTCTACACCGGGGGCGCTGTTTATACCAGTCAGTCTGTCATACCATCCCTCCCCACTGGGGGCACTGTTTATACCAGTCAGTCTGTCATACCATCCCTCCCCACTGGGGGCACTGTTTATACCAGTCAGTCTGTCATACCATCCCTCCCCACTGGGGGCGCTGTTTATACCAGTCTCTCTGTCATACCATCCCTCCCCACTGGGGACGCTGTTTATACCAGTCAGTCTGTCATACCATCCCTCCCCACTGGGGACGCTGTTTATACCAGTCTCTCTGTCATACCATCCCTCCCCACTGGGGGGCACTGTTTATACCAGTCAGTCTGTCATACCATCCCTCCCCACTGGGGGCACTGTTTATACCAGTCAGTCTGTCATACCATCCCTCCCCACTGGGGGCGCTGTTTATACCAGTCAGTCTGTCATACCATCCCTCCCCACTGGGGGCGCTGTTTATACCAGTCAGTCTGTCATACCATCCCTCCCCACTGGGGACGCTGTTTATACCAGTCTCTCTGTCATACCATCCCTCCCCACTGGGGGGCACTGTTTATACCAGTCAGTCTGTCATACCATCCCTCCCCACTGGGGGCACTGTTTATACCAGTCAGTCTGTCATACCATCCCTCCCCACTGGGGGCGCTGTTTATACCAGTCTCTCTGTCATACCATCCCTCCCCACTGGGGACGCTGTTTATACCAGTCAGTCTGTCATACCATCCCTCCCCACTGGGGACGCTGTTTATACCAGTCTCTCTGTCATACCATCCCTCCCCACTGGGGGCACTGTTTATACCAGTCAGTCTGTCATACCATCCCTCCCCACTGGGGGCGCTGTTTATACCAGTATCTCTGTCAATACCATCCCTCCCCACTGGGGGCGCTGTTTATACCAGTCAGTCTGTCATACCATCCCTCCCCACTGGGGGCGCTGTTTATACCATCCCTCTACACTGGGGGTGCTGTTTATACCATCCCTCCCCACTGGGGACGCTGTTTATACCAGTCTCTCTGTCATACCATCCCTCCCCACTGGGGGCACTGTTTATACCAGTCAGTCTGTCATACCATCCCTCCCCACTAGGGGCACTGTTTATACCAGTCTGTAGTACCATCCCTCTCCACTGGGGACGCTGTTTATACCAGTCAGTCTGTCATACCATCCCTCCCCACTGGGGACGCTGTTTATACCAGTCTCTCTGTCATACCATCCCTCCCCACTGGGGGGCACTGTTTATACCAGTCAGTCTGTCATACCATCCCTCCCCACTGGGGGCACTGTTTATACCAGTCAGTCTGTCATACCATCCCTCCCCACTGGGGGCGCTGTTTATGTCAGTCTGTCATACCATCCCTCCCCACTGGGGGCGCTGTTTATACCAGTCAGTCTGTCATACCATCCCTCCCCACTGGGGACGCTGTTTATACCAGTCTCTCTGTCATACCATCCCTCCCCACTGGGGGGCACTGTTTATACCAGTCAGTCTGTCATACCATCCCTCCCCACTGGGGGCACTGTTTATACCAGTCAGTCTGTCATACCATCCCTCCCCACTGGGGGCGCTGTTTATACCAGTCTCTCTGTCATACCATCCCTCCCCACTGGGGACGCTGTTTATACCAGTCAGTCTGTCATACCATCCCTCCCCACTGGGGACGCTGTTTATACCAGTCTCTCTGTCATACCATCCCTCCCCACTGGGGGCACTGTTTATACCAGTCAGTCTGTCATACCATCCCTCCCCACTGGGGGCGCTGTTTATACCAGTATCTCTGTCAATACCATCCCTCCCCACTGGGGGCGCTGTTTATACCAGTCAGTCTGTCATACCATCCCTCCCCACTGGGGGCGCTGTTTATACCATCCCTCTACACTGGGGGTGCTGTTTATACCATCCCTCCCCACTGGGGACGCTGTTTATACCAGTCTCTCTGTCATACCATCCCTCCCCACTGGGGGCACTGTTTATACCAGTCAGTCTGTCATACCATCCCTCCCCACTAGGGGCACTGTTTATACCAGTCTGTAGTACCATCCCTCTCCACTGGGGGCGCTGTTTATACCAGTCTGTCATACCATCCCTCTACACCGGGGGCGCTGTTTATACCAGTCAGTCTGTCATACCATCCCTCCCCACTGGGGGCACTGTTTATACCAGTCAGTCTGTCATACCATCCCTCCCCACTGGGGGCACTGTTTATACCAGTCAGTCTGTCATACCATCCCTCCCCACTGGGGACGCTGTTTATACCAGTCTCTCTGTCATACCATCCCTCCCCACTGGGGGCACTGTTTATACCAGTCAGTCTGTCATACCATCCAACCCCACTGGGGGCACTGTTTATACCAGTCAGTCTGTCATACCATCCCTCCCCACTGGGGGCGCTGTTTATACCAGTCTCTCTGTCATACCATCCCTCCCCACTGGGGGCGCTGTTTATACCAGTCAGTCTGTCATACCATCCCTCCCCACTGGGGGCACTGTTTATACCATCCCTCTACACTGGGGGTGCTGTTTATACCATCCCTCCCCACTGGGGACGCTGTTTATACCAGTCTCTCTGTCATACCATCCCTCCCCACTGGGGGCACTGTTTATACCAGTCAGTCTGTCATACCATCCCTCCCCACTGGGGGCACTGTTTATACCAGTCTGTCATACCATCCCTCCCCACTGGGGGCGCTGTTTATACCAGTCTGTCATACCATCCCTCTACACCGGGGGCGCTGTTTATACCAGTCAGTCTGTCATACCATCCCTCCCCATTGGGGGCACTGTTTATACCAGTCAGTCTGTCATACCATCCCTCTCCACTGGGGGCACTGTTTATACCAGTCAGTCTGTCATACCATCCTTCCACACTGGGCCCCCACATGTGGCCCCCACCTTCACCTAATGCGGCCCGCAGGTTAATATCAACTGGCGGCCTGAGGGCCACATGTGGCCCCCTCCTTCACCTAATGCGGCCCGCAGGTTAATATCAACTGGCGGCCTGAGGGCCACATGTGGCCCCCACCTTCACCTAATGCGGCCCGCAGGTTAATATCAACTGGCGGCCTGATCTAGCCTCTTAATTTTGATCTCAAAGTGCACCCCCGTGCACTGCACCGCCGGGGGGGTGGGGGGGGGGGGGGTCAGGGGGGGCGCATAATATTATGTTGCTTAGGGCCACTAAATGCCCAGAACCGGCACTGTTCAGCCCATAGGCCTTCCTCTACTTATTTTGTATTTTATTTATAGGAAGGCCTACCGGCCAAAACGTACATTTGTTGCTGCTACTGGGTGTGAACCTTTAATATACAAAGAACAAATGGAATAAAAGTGTGTGCTGGTATGCCTTTCTAGACAGACAATAGATGTTTTTGCTGACTTGACATCTGAGCAGATCATTGTAGGACTATGCTAGGTTTAATAGAAAAATTATGAACACTCACTTTTCCCCTCTACCAGTAGCAGTGAAATCTTGAGTGCAGTACAAGTCCTAAGTGTGGGGGAAAAAAAACATAATTTTGAGTTGAATGATTTAGTATTATATGAATCCTATATTGTTCATTCTTGCCGCACAGCACTTCATGAGAGACATTTTTAAATTACTCATTAGTTCCACATCTGAAAAGAGTGATCCATTCCATCCAATATTATCACTGCATGCAATGAAATGATGCTTACCCATTCAGTTATTTTCATTTGTTTGTTTGTTTGTTTGTTATTTTTCTTGTTTTTTTGTTTTGTTTTGTACTGAGGCAATGCTAGACTTTTTTTCTCCGTTTCTAATACACTTTAATTCCATTGTATGAATTAAGGTTACATTCAGAGGTGCATGGGTATACACTAGCCAAACTGTACTCAAGTAAAATAATTGTTGTAATAATAATAATAATAATAATAATAATAACATAATAATAATAATAATAATCATAATAATCATAATAACTCCAGTAGCTGACATTACATGCAATGTAAATTATTATTTAAGTACTAATATAAACTAAATCTAATCTGGCCTAAACCACAATTACAAATAAAAGACTACAGTCAATCATTTAAATCTGTACATTGTAACATCAATTATGCTGTCCACTATGTGGACTATGCTGACCACTAAGTGGATCATGTTTGTAGCTATGTGGTATGTAAGGAGTCATACAAATGAAATGCTAACATGTCTGGTTTATATGACTAGGATGAGCTAACATCTCTAAAAGATTTATATGACTATGCATAACTTAGATATCTAACACATTAGTAGGACTATAAAAAGACAGATGAAGTCTCACTCACCAGATGAAACGCGGAACACCTCTGCAGTGGGTCCGTGTCAACCGGCTCAGCAGGCTTATATGAGTTGTTAATTGCATGCTATGCAGAAAGTAAAAGTAGGAATGGCCTTTAATGGTGTTTCCTTCTTGTTGGCATTGCAATAGCATGGTCAAACCATTCCCACGATACTGGATAGTGCATCTTGGAGATTTATTATTATGAGTCAAATGTGTGACCATGCCAGTGGCTAATGGCTATGATATAAAAATAGCAAAATTGGCAGGGTGGTGGGGTGCCTGGTTTGGTATAATCATCACAGCATGACTTGTCAGATACATTAGTTTAATATTCAGTGAGGGAAGTAACTACGTAATTGTGTTGAAAATTGGAAATACTCCACTTAAGTAAAAGTGGGCTACATCAAAATTGTCCATTACTTGAGTAAATGTACTTAGTTAACTTTACACCACTGGTATTACCATTGTATGCTTCACACTTCCACTGCACTTAATCTCAGGAGGAAACTTAAGCTTTAGTTACCTTTTGGGGGGGGTTGATGTTTTTTTTGTTTTTTAGCCAGGGTCATAGTTCAGATGGTTCAGATGTCAGACGTCTTAATGGCACTGGCTTCAATGTAGGAAACAGTGAACACTGGCACTTGATCACTCAACCTCCAGCCCATAAAAAGTTGTCTCAACTAACGTCATTTATATTCCTTGTGCTCATCACATTTCAGCATCACATTTCACCATAAATACATTTGTTAACAGATAAGACACTGTTTAATTGCAAACGCAGCTTCTGTCACAAAGCTGATACAGTCCAAGTTTGTTGTCACAGCTTGCCTATATAAAATCAGGCAGATATAAAGTAGTCTAAACCCAAATCTAGTGTGTTTAATGAATAGACCAGTGGTTCTCAAACTGTGGGTTGGAAGCCCAAAGGGGGTCCCCGAATGATTTAGTGGGGTCTCCAGATGATTTGCTTACTGTGCAACATTGTTTTTCTCACTCACAACATTAGTTTAGTGTATACAGAGTATCTGCACATTTTTAAATATAAAGTATTTTAAGTATTAAAAGTACTAAACAAACTATATTAGAAAAACAAAAACATTGACCAAATAGTCAAATATTACCTTTTTTTTGTTGATCGGTGATTATCACAATACATTTGTGACCAGGTCTAGCAAAATGGTCCTCATCTCGCCTATAATGAAAAGGCAGAAAATCTAAAATAAACTTGATTTTTTTTTTTTTGTGATTTTCGTTTTTTTTTATATTAACACAGCTTGAATGTTGAAGAAGGTTTTCATTCCAACAGATTATTGATTTGGGCAAATTAAATGTATACATTTATAAGTCAAAGTAGGCTAGCCAGCTCTAGGTGTTGAAATGTTGTGAACATTCAAAGGGGATTTTCTCAGCTTTGGGTAAAACGGCACAATCATTTTAAAATGGTCATATCTCCTTCAAATATTTTCCAATTTCATTGAATGATACATCATATGAAAGCATTCTGTACTTTAATAATCTGTAAAAAACTGAAAAATTACTCTGGTCGAGATGAGGGCCTATATGCCAGACCCGGTCACATTTGTGAAACAGAGTGCTGAGCAGTGGTGTAAAGTAACTAAGTACATTTAATAAATTATTGTACTTGCCGTGATTTCTCCCCCTCGCCCAAAAAACTACCGCTAAGTACATTTACTTAAGTACAAATTTGAGGGATTTCTTTTTTTACTTTAGTATTACGCATTTTCCACATTTCTTCACTTCTGCTTCACTACATCTCAGAGGCAAATAACTAGTTTGAAGATTTGGATTATTAGTATTACATAACATACATTCACAACTTCATCCCTACACGCATCCGCCTGGGTGACGGCAGACTGCTGGGCGAGCGCTGACACTTTGGCATGGGGGGGGTCAGATCAACATATGAATTGAATTCTCTACTGGCCATATATAGAGCGGGTCTTGAGTGTACAGGGTCTGATGAGGGCCCAGGTAGGGCCGGTCCTTACATTTTGGGCCTGTTGAGATCTCTATTTTTGCCGGCTGCCGGGCGCGGCTGCACTAATAACTTTGGGGCAGGCCCCTCTAGAGTTTGAATGGACAGATATCAGTCAAAAGGGAGACATCGAAGAGGAAGGACGGGTGGGGATGGATCAACACTATGGAATGTCAGACAGGTCAGCTCCATTCCATATATGGAGATCTATTAAGGGTTTGAGGTTTGAGGTCAGATGTAGAGTTGCTGGCCGGCTCCATATACAGTATGCAGATCTAGGTGCTGATCCAGGTCTTTTCCATGTATGGCTATCCAGGGTTTGATGAGATCAGTGTCGTGATCTTCATATATGGAGACGGCCATACAGTATATGGGGGCGTGACATGTCACGAGGTGACATGTCACGAGGCGTGACCATATGGAGGCGTGATGTCACGAGGCGTGACCATATATGGAGGCGTGATGTCATGAGCCCCTAGGCTCTGGAACAGCCTACCAGAAGAACTGAGGCTAACCAGTTCCTTAACGAGTTTTAAATCTCTCTTAAAAACACATCTATAAAGGTTGGCCTTTTTACCTCCTTAAGTCATTTCCGGTATTATTGCTTATTTGTATTTTCTATCACTATTATTATTTTGTTATTACATATTGTTGCATTTTTATGTTTTATATTGTTTTGATTGTTCAAGCACTTTGTAACTTGGTTTAAAAAAGTGCTATATGAATAAAGTTGTATTATTATTATTATTATGAGGCGTTACGTGTGACTATATGGAGGCGTGATGTCACGAGGCGTGACCATAATTATATGGAGGCGTGACCGACCGACCTACTGACGGGTTTTGCAAGTTTACATATTAATCTGCGACCTTCGGTCGCAATAATCAAATATCTAATCTAGATGATATTATATTAGTTTTTGAGATATTTAACTTTAAACAACCAATAAAATCTATAGGAAATTAATGTTAATTTCATATAAAACCCCTTTTTTCTTTCACTTTAGCATGCTTTAACTTACACTACATTTCAACTTTAAAAGGTTGAGGTGTAATCACACCTGACTTCGATTACTGTGTTTATTTTATGATCACTTTTATACTTTTGAAGCTATCCAACTTCAAAGGAGGAGGTGGACTGTGGATCAAAGGAGGAGGTGGACTGTGGCTCTCACAGTCTTTTCAGCTTTTCCAATACACACCAATGGTCTTTGCTAGAGAGGACACAGGAGGAATGAGCGTAAGTTCGTGAAGTCACTGCGGCCACATTTCTTACACTACAGATCTGTGTGATGTACTACTGCTATACATTTGAAGTTAAGACAACCCATGTCACTCTGCATTGTAGCAATTAGTACACTTGGGGCTGTTTCATGCTTAGCCTGTAAAAGTTGTGCAAAGCAACTAAGTACATTTACTCAAGTACTATAAAATAAACTGCAGTGCTCACAATGCACAGTAGGGCCTCACTCACACGGTCGCAACAGATTGCTGTATGCTTGTTGTATACAAAGGGTGTGACACAGCTTGCCCCAATGCATTTCCAATGGGAGTCACATGGTTTGACACAACATTTGTGTTGCATGAGGGGGAGGGGCGCAGTCGAAACACAGCCGAAAGCCATACAACAGCTTGTAGTCCAAAATGTGGACTAAAAAACCATGTGACTTCCATTGGGAATGCATTGGGGCGGCCATGACACTCACAACATTCATACAACAAGCATGCATCAATGTTTTAAAGGTCTATGTGAGGCCTAGGAGGTACTATTACTTTACTTTCCATGTTTTTTGAGTGGTGTAAACCACTCCTACAACTGGCTTTGTTAGTCCGTGCAGAAAAAATGAGCATGGTTGCTATGTTCACCCTGTTCACCCGGGTGTGATTTCATTACGTCAGACATGATTTTTGAGTGGTGTAAACCACTCCTACAACTGGCTTTGTTAGTCTGTGCAGAAAAAATGAGCATGGTTGCTATGTTCACCCTGTTCACCCGGGTGTGATTTCATTACGTCAGACATGATTTCATTACATCAGACAGGCTATATAAGACCTTACACCACTCAGTTCACACGGGTGTGATTTGTTTTACTTCATACAGCATTTGACAGCTTTAGTTACTTGTTACTTTGTAGATTGTATAATACAAAACTTAACACTTTGGCTATTCGAAAAAAGCTGAGCTACAATGTGACGTGTTGTGCTTGTAGATCTGCCGTTTATGAAAAAGCTTGACAATTGGAAAATCTGAGTACTTATTTTACTTTAGTACTCTAAGTATATTTTGATGAGAATAACACACTTCACCCCCTACACCCCCTCACATGGCAAAAGTATCCAAGTAGCCATAACAGTATTTAAAATCTATTAATAAGCCACATCAAGTGTAAATGATACTTACAACATTCACCCCACACTTGGTATATGGAGTGAGGTGAACTTGCTACGTGGTATCTATTTCCAGTGGCTGGTGATAAATGTAATCACTGCTGACAGCACAACAATAATCTGTATAACTGGGAGGGTGGCAGGGTGCTGCGTTTCTTCACTTGGTGTCACTATATCTTGTCAAATAAATTATTTGGAATAGGTTAATATTCAGTGGTGGATCATTTTGGTGCCAATAGCCTACTTATACATAGTCTGTATGTAGGCATGTCTGGCTGGGACAAAATGTTGGCCCTGGTCCCCTAATGTGATGCCATAATAGAGTGTCTCACATAATGTTATTTTCATCCCTTGTACTCATTTGCTGAAAGAATTACATTTCACCGTCAAACAATGAATTAACAGACTATTTAATGTAATGCACTGTATTGCCTCTCTGATACAGTCCAAGATTGTCACAGCTTGCCTATCGAATCCAGATAATACAATTGCCTAAACACAAATCTAGAGGCTTTTACACTGTCCGGCAGAAACCAGCTAACTCCATTTCTTCCAGTTTTTGATTGTTATTTTTATAATTTTTCTTTTTTAATACATTAGTGCTATTGAACACCCGTAATTAGCCTAGGTCTATGTGTTGGTTAAAGAAATATTAAACCTTGAGCTGGAAGTTTTTAAGTTATTTTTTTCTTTTTCTCCTTCCGCCAAAAATAGCAGTTCTGTCTGAACCGTGCAGTCGGTTTTCGCAAAACATTTGGGTTCAAACACAACTCAGTCATAACACAATGAGCACTTTTACTTTTTGTACTTCAAGTACATTTTGATGCCAATACTTTTGTACTGTTCCTCGAGTACATTTTTAATGACAGACTTTTACTTGTAACAGAGAAATTGGAACGATACAGAGAAGATTCCAATAGGAACTGAAATTGCAACGATACAGACCTCAAACCTCTACATCCTATGCTGCCTGATCTTCTCTGTCCCACTGTCTCACTTGTTTCATTTTGGGAGCCACCGATTGGATGGCCCGTTCACTTGCTCTGTACCAATCAAGTATATAGGTGCATGTCCTTTCACAATCAAAACCGACCCTGTCACAATTACATGGTCTTCTTTCTCTCAAGTTCAGCCTTCCATGTTTCTATGGCTTATAGGGCATATTGTTCATTGCTTATTGCCTTCCTGCTTGGTCCCGTCTTATCGCTGCTTGCAGCTATATGTATATATATATTTTTATTTATTTATTGAGGGGCACCAGCCCCTCCTGGTGACGTAATTATGATATGTTTCAGTGTCGGGTGAATTAAAGGTAATGTCTGTATGTATACATGTATGACTGTATGTAATCTGAAACCTATCTTTATTACGTCACCATCAAAAGCCAGTTATAACCCGGCATTGATACATATCTTAATTACGTCACCATCAATACCTATACACGTGCACTTGCGCGCTCTGCTTGCGCAAGTAATTACGTCACCATCGACAGCCAGTTATAACCCGACATTGAAACATATCTTAATTACGTCACCATCAACAGCAGTATATATAGGCCTACCTACCAAACATACGCACATAAAAAAGCCAGCCGACCACAGTATAGTACTTTCAACTAACGTATGTATACATACATACGTTATACTTGTTACCCAACCAACATATCGTAATTACGTCACCATTGACAGCCAGTTATAACCCGACTTTAGTATTTCATTTCAATGGCTAGACTGGCTAGAGAAGGCTACTACAAAATCCCACAACAACCAGGGAAAGGAAAATGATTGACGTAATTAATCTTTTATTTGTCCTTCTAAATACCGGTAATGTATCTCACCTCTTATGGGATTTTGTGGGATTACGTCACCAATCCATGTTTTACAATCGTATATAAACAATTACAATCATTCACAAGACTATAGTTATTGTCACACTTTATTATAATTTTTCTGGAGTAACCTACCTAACTTCCGCTGTGATTGGAGCTTTGCATAACTTTATGGTAGCTAATTGGCTGTTGTTGGTTACGTAACCAATCTATGTTTTACAATCGTTTATAAAGACATAAATTCCCTTGCAGGGGCAGAAGACCAAACTATTCAAGCGTTATAGAAATTTTCAAATTAGGGAGGGGCCTATGTAAGCGACTGCGGCAACCACACTTTGCAATTTTGAAAGATTGCTACTTTTCTAGGTATTATAAATATTAATATTAGGCTAATATTAATATTAATAATAGTATTATATTATTTGAAATGAACATTTTGGAGTTAGGTGGTTTCTGCCTGACAGCAAAGATATACTACAGTATATGCATAACCTCTGACTGTACTACCTGTAATGTTAATAATTGTGTTAATAGAGATTGGACATTGTTATTGACATTTACTTGCTTCTATAGGAGTTCACATAAATGTGTCCTGTATATATTATGTTAATTGTATGTGATATCGCATTATGTCATAATACTGTGTGTCATTGTGTTTTTATCTTTCTCAGAGGGGTGAGAAGTAGTTCAGAATAACTGCCATGCACAGAAAGTGGTGTGGAATGGTCTGTGAATTGCTACCGAAGTCTGTACGACTCCACTGAAATTAATGGCTGGGGCAGTCCGCTCATGTAATTTATATAACTCTATTGGAGACACACGGGTGCCTACAAAATCACGCCCACTTTCCTTAGTAGAGTGCGTCTACTAAGGAAAGTATAGGCTTTCGACACCACAAAACCGTCTTTCTATTGGTGAGTAGCGAAATCATTATTTTTTATTTTTGCAGCAGTCGACTGGCTGTGCTGCATTTCATGCGTGCGCAGGAAGTCCAGAGTAACATAGTGTTCAGGAGAAGTCCTTAACGCTATTGACCAGAGCTACTCTGCCCCATGCCTTCGGATTGGTGGAGACAATTATTGATAATTATTACACGGCTTGGTTGACTGCTTGATTCTGATTGGTCAATCGCAGAATTCAGTGGTGTGTTATTTCTTGATAATGACCGCTCGCTCTTTAACAGGCCGATGTCTAATCAAAGCCTCAGAGCACCTGCTGCGCCCCGCTTGATTTACTGCTGTTTCCAACATGACAGCCATGTAAACACACACACACAATGTCATTTACAGCTAAACATTGCTCTCAAAAATGTTTTTGAAAACATTTGAGTGAGAAATAGACGATGAAGTAGTTTTCTGACTGTACTGCAGCTGGGCAGACGCCGGCCAGCACGACACTTATGGAATACTTTCATTACCGTAAGCAAGGAAATACCTTGTTTTGTTGTGTTTTGGGTCAATTTATTGATTTATGTATTAAGTAGCCTGCATGTATTAAGCGGCATAATGTATGGCTGAGTGATAAATCCATACAGCCATACATTATCCCTTACATAAATATATGAAATATTGTACAAATCTTTGTCTAAACATTTGAAATCATTTTATATAGGCCGAATTGCATTGTAGCATACATATCTTTGTATGTTATTAATATAATTATTATAAAATACAAATTATTCTCTCAAAAGCTGCAGTTAGAAATTATTTAATATTGGTAAATGGTGCATTTATATAGCACATTTATCCAAGGTTCTTTACATATAGATGTGCATTACATTCACCAATTCACACACCGATGGCGGAGGAAACCATGCACCAACCTGTTCATTGGGCGCAATTAGGGGTTCAGAGTCGTTTTATGTGGTCAGTGTTGTGATCTTAATATATGGAGATGGCCATATATGGAGCGTGTGACGGACTGATTGACACAAGGCGTGAATATGCAGTCGCCTGCAGTCGCAAATATGCAAAAGCTAAACTCATTTTGTATAACTATTGAACATTTTCAAATAATGTCATATATATTTTTTGTACAGATTTGTGACACTTATTAGTATGTGCCTGCCATGCAATGGCAAAACACAGCTTGGATTATACCATTATATTTAAAGGGACATTTCACCGCTGGAAGAAACTGCAGTCACTCAATGTTAATAGTGTTTGTAGTAGATAACAATTTCAAATGTGCACCCTATGGCCAGAAAAAGAATGAAGTCTGTGTGTTTGACTAGGGTTTGACTGGATAGCTGAATTCCTACAATGACCATAATGCTTTTGTGCACTGCCCCTCCTTATGGAGAGGGGGAGGCTGCGTGAAGGTGTGACTTGACTGGAAGTGAGTCACATTTTCATGACAAATTTGGGTCTGAACATGGCATCATGACTAAAATATCTAAACACACATATTATACACATAAAAACCCCAGGAAAGTGTTTTGTGTGTCGTAAACATCATTAAAGGTATATTCAGTGATTTCACTTAATTCAAATATCATCAAATATCATCATGATCGAGCGGGGGCGGGCCTTGGTGTGTGCTGTTGGCCTGTTGCGTGTCCCCCACTGTAGTGCGTGCATGTGCACATCTTGTTACCGGGAGGGACCGGGGGTTTTCCAAATCACCCAAATCACTGAATGCTCATTTAAAATAAGATCTGGTTGCAAAAGGGGTGCAGTGGCCCTTTAATACAAGATAACTTATATATTTGAGGTCGTAGCATTCGTCTCCCTGTTCTTCTATTGAGACATTTAGATCATGTCAAAGGTCACGTCTCAGCTAGACACAGGATCTGATATGAATTTTGGTCCAGATTCAATTCATCCCCTGAGCAAGCAGGCCAGCTCTATTAGATCAATGGTAACATTTCAGCACAACACACAGGAAACTGGGTTCAAATCCGTAGAAGAGGAAAGTTACATATAGTGCTGCTTTAAGTGCATTTATTTATCCTTGCAATGGTTTTACAAAATAGTATATAGTGGACGTGTGAGTTAATTGAAACCAGAATACTCTGACAAACCTGACAATAAAAAGTGATGTAATGAATACAATGTACAATGAATACATGAAATGACACCTTTATTGAATACAATGGGTCATATTGTATGACTTTTTGAATACAATGGGTCATATTTTATGAGTTTTTATGGTGAGTTGTATTGGAGAAGTTATTCAGCAGCCTCCTTTCCCTGTAAAATAGGAGTATGCTATTAGATATTCAACATTTATTTTGTTAAATCTTAGCCATCTTAGACAGCCAGCCAACATAATAAACCTTGATATTGCACATGTATTTACCTTAGAGTCACGACTTTTAGCTCTCATCTTGTTGACCTGGGATTCAGCGATGTCAGCCCGCTCCTCTGCCTCCTCTAGCTCATTCTGAACCTTTCTGCACTTAGACAGGTGAGTGTTGGCTGCTTCCTCCTACAATATGATAGAGATGGTTCAAAGCCTCAATATTTGAAAAGAGCACCTTACAATAGTCCAAGCAAGACAATTTCATAAAAACTGTAAAGTGTGGTTGTGGCTAATGTTCATGTTAGTGTTATTATTTCACAACACTCTGCCCATGGCGAACACAACTAAAGATGTATATTGTCTTACCGCTTCCTCAGCCTGCCTCTTGTAGCCCTTCACCTTCATCTGCAGTTTGTCTACCAGATCCTGAAGCCTGGCAAGATTCTTCTTGTCCTCTTCAGTCTGAAGTGAGAGTGAATTTATGACATTTATAGATCTTTGTATTTGTATTTTGTAGTTCATGCAATCTATTAATTTAGTTAGTGGCATGATGGATATTTAAGTGAACATGATATACAGTACCTGGTATGTCAGCTCCTTCACTCTCCTCTCGTACTTGCGGACACCTTTAATAGCGTCTGCTCCACCTCTCTGTGCATTGTCGACCTCTCCCTCCAGTTCACGCACCTTCACAAAAGGAATTATGCACTATGAAATGACTTATTCTTATTTCATTGACTAAGCTGTGTTGAAGTAAACCACATCTTACCCTAGACTCCAGTTTCTGGAGCTGCTTCTTGCCTCCCTTCATAGCCAGGTTCTCAGCCTCATCCAGACGGTGCTGCAGGTCCTTGACTGTGACCTCCAGGTTCTTCTTCATCCTCTCCAGGTGAGAGCTGGTGTCCTGCTCCTTCTTCAGCTCCTCGGCCATCATAGAAGCCTGGAAAGAAGATCAAATGTACTTCATTGTCCCGCAAGGAAATAATCATGTCACTGCACACTTGACAAACATGGTACATAGATTACATTTATATAAATTCACATCATATCTTGTAATATAACAGGTAATAATAGGGTAATAAACAGATACTAATCGTGGTCATAAGACCAGAGGGAAACAACAACATCATAGGGGGCAAAATCTGTGAAAAACATGGGAATTATTTAAAATTATATTCAAAAAAAGTTAATTCTTTCAGTGCCATTGCTGTAGATGTAGGTCAATTGCGCTTTTATAGTGCATTCGATCGATCGAGCCATAATGCTACTTACGTTAGCCGGTTAGCTAGCTATGTTGTTAGCACAGCACTGGATCGCCCATCTTAGATCGTCGTCGCCATAATAATCCATTCTATCTGTTTATTTCAATCGCCTGTATCTCCTATTCCTTGTCCCAGATGGAATTTTGGTCAAAACAACGTTTCTTTGACGGCACAGAGCCGACGATGTGTAGCTCTCCAGTGCCCCGGTTTGGATTCATATTGTAAACAAGGCCTGTCCAGGCTCCGTTCAGCTTCCTAGGTTAATACTACTTCTGGTAGACTGGAAATGTGGCTTTTCAAAATAAGAGCTCGACTGGAAAAAATGCTGGAGTGAATTAGATCCTAATTTTTCAATAAATGCTAGCGCTGTAAGTGTTAATAATGGAGCTGGGAACTTCTCCTTTGGTCCACCCATTCCTGGGATATGTGAGAATGATCCAGTGAAAAAAATAGCAAAAAAGAAAAAGCAAATCAAAAGCCCATTGTGGGATCACTCTCTCACTAAACACGGGTGAAATTCACCCGAACACTAATGCGAAAGAAAAGTAAAAAAAAAACAGGCATGTGGTCAGGGAAACAAACCTGCCCTCTATGATGTCACTGAGCATCATGTAGGTACAGTACAGAAAGAACTTCTGAACAGAAATAAAATGTATGTCGCCACCTCTGTGTCGACACCTCTGTGTTGCTAACACTTCTGTCACCACCTCTGTGTCGCCAAAGCTTCTGACAAAAAGGAATGTGGGTGTGGAATTCTCTCAATTGTAATAATTAAGCATGCCATAAGGATGTCTAATTGTCCTGGTATATTGGCTAAGAGGCAGAGCTCCTAACTTACATCAGTGATGGCTTTCTTGGCCTTCTCCTCAGCATTCCTTGCTTCTTGAACACTGTCATCCACTTCACCTTGGACCTGGATCAGGTCAGTTTCAAGTTTCTTCTTGGTGTTCACAAGGCTTGTGTTCTAAAATAAAGATTCAGTTTAGCAATGCAAGTATGAATGAGTTGTATGTTAAAAATATGTTGTTGAGTTTTTCCATTGACTTACCTGAGAGTGCAACAGTCCAGCGCGCTCACTGGCATCCACCAGTTCTTGCTCAGCCACTTTGCGGCCTCTCTCTGTCTGTTCCAGAGCCACCCTCAGCTCCTCGATCTCAGCGGCCATTAGGCCGTTCCTACGCTCCACCATAGCAGCTTGCTCTATGCTATCTGCTTGGCCTCTGCTAGCATCATCAAGGTGCACTTGGGCATCCTAAAATAAATCACATTTGAGGTGGTCACGATAAGAGAAACATCAGAATGTGATTTGTTCAAAGCAGTTCCATTGTTTGAAGATCTGTCTAAATATGTTTTGCACCTTAAGCTGTCCCTGAACGTTCCTCAGCTGCTTCTGGGCCTCAGAAGCCTGGCGGTTGGCGTGACTCAGCTGAACCTCCATCTCGTTCAGGTCTCCCTCCATCTTCTTCTTGATTCTAAGGGCATCATTTCTGCTCCTGACCTCAGAGTCCAGAGTGCTCTGCATGGAGTCAACCACCCTCTGGCTGTTCCTCTTGATCTGCTCCATCTCTTCATCCTTCTCTGCCAGCTTCCTGTCCACCTCACCCTTGATCTGGTTGAGCTCCAGCTGGACACGGAGAATCTTGGACTCCTCGTGCTCCAGAGTACCCTGAAATGCAATACAGGATCAAAAGGTTGTAGGACTTTTTTAATATAACATCCATCATTATACTGCTACACTGTTGAATGTAAAACGTATTGAAAGAAAGAAAGAAAATACAGACATCTATAACCTAAAGTTTTAATACCTCCGCTTCCTCCAGGGCTGTCTGGATCTCTGACTTCTCTGTCTCTGTCTGCTTCTTGGACTTCTCCAGCTCATGGATGCTCTTTCCAGTCTCACCGATCTGTTCAGTCAGGTCTGAGATCTCCTCTGCAGTGGATTGAAAGTAATGACTCAGTCAGCAAATATTTTGTATTTGCATTTTAATAAAGTTGTAACCTGATCCACCATTTGATCGGTTGTTGTTTTTGTTTTTTTACTGTTGCTCTTGAAAGAATGATACGAAAACGTACGTTGCAGGTTCTTGTTTTCACGCTTCATGGTCTCCAGTTGGTCCAGAGACTCCTCGTAGGAATTCTTCATCTTAAACAACTCAGTGCTGAGAGAACGAGCCTCTTTCTGAGCTCCCTCCAGTTCTGCCTGTCCCTCTTCAAATTTCTGCTTCCATTCTGCCAGGACCTGCATACAATTTGTAATGATTTGTCATTTACCCCACTTTAAGGACACAATAATTATTTTATAATAATGTACATATGTCAAAGCACCTTATCGAAGTTCCTCTGTTTCTTGTCAAGATTGGCAGCCAAACCATTGGCCCTCTCTACATCAATCATGAGGTCTTCCACTTCACCCTGGAGTCTCTGTTTGGTCTTCTCCAAAGAGGCGCACTTGGAATTCACAGCCTCGATTTGCTCCTCAGCTTCCTGAAGACGCTGGGCAAGCTTCTTCCTGTTGATCAGTTTTCAATGGAATTCGATTATTGTGGCAATATTTTGTATAGTGAGTGGTACCACGGGAAAGATGCGTGATGCATTTTGAGCTTGTACATCTGATAATTCCACTCTTTCTGAAAATGTTGGAAAAAATATGAACATTTTTCAACATTGAAATGATTATCACGATTTTGACGAGTATGCCCATTTTATGCTCAAGCGATTATCTCAGATAATTGCGATTGGGCGACAGGCCTAGTGGTACCTGAAACGGAAACGTTGAAGTCGCCCAACCCTTCTGGCCAAAGCTGCAACTGCAGGCAGGCGGTTTTGCTTGTGCATGTAGCTCGAGCAAAAGAGTGCGCAGCTGCGGTTTAAAACAGAGCGCTCGTTCACGAGTTAGCACTTGTAGAGCGTTCTTCCGGGTGCTTCAAACGCCAGTGAGCAACTTCTGTTTAAATTAATAGTGGGAGCGGGTCTGTCTATCGTAAAAACACTGCTGACTTACTTGGCCTCCTCCAGCTCCTCAGTGCGTTGGACAGCATCAGTCTCATACTTGCTCCTCCACTGACACACCTCAGCGTTGGCCTTGGACATTCCACGCTGCAGCTCTGCCTTCGCCTCCTGCTCCTCCTCAAACTGCTCCCTCAGAAGGTCACAGTCATGGCGAGCTGATTGCACAGCATGAGCAAGGGCATTCTTTGCCTGTCAGAAGAAAATGGAAAAAAACAATGTCAGCTGAATGAAATGACAAAGAATATGAAACTAAAATAGAAAATAATCTGTTCCTCACCTTAACCTCCTCTTCAACAAGTCTTTTCAACTCCTCAATCTGTTGGGTGAAGGCCTGCTTGCCTCTTGTGAGCTGAGAGACCAGAGCTTCTTTCTCCTCCAGTTGACGACCAAACTCACCTAATTAGAAATTTGAATATTCATTTCAAACATTTCAAACATATCATCGGTGGCTGGGATAACTGTTGATCAAAAGCATTATCTCTAATTATGGTCAATTTGTGCAAGTACCATCGACAAACCATGTAGTCAAATGATTTATGATTAAATGAACATTTACCGTTCTCTGTCAACAGTCTTGCTCTCTGAGCGCCGATATCATTGATCTGGCGAACGTTTTCATCACTCTTGGCCTTGATTTCACTAAGTTGGTCCTCAAGGGTGCGGCACATCTTCTCAAGATTTCCCTGGAAACGAACATTATACATGTTCAATCATCTTTTTTTTCAGATAGGTTCATTGCTTTGATTTAAAGCAAAGCCAATCGATATAGTCTATATTTCAGCCCTCCGGTTTATAACTGTATGGTTTCCTTACCCATCACTGGGTTGCTTGGCCATCATTAGCTATGAGGAGAGAACAGCACTGCACTGTTTTTAAAACCTTAAACACTTAACATTTGCCTAATTATCCTAACAGCTTAATAACATTTAGAGTTTGCATACTCGTTCACAAGATTACTTGTATGAAACATTCCCACTGTTAAATCTGAGCTATAAAGACTGCCTTTCAATGCCCCACACATGTGGAACTATCAGTTTTAAAATGTGAGTATTTCATTTCACTTTAGTCACTTTAAACATGTTTGTTTGTCTCAAGAATGATATTATACCATGGCATTCCATCATACCTTTGCCTTAGCAACAGCCTCCATGTTGCTGGACAGGTCATCGATCTCCATCTTGTATTCACTCTTCTCCTTCTCCAGTTTCTGCTTGACTCTCTGGAGGTTGTCGATCTGTTCACCCAGTTCCGCCACGCTGTCGGCCTGTTTCTTACGGAGAGCAGAAGCAGTGGCCTCATGCTGCAGGGTGGACTCTTCAAGGTCACGACGCACCTTCTGGAACTCAGCCTCGCGCTTCTTGTTCATCTCGATCTGAGCGGCGGTGGCACCTCCAGCCTCCTCCAGCCTCTCACTGATCTCTTCAAGTTCCCTGGAGAGATCGGCTCTCTGCTTCTCCACTTTGGCACGAGCGGCACGCTCTGCCTCGATCTCCTCCTCCAGTTCTTCAATACGAGCCTTTCAAATGAATGATGTTAGATTAACATCTGAAAATAACCATTCACACTTACTTATTATTAATGATTTTACAGAAAATAAAAATACCTGGAGTTCTTTGATCTTCTTCTGCAGCTGGGCCCCCAAAGATTGTTCATCCTCAATCTTACTCAGAAGCTGGCTTACTTCAAAGTCCTTCCTGTTGAATACAGTCAATAGTCATATTTTAGCATCATTCTGCAGGTGGTTCCACTCCATGACATTTCATATTGTTGGTGCACATTACTTCTTTATCTTCTCGTCAGATTGCTGCTTGTCATTTTCCAGGTCCATGATGGATTCCTGGGCCAGTTTCAGATCACCCTCAAGCTTTCTCTTGGCTCTCTCCAGGTCCATGCGGAGCTTCTTCTCTTGCTCCAGAGAACCCTCCAACTGCACAACAATATATTGTTGTTGTTAATCAGTAAAACAATAAACATATAATATTAAAGATGGAGTGCCGTGATATTTGTATCTTTTCCAGTTTTCTTTGTACACTTTTTTGAAAAAAAATTGTCCACCTCATATAATGATAATACCTGATGATTATGTTTTAGGGTGGAAAAAAATCACGACACTCCATCTTTAAATTCAAAACATCTGATTCCCTTTGGTAAACTCACATCGTCAACTTGCTGCTCCAGCTTGGTCTTGGCCTTGGTCAGAGTGTTGACTTTGTCCTCCTCTGCCTGCAGGTCATCCAGGGTTTGCTGATGGGCCTCTTGGAGGGCTTTTTTCTCCTTGGTCAGCTTAGCGACGCTCTCATCCTGAGACGCCATCTCCTCAGTCAGGTTCTTCACCTGATAGAAGCAAAACATAATGTGTTGTCATAGAATGGCTCAAATTCAATCAGTGCTTTTCAAAGTGGATTCCAGGGACTCTCAGGGTTCCTTTAGGGGAGGGGGGTTCTGAATTGACCCTTACAAGTCTGTAACTAGAGTGTATGATCTTGAGTATAATCTATACCTTGTTTTCAGTGGCGTGTTTCTCCTTCTCCACTTTGGCCAAGGTGAGCTCCAGGTCATCAATGTCCTTCTTGAGCTCAGAGCATTCATCCTCCAGCTTTCTCTTCTTGGCAGTCAGTTCTGCATTGATCTCCTCCTCGTCCTCCAGTCTCTCGGTCGTCTCTTTGAGCTTTGCCTCCAACTGGATCTTACTTTTAATAAGACCTTCACATCTCTCCTCAGCATCATTCAGAGCCTCGTCTCCCTAGTTGTCAATGGAAATGAATTTGAAGAATGTCAAATTGGGTCAGGCCCTTGTACTGAACAGCCGTTCGACCACCAGGCATTCTCTGCCATGGTCTGCAATGTATACCATGGCAGAGAATGCCTGGTGGTCGACTCTACTTATACATTCTACTTTAGATAAAAGATTTAAAGGGCAATATCACTTTGGTAGAGGTTTGGGTTGTGTATTTACCTTGTCATGATGTTATCCAAATGTGGACAAGAAATCAAAAAGAATTGCTCTAGTAATTAGAAATTGATAATTCTAAATATTCTCCTCATTGACTTACATTGTACACTGAAACAGCTCACAAAGTCACTGAAGGAGGAGAGGACACTGGAGCAGCACAGCCATTTAGAGCCTTTTAATAGGTACTAGTATACAGAACGACTAACGTTTCGACCTAAGCTCTCAAAGTCACTCTTTTAGTACGTAAACAAACAAACAAAGTTGATTCAGACAATATAGAGCATTACCAAACCCAGTTCTGTTAGTTTTTTTTTAATAAAATGTAAAATTCCTGTTGATTTTGCCATTTTTATACGAAGAAAACCCGGACTGGATCCGTGGATCCAGATCTAGATCTTCAAATAGTAAATTCAACAGGAAGTTAACATTATTATTAAAAACAAAAACAGTACTGGGTTTGGTGATGCTCATATTGTCTGAATCAATTTTGTTTGTGTTCATTTAAAAGAGTGACTTTGAGAGCTCTTTCAGCGTACAATGTAAGTCAACGAGGAGAATATTTTGAATTATCAATTTCTAATCAATGGAGCAATTATTTTTGATTTCTTGTCCACCTTTGGAGTTACATCATGGCAACGTAACTATACAACTCAAACCTAAAAAAAGTGGTCTTGCCTTTTAAGATGATAAACAATATGAAATATTAGCAAAAAGTGTAGCTACTTACTGATGCCGATGCCGATGCAAGGTTATTCTTCTCCTGGATCGCAGCTATCAATTTCTCTTCCAGTGTCTTCTTCAAGGCCTGGAGAGTGGCCAGGTCAGTCTTCATCTTTTCATAGTTCTCCTTCATGTCATTCAGCTCCTTCTCAGTCTCAGCACTCTGCAAGAGAGGCTTGATCTTGTAGTAGACCATCATCCATGGCCAATGTTTCACATTGACGAATGAGCGCATGTTGAACTGGATGGTGTAAATGGCCTCTCTGTGGACAACAGTGGATCATGATTGAAATGCAGATTGAGGGTTTCCATGTAATACGCCTGCTGTTATTATATAATTGTGTCATTATAGTTGTACTATTGTTGTTGTTATTATTGCTGTTGGTATTATTGTTGGTATTATTATTATTGTTGTTAACTGCCGTTAAATGCAGGATGACCCCCCATCCTATAGCCTGATTCTGCTCGAGGTTTCTTCTGCTGTTTATTAAGGAGATTTTTCCTTGCCACCATCATCAAAAGCTTGCTCTGCAATTTTTGCTATTTTATTATAGTGATTTGACACTTTATTTCTTTTATTGAATAGATGTTTTCAAAGTACCTCCTAGCCATCATCTTGACAAACTCCCTCCTCATGAGGTAAGCTCGTGCGAGTGCCTGAGTCATGCCGACCAGAGCAGCCAGCTTTTCATCTCGCATCTCTTCAAGGACACCCAGCAGACCAGCTTTGAAGAACACCTGAATACAATGTCACAAACACTGTAACTAAACAACCATAAAATCTATTTTTAGTCCTCTGTCCATAATGTTAAACCAGATTGGGAGTGTGTTTACCTTGGTGTGTCCGAACCTGTACTCATCAACAGGTACGTCAATGGACCCAAGCAGCTTCTCAGATGCCTTCTTGTTGTCCATGAACGCGCCTTCGGGACATGCGCTGGCGTTCAGTACTTTGTATCTGCAGAAGTTCATGGTCATTTTGCGTGCCTCCCGTTAATACGTTTGGAACTAAAAGCTGCTGGAAAAAGGAATTGATACCTCTGCTTGAAGTCAGCATAGGGGATTCTGCTTGGGAAGCCCTTTCTACAAATTCTGATGCCCTCCAGCACACCATTACACCTCAGCTGGTGGATGACCAGGAAGTTCTCCATCAGTCCTGTAAATATGTTGCTTCATTATAATTACAACAAAATAGTTACGCACTGGCCAAAGTTGCATTTAATGAGTCAAAACGAGTCAACCAAAATACAAACATACAAAATAATGTCATCTGCATAGGGAGATCTTATATTTTAAGTGTATTCTGTGTTGTACCCATATATGTCAGCATTTGCTATAATTGTCTGGGCAAAGGGCCCTAGAGCTAAAGCAAATTGTGAGGACAGTGTCTGGTTAGTCAGTCTCATAGCTGCAGTGGGGTTGCTGTACAATAGCCTAATCCATGTAATGAACCTATCTCCAATGTAAAAGAATTCCATCACTGAGAACAAGTACGAATATTCCACCTGGTCGAAAGCCTTTTCCGCATCCTGGCTTAGTACTACAATACAAGCCAAGGTCTTCCTTGGGGCCACTAGGAGATAATTGATAAGGCGTCAAATGTTTCTTTTCTGTTTACCTGGACACTTGGACTCGTTGGGAATCAGGCAACGCACAAAGTGAGGATGTGTGCTCCTCAAGTTGGTCATCAGCAACTGCAAGTTTGCCTATTGAGACATAAAGGTTTATAATGAGTCAAAAGTAATAGAATGTTGTACTTTTTCTTCCACTATAATTATTTGAACTCTTTAGATACTACTTACTTTGCAGATTTAGATTGTTTTTAAAAACATACTTTAACGACGTAAACCCTATTTTAAACTTTAATTCCAACATTTAAAGACTATTTCTTACATGGATATAATGTTGATAATAATAACGCTTCATTCTTACAGGGATATATGTTGATAATAATGAAAAGATATTCTTACCCTGAAAGCACTAGACACAGTCTGCATGGAACCACCCTTCTTCTTGCCTCCCTTCTTGGTATTATCTGTTTATATTAGAATCATGAGTTATCATTAGTTATATAGAATGAAAATGCTTCCCTTCTTGTCAGATTCTGAATGTTTATAGTATTGATATAACAATACCTTCAGGCTCAGGTGGGGGATAGAACACATTATATTATATTATTGTCCTATATTAATTTGCTGATGTCCCGCCCCTTCTGTGTTCCTATTGGCTCTGGGGTACAGCCATAACTCCAGTTCCCAATATGCTAAATGCTCCAAACCAATTGTAATAAACATACCTTCAGGCTCAGGTAGGGGATATAACATACAGAGCAGCTTCACTGTAGACTTCTGGTACAGCTGCACCACAGAGTCGTTGAGAGGATCCTTGTTCTTCTCTAGCCATCCTGTGATGCTGTTGATTGATTGATGGATTGATTGAATACTTTATTAACACTTTTTTAACAAAAGCCAATCGCTTGTTTCCATTGGAGTCCTCCATACTCAATTAATCGAAAACTGTAGTCCACAGTTCCGGTTATATTATATATAATGTATAATTATATATACAGTACATATAGGCATACTATAGGGTTCTGTTCACCTGTAGTCCACAGTTCCAGCATAGTGGACCAGGGAGAAGTGAGCCTCACCCTTGCCTTTACCAGGCTTGGGTTTTTCAAAGGCCTTGTTCTTCCCCAGATGCAGGTCAATCAACTTCTCTGCAAAACTTTTGTCTGTAGCTTTTGGGAACATGCACTGCTCTTCAAGGCTGGAGAAGATGCCCAAGGGCTTTGGGAAGGAGACACAAGAGACAAATCAACAAAAGCTTAGTGCCAATGACAAAAAATACATGTGTGTGTGTGTGTATACATTATGTCCATTAAAGCACAAAATAATTGTATACCTTCAATGAACGCAATGCTGACACCTAAGTCCATAGCAATACATAATATTATAATACGCTATACTAATAATAATTCTATACCTTCTCAATCAGCTCAATGCAACAGTGTATGTATTTCATTCTCAATCAGCTCAATTGCAGACAGCCAAGTCCATGTACAGTACCTACCTTCTCAATGAGCTCAATGCAGATAGCCAAGTCCATGCCGAAGTCAACGAGATCCCAGGGAATTCCCTCTTTCATGTATTCTTCTTGTTCCAGAACAAACATGGTGTGGTTGAAAAACTGTTGCAGTTTCTCATTGGTGAAGTTGATGCACAGCTGCTCCAGGGTGTTGAACTGTGAGAGGAAATATCATTAGCCCAATCTCTTGTAAATGTGTAACTGTGACAAAAATATTTAGTCTCCCACTTAAAACAAGTCCATGCTTACATCAAAGATTTCAAAACCAGCGATGTCCAGCACACCAATGTAGTAGTTTCTCGGCTGCTTGGTGTCCAGCATCTCGTTGATCCTAATGACCATCCACAAGAACAGCTTCTCATAGATGGACTTGGCCAAGGCACTGACTGAGTTCATTGTCTAAGGAAATAGGAACATTATAGTGAGTTACACAATTTAAGCAATTTTAGCCTTTGCATAAGCCTGCAAGGTTTTCAAGGCTAGGCCAAGTGCTACGGGCTAGGGTGGAGTCTGAAGAGGTGAATCTTCAGATTACGGTGGAAGATTCGGAGTTTGTCTGCAGATCTAACTGCAATGGAAAGTTTATTCCACAAGTTTCCGAGTGCTTTAGGGAAGGTTGACAGCTTCCCTGTGTTAGCTGATCTGAGTGAGCGCTGAGCGGGATGGGTTTTAGGGTTGGATACACAATAGAGGGTATGCGCATGCATAAAGTGAATGGCAAATTCACAAATACAACTTCCCTATTTGGATGTATGGGCTGTCAAGGCCAGAAAGTTGTTTGTTGCCACTCAGTAGACATTCCCGCATAACTTCCGGGTTTGATGATTATGTCACGCGCATACCCTCTATACACAAGGTCATGGTGTAGTCATATATATATATATATATATATATATATATATATATATATATATGTGACTAAATTTGATTGAGGGACTGCCATTGGATTTTTTAAAATTTCAAATCGTTTTTTGTGAAAGCAGTGAATCATAGCTTCAAATTGACATATTGGTTGTTCAGTTTGACCCACCAGTTTTGGAGATATGGCTTATAGAGTAATGTCTTGCAGAAAACAGCGAGTTGAGAAAACAGGCTTGAAAGGTTCACTTCTGTGGTCTAACATTACACCTAGCTACATGTTTGGGCATTTATTTCATATTTACATGTCGATTTCAGCTCTGAAACTTATTTCAGACATGCTCTAGTATGTGAAGAGTATGCCTGTGCTATTAACTCATTTTGAAGAAAAAAAAAGAAAAAAAGTTTTTCTCCTCTGGTGAAAAGCTGGAATTTGCGCGATGGCAGTCTCTCAGTCAAATCTGGTCACATATATATATATATATTAAATTATTTGTTTTTTGCTTTTTCCCTTTATTGATAGATACAAGTGAAGATGGACAGGAAAGAGGGAGAGAGAGACTGGGAAAAACATGCACCAAACGTCGTCATGAACGGGACTCAAACACACAACCCACTACGGGTAGAGCCTATATATGTGGCATGCGCCTGTCCTGGACCACTAGGCCAGCAGGCGCCAAACATATCAGTAGAGGTACTTGGAACTGCACATGTTTCTGCAGTGTGCTGTTGTTTTTGTAGCAAAAATGCAGGGCAAAGGTTTTTCCTTGGCCTCTAGGGAGTGTGCATTCAAAGTTTTAAGCAAATCGGTGCAGTTACCTGTAAAAATGCCAATCGGCCTTTTATAGTGCCACCATGAGGCTGATTTGAAATTTTTCAAGTGGCATTACTTCCTCGGCTGTGTGGGAATATGCGTGCAACATTTCACAGAAATTGCACACTGCGTTCATATGCATTTTGTTCAGTTTAATGGATATAGAGATACTGTGTACCGGTTTGCATGATGTTTGGACAAAATCTGTAGGACTAGGAGTGATATCAAAACGTGTTTTGCAAAAATCGACCACCTGGTGGCGCGCCGATTACGCCGATCTGAAAGATTTGGGGCAGAGGTTCTGTTCTGGGATCCACCGATCCAGGTCAGGACAGTCTGGACACAACTTATAAGGTGTGTATGAAATCAGAACATGGAAATAATGTAACTTTACTCACCTGTGGCACAGTTTGTCCTTTAGTGACAAATTCATTTCCCACTTTAACTCTGGGGTAGCAGTATGCCTTAAGCATTTCCGCTGAGTTCAGACCCAACAGGTAGCAGATCTTGTCAGCCACTGAAATGATCATAGAATTTGCAATTTACGATTCAGGCATTTAGCAGACGCTTAATCCAGAGTGCGATTTTAGCAAGGTAAACACAATTGGTAATACATTGAATGCACACAGCTAGTAATCTAGGACCATATAGGTAAACCAAATAACCTTCAGTATAAACAGTATAATATAAATAAATAATGACAATATATTGAAAATATATTTAGCTTAGTTCTTTTGAAATATAAATAAATACAAGACATCACATTTTTTGTTGAAGATGCAATTTACCCTCCGTGCCGTCTGGCTCCGCCTGTTCCTCACGCTGCTTCTGTTTGAAGGTCAACGTTCCATGATGCATCACTGATCCGGTGAACTTGTAGATGCACGCTTTCTCCTCAACATTGAAGCCCAGGATGCCAATAGCATCCTGAAAATTGAGATTAAGCATTATATTAGCAATCCAGTTTAAATAGGATTATTTTGGGAGGTCATGGCCTGAAAACCACTGCTTTACAAAATGTATTTTGCAGAGCAACTGACTGCAATGCACAGTGAGTATTAGAAATGTAAAATAATGTCCATTTACATCTGTAGCCTCCAACTCGACTTTGTCATCAATGCTGGCCACAGTGATCTGACCCATGCTGATCAACGGGAAGTCGTATGGGTTGTTGGTGATGAGACAACTTTCTGAGAAGGGATTACAAAAAGTGTGAACATGTGTTTCTATTCATTAGTGTGGTTCAACCAGACTAGTAATAGTAACACTTTATTTTTTTACTTCTTTCTAGAGTAACCCTAAACTTTGCTTCACTACTTATCCCACAGTTTTGATGGCACGCACTTGACCAGCTTCATCGGGAATCGTGTGCTTGTATTTTGCTAAGAGAAATGTTGTATAGTTTAATTGATATTAATGTATTCGTGCATTACATTTCCCCATTGACATGAATCGGAAAATTCGAAAAGTCACGTTCAAGTATTTTTTCCATAAGGGCTATAGTTACAAAACTAGGAGAGGAGGTTCATAATAATTATTAAAATGAATTAACTTATAATTATATTGGTCGGCTATATTGTGGCGCTATAACAGCCCACTTTATGTTTTGGCTTATAACTCTTGAACCGTAGGTCGTAACATTTTTCCCTGGATTCCGTGGGTCATGACGCATCTCCCCATATAGTGCGTATCGTGCGGCCGTAATCATCGTCCAAAGTTAATGGGAGGGGACTATTTTACAAAAAAACGTCCAATCCATTCCAAATTTGAATCACATGTCACGGGTGGTTTAATCAACCCAGAGCAAAAAGCAATTCCATTTTCATCCACAGGGGGTGCCGCAAAAAAAAAAAAAAAAAAAACATTTGTTGCAGACATTTTATTTTTTGGGGGGAAAAATCCCCTCCAAATTACTTCCACATGATCACAGGGGTGACTTGACATTGTAATTGGCTAGAATAATTAGTGGGAGGGGCCTATGTAACCGATTGCGGCAACCACACTTTGCAATTTTTCAAAATTGCGACTTTTCAGTATAATTCCATTTACCAATAATCCCAGGTATGTGGTCGGTCATCATCTGGAAGAAGATATGGTAACCTCTCTCTAGAGGAAGCTGGTAGGTCACTCTAGACTTCTCCAGCAGATCTATATGGGTTGTACAACATAATTAATAATAATAATAATAATAGTAATAATAATAATAATAATAATCTATATGGGTTGTACAACATAATTAATAATAATAATAATAATAATAATAATAATAATAATAATAATAATAATAATAATAATAATAATAATAATAATAATAATAATCATCTATATGGGTTGTACATAAGTCAAAATGTAATCCTCAAATTAACAAATATATAATTTCTCATCTCTGAACTTCATACTTACATGTCTCAATATCAGCACTGGCCAATTTACCCGCATTGTTGAAATGGATTCTGATGAATTTACCCTGTTTGATATAGCACAATTAGTTGCATCCGTCTACATTGTGGAATTATTGCAGGTTTACTCATAAAATGTCATTATTTTACACTTACAAAGCGAGAGGAGTTGTCATTCCTCACAGTCTTGGCATTACCATAGGCCTCCAGCAAGGGATTGGCTGCAATAATCTGATCCTCCAGTGACCCCTAGAATGTTTTAGACATCGCCCAATTTAAAATTTGGTCTGAATTCTTTTACATTGAATTGCTATATTTCATAAAAATGCTTTATGTTCCAAAACATTTTTGTTAAAGTTAAAAACATATACATATACAGTACCTTAATTTTACCACTATCGGCCGCCGATTTCTCTCCACTAGCAGTCGCTGCTGTTGCAAAGTACTGGATGACACGCTTGGTGTTCACAGTCTTCCCAGCACCGGATTCTCCACTGGTTATAAAAGCATACATTCAGAGAAATGTACTTAGTGAATTTGTGTACAATGTTCTTTTTTTAATGCCTAGTAGATGATGGAAACTTACGTGATCAGGACAGACTGGTTTTCTTTATCTGTAAAATGTAAAGCACATATTTTTTTAGTCATGGATATACAGCACAAACTCATTATGTATTTGTTTACATTGTCCTGACTAGTACGTACCCATCAGCATGAACTGAAAGGCGTTGTCAGAGACAGAGTAGATGTGGGGTGGAGCCTCAATACGCTTCTTGCCTCTGTAGGCATTTACAACCTCCTGGTCATACACTGGGAGCCACTTGTAGGGGTTCACAGTTGCACAGAACAAGCCAGAGTAGGTCTGAAGGGGAGAAGAGAGAGAACATTAACATTGAACATAACTTCAGAACCATGAGTTGTTTGCATTTGTTTTTCTACGGTTTTTCATTTGATGATATAATTTGTACTCTGTGTTTGTGTTTTTCTTTCTTTGACAGGTGAAATAATGTACTGCTCAACATGTAGAAAAGCTTACATAGATCATCCATGCTGCATAACGCTCTTTGAGGTTATACAGGACAGTGGCTTCAGTGAGGTGGGTCATCATGGCCATGTCCTCAATCTTGTCATACTTGGGAGGGTTCATAGGGGTGACATCCGCCTCAGGGACAGTTCTTTTCTAAAAAAGAAAAAGCACAACTTCAGAATGTAATGTGATTACAGTTGTACTGTGCCACTATTTGATTTTAGATACACCTACATCTTTCTTGTCCAGCGTTTCCACGATGACTTTGTCACCTTCCTTGCCTATAATCTTACACTTGAGGTATAGCTCTGCCTTATCCACCACATATGATGCAGTTTTGGCATCAAAGGGCGCACTTTGAGCTTCCATTCTCTCCTTCTCTGGCTTACGGAGATAAATGGCGGCCTTGCCGTACTGCTTCATCTCTTCGTCCGTACTCATGGTGGCGGCTTTCTGTATTTGAGGAGAGGAGAAGCAAGCACTCAGTCGAGTAGTTCACAGTATAAGAATATCGGGTAGTCTATAGAAAGGAATTCCAGCATTAACTTTTTATCCATTTAGGATTCCTTATTTATTAAAGGTTTACCCCCATAAGCAGCAACAAACGGATGTTTCAGCCCCAGGGCTAGGCATAAGCGGTATAAGCGGTCGCTTAGGGCCACAACCACTGAGGGGGCCACATCACAGGGAGAAGATTTCTTTATTTTTTTTAATGTATCCCCTATCCCATACATGGGCTACTGGCGGCCTGAGGGCCACATGTGGCCCCCACCTTCACTTAATGCAGCCCGCAGGTTAATATCAACTGGCAGCCTGGGGGCCACATGTGGCCCCCACCTTCACTTAATGCGGTCCGCAGGTTAATATCAACTGTAGGCTACAGTTGAGGGATGTTTATACCATCCCTCTACATTGGGGACACGGTTTATAGCATCCCTCTACACTGGGGGCGCTGTTTATACCATCCCTCTACACTGGGGGTGCTGTTTATACCAACCCTCCCCACTGGGGACGCTGTTTATACCAGTCAGTCTGTCATACCATCCCTCCCCACTGGGGACGCTGTTTATACCAGTCTCTCTGTCATACCATCCCTCCCCACTGGGGGGCACTGTTTATACCAGTCAGTCTGTCATACCATCCCTCCCCACTGGGGGCACTGTTTATACCAGTCAGTCTGTCATACCATCCCTCCCCACTGGGGGCGCTGTTTATACCAGTCTCTCTGTCATACCATCCCTCCCCACTGGGGGCACTGTTTATACCAGTCAGTCTGTCATACCATCCCTCCCCACTGGGGGCGCTGTTTATACCATCCCTCTACACTGGGGGTGCTGTTTATACCATCCCTCCCCACTGGGGACGCTGTTTATACCAGTCTCTCTGTCATACCATCCCTCCCCACTGGGGGCACTGTTTATACCAGTCAGTCTGTCATACCATCCCTCCCCACTGGGGGCACTGTTTATACCAGTCTGTCATACCATCCCTCCCCACTGGGGGCGCTGTTTATACCAGTCTGTCATACCATCCCTCTACACCGGGGGCGCTGTTTATACCAGTCAGTCTGTCATACCATCCCTCCCCACTGGGGGCACTGTTTATACCAGTCAGTCTGTCATACCATCCCTCCCCACTGGGGGCACTGTTTATACCAGTCAGTCTGTCATACCATCCCTCCACACTGGGCCCCCACATGTGGCCCCCACCTTCACCTAATGCGGCCCGCAGGTTAATATCAACTGGCGGCCTGAGGGCCACATGTGGCCCCCACCTTCACCTAATGCGGCCCGCAGGTTAATATCAACTGGCGGCCTGAGGGCCACATGTGGCCCCCACCTTCACCTAATGCGGCCCGCAGGTTAATATCAACTGGCGGCCTGATCTAGCCTCTTAATTTTGATCTCAAAGTGCACCAGATTGAAGCATTTTCATGGCAAATTTACACATTTTTCTGGACCCGGGGGTCAGGGGGGGCGCATAATATTATGTTGCTTAGGGCCACTAAATGCCCAGAACCGGCACTGTTCAGCCCATAGGCCTTCCTCTACTTATTTTGTATTTTATTTGTAGGAAGGCCTACCGGCCAAAACATACATTTGTTGCTGCTACTGGGTGTGAACCTTTAATATACAAAGAACAAATGGAATAAAAGTGTGTGCTGGTATGCCTTTCTAGACAGACAATAGATGTTTTTGCTGACTTGACATCTGAGCAGATCATTGTAGGACTATGCTAGGTTTAATGTCAAAATTATGAACACTCACTTTTCCCCTCTACCAGTAGCAGTGAAATCTTGAGTGCAGTACAAGTCCTAAGTGTGGGGGGAAAAAAACATAATTTTGAGTTGAATGATTTAGTATTATATGAATCTTATATTGTTCATTCTTGCCGCACAGCACTTCATGAGAGACATTTTTAAATTACTCATTAGTTCCACATCTGAAAAGAGTGATCCATTCCATCCAATATTATCACTGCATGCAATGAAATGAAATGATGCTTGCCCATTCAGTTCTTTTCATTTGTTTGTTTGTTTGTTTGTTTGTTATTTTTCTTGTTTTTTTGTTTTGTTTTGTACTGAGGCAATGCTAGACTTTTTTTCTCCGTTTCTAATACACTTTAATTCCATTGTATGAATTAAGGTTACATTCAGAGGTGCATGGGTATACACTAGCCAAACTGTACTCAAGTAAAATAATTGTTGTAATAATAATAATAATAATAATAATAATAACTCCAGTAGCTGACATTACATGCAATGTAAATTATTATTTAAGTACTAATATAAACTAAATATAAAATAATTAATAAAAGCAAATTCCAATCTGGCCTAAACCACAATTACAAATAAAAGACTATACAGTCAATCATTTAAATCTGTACAGTACATTGTAACATCAATTATGCTGTCCACTATGTGGACTATGCTGTCCACTAAGTGGATCATGTTTGTAGCTATTTGGTATGTAAGGAGTCATACGACTGGTTTTATATGACTAGGATTAGCTAACATCTCTAAAACATTTATATGACTATGCATAGCTTAGATATCTAACTAATGTGATATCTAAGCTATGCATAGTCATATAAATGACTATTAAGGACTATTAAAGACAGATGAAGTCTCACTCACCAAATGAAACGCTGAACACCTCTGCAGTGGGTCCGTGTGTCACCCGCCTCAGCAGGCTTATATGAGTTGCTAATTGCATGCTATGCAGAAAGTAAAAGTAGGAATGGCCTTTAATGGTGTTTCCTTCTTGTTGATATTGCAATAGCATGTCCTTATGGTCAAACCATTCCCATGATACTGGATAGTGCATCTTGTGCATCAGATTTATGAGTCAACTTTATAGCCATGCCAGTGGCTATGATATTCTGTAAATATAGCTTAATTGGCAGGGTGGTGGGGTGCCTGGTTTGGTATAATCATCACAGCATGACTTGTCAGATACATTATATTCAGTGAGGGAAGTAACTACGTAATTGTGTTGAAAATTGGAAATACTACACTTAAGTAAAAGTGGGCTACATCAAAATTGTCCATTACTTGAGTAAATGTACTTAGTTAACTTTACACCATTGGTATTTCCATTGTATGCTTCACACTTCCACTGCACTTAATCTCAGGAGGAAACTTAAGCTTTAGTTACCTTTTGGGGGGGTTTGATGTTATTTTTGTTTTTTAGCCAGGGTCATAGTTCAGATGGTTCAGATGTCAGACGTCTTAATGGCACTGGCTTCAATGTAGGAAACAGTGAACACTGACACTTGATCACTCAACCTCCAGCCCATAAAAAGTTGTCTCAACTAACGTCATTTTTATTCCTTGTGCTCATTCAGCATCACATTTCACCATAAATACATTCGTTAACGATAAGACACTGTTTAATTGCAAACGCAGCTTCTGTCACAAAGCTGATACAGTCCAAGTTTGTTGTCACAGCTTTCCTATATAAAATCAAGCAGATACAAAGTAGCCTAAACCCAAATCTAGTGTGTTTAATGAATAGACCAGTGGTTCTCAAACTGTGGGTTGGGAGCCCAAAGGGGGTCCCCAAATGATTACTGGGGGATTTGCTTACTGTGCAACATTGTTTTTCTCACTCAACAGTAGTTAAGTATATGCAGGGTATCTGCACATTTTTAAAGTGACAATTTAAGGTCTTTAAAGTATCAAAAGTAATAAACAAACTATATTATAAAAATAAAACCATTGGTCAAATAGTCAAATATTACCTAAGAAAGAGGGACATTTTTTGTTGATCGGCTATTTTCACAATATATCTGTGAAACCGAGAGCTGAGCAGCAGTGGTGTACAGTAAGTACATTTAATTTGTTATTGTACTTAAAGGGCCACTTGACCCCTTTTGCAACCAGATCTTAATGATGATTAGTACACAAGAAACACTTTCCTGGGGTTTTTATGTGTGTACTATGTGTTTTTAGATATCATTAGATGTCATGACACCATGTTCATGACCAAAATTGGTCATGAAAATGTGGTCTCACTTCCTTCCTGGACTACAAGTCACACTTCCAAACAGCCTCCCCCCGAGGGGCAGTGCACCAAAGCATTATGGTCGTAGGAATTCAGCAATCCAGTCGAACCCTAGTCAAACACACTCATTATTTTTCTTACCATATGGGTGTACATTTCAAATTGTGCTACTGTTATCTACTATAAATGCTATTAACATTGAGTGACTGCAGTTTCTTCCAGTGGTGAAATGTCCCTTTAAAGATGGAGCGCTCTGATTCCCTGCTCAAATAAGTGTTAAAATTCAGTTTTTATGTGGCCACACCCACCAGTTCATCAGAAAGAAACCAGAAATACACACGGAAGACATATTTGAATATTAAAACCACACCTGGGTTCTATTTGAGTGATTTGAACTCCATAGACACAAAACAGAAAAAGTACAGCACTCCTTTTATTTATTTTTAGTATTTCCAATTTGTGAGCTTGTATATCTGCTATTTTCCAAGGATTTTAATACATTTGAAATTGTGTGAAATGGACCTTCTGAATAAATAGTAGCCTACTTTTACTTTTGGTACTTTTCTACTTCTACTCAAGTACATTTTGAATATCGAAATTGTACTTGTAAACAGACTATTTCTACAATAGGGTATTGATTATTCATTCCATCACTGATAGGCATTATAGTAGATAGATTACATCTAGATCTGAGTCACTGAGCAACTCTACATGAAACATTATGAAGTATCATGCAGTGGTGTAAAGTAACTACAGTATACTGCGTATAGTTACTAGAGTACATTTAGAGTACATTAAGTACTGTAAAACATTTGAGGGATTTCTTTTTTGACTTTAGTATTATGCATTTTCAACCCTTTCACTTCTGCTTCACTACATCTCTGAGGCAAATATTGTACTTTTACTCCACAACAATAATTTGACAACTTTAGTTTGAATATTTGGATTATTATTACATATAACATTCACATACATTCACAACTTCATCCCTATACTTTGGCTATTTGAAAATGGACGTACAACCCGTCGACACATTGTGAACTCATTGTAGATCTGCACCAGTCACCAGAACCAAGGTTGTGTGTTTCAGGGAAGCTAACAGAGTTTCTAATGGCTTTGACGTTTCAATGGGTTGTTATATACAGTGGAAAGAAAATGTGTGTGATGTCATTATTTTCAAATATTATTACACACTATGGTCTTTGCTAGAGAAGACATAGGAGGAATGACCATGTGTTTGTGGACCCTCACATTGCAAAAGTAGTATCCAAGTAGCCATTACATCTATTAATAAAGCACATAAAGTGTAAATGATACAACATTCATCCCATACTTGGTATGGAGTGAAGGAGGTGAACTTGCTACGTGGTATCCAAGTGGCTAGTGATAAATTTAATTACTGCTGACAGCATAAAATAATCTGTATAACTGGGAGGGTGGCAGGGTGCTGGGTTTCTTCACTTGGTGTCACTATATCTTGTCAAATACATTATTTGGAATAGGTTAATATTCAGTGGTGGATCATTTTGGTGCCAAAAGCCTACTTATACATATACTCTGTATATAGGCATGTCAGGCTGGGACAAAATGTAGGCCCTGGTCCCGGAATGTGATCCCATAATAGAGTGTCTCACATAATGTTATTTTCATCCCCTATACTCATCACATTTGATTTCAGCATTACATTTCACCGTCAAATGATGAATTAACAGACTATTTAATGTATTGTAAACAGACTATTTATATGTATTGTAAACAGACTATCCTTTCTGATACAGTCCAAGATTGTCACAACTTGCCTATACTATAATATAGTATATCTTTGCTGTCGGGCAGAAACCATATACGGGCATATACTATACAGGTATAGTATATGCATAACCTCTGACTGTACTACCTGTACTGTTAATAAGTGTTAATAGAGATTGGACATTGTTATTGACATCTACTTGCTTCTATAGGAGTTCACATAAATGTGTCCTGTATATTATGTGTGTATGTGATATTGCATTATGTCATAATGCTGTGTGCAAATTGTCATTGTGTTTTTATCTTTCTCAAAAGGGGTGAGAAGTTCATCAGAATAACCTCCACAGAGAGTGGTGTGGAATGGTCTGTGAATTGCTACCGAAGTCTGTACGACATTGAAATGAATGGCTGGGGCAGTCTGCTCTCTAGTTTACATAATTCTATATAAACTACAAGATCTACAAAATCACGCCCACAATTGAGACAGCACTGCCACTTCTGGTCCGGGAGAACGGTGTACTGCAGTTTCATCTGTATAGTTAGCCTACTTTTACAATAATCCGAAATGAACTGAAGACTAGATTGAATCGGGGGGAAAATAATAAAAATAATAATAATACTAGAAAAAAAGAAATCGCTGCAAGCAGAGATAAGGCAGGACCAAGCAGGAAGGCAATAAGCAATAAGAATAATATGCACAATAAGCCATAGAAACATGAAAGACCACGGAATTTTGACAGGGTCGGTTTTTATAGTGGGGGGCAGGGTTCTTGAAGACTCATACACTAAGTTGGCGGTGGCCGGATTTGAACCCATGAGCTCTACCTACCGAGCCAACTGGACACAATCAGTTCTTCCATTGTTAACAGTAAAATCATTCAGTGTTTTTGTAGCAAGTTGCGCAAGGATAACTAATGATAAAGGTGGGTATAAAGATAAATGAATTGACTGCGTATAAACCAGAACATGTACCAGATTCGGACGAGGAGCTCAATGAAAACCAATGACATGAGAGTCGGAAACAGGGATTAAAGGTTAATTGAAAAATTATTATTAAACACGCAGAAAATAAACAGCTTTGAACATTCATGAAAAACAACAAACAAATGGGGGCCCCTTTAAGTTGGTGACTTAACTTGAAAATTCCCAGTTCAGTTCCTATTCAGTTCTAAAGGGAAATCAGTCTCTTTCTCCAAAAGAACCAGATTACCACATTTGTGGGGGGAAGGGGGGTTCAGAATTCCGGGTCGGCTCGCCAGGTCTGGGTACCTTCCGGTACCAGTCCAGAACCATCCATGGAACAGAATCCTTTCAGGACACAAAAAACCTGACCTGAAAGGCGAGGTGTCCAAATGAGTATTTGTTTCAAAATCACTGTTGTATAACATCAAATAAACTATCAATGCATGAGAAAAGAGTTTGATTTGATCAGGATCGACCTCTTTAATCATGATTTCCATTAAACAATCTGGTTCTAGCATGCATGCATTAATTGTCTTAGAAAATAAAATACAAAAGTGTATTTCATAATATGCAGTCTTATTCGGGTGCAGTACTTAGTTTAGACTAGTCATTATTGGTTAGACTGTCCTACAACTACAACCTATCTCAAACCCTCACCCTAAACCTAACCCCCCACGGGGAAGCACACCTAAACCTAATCTTAACCCATGTCTAACCAATGACTAGTCTAAACTAAGTATGCACCCCGTCTTATTCAAACAAAAGTGTTATAAATTCATAAATCAAATGCTTTCAAGTGAGAACTCAAATACTTTCAATACAAACTCAAATCAAATAACTCAAAAACAGTGAATCAGTTGATCCAATGATGAAGACACCAAGCCTAAAATTACTCACAGATGAGTAACAAAGGGGTAACAAAGGGCTAGCACAGGAGTGTAGAAGAATCACCAAGAGGAATCAGAAGCTGCTGCCATGCTGGCAAACATTTCGGCCATCTTGGAATGGAGGTGGGAGTGTGAAGTGCCATAGATATTAAAAAATAGATGCCTCATTGGCTGCTGCAGTTCGTTGGAGCGATGTGTGTTGACGGGAGGGCGGAAGAATTTACACTGGCGCCGGAAGAGTGGACAGCACACTACGTCACGCTGCCACTCAAGTGACTACTGGCCAATCACAGTGCATCTTTTCCGGGACTTATCAGACCCGAACATGCGCTCTGTGACGCATGCTCATGCTTCCGCGGGGCTTCGCAAGGAATCTCGGGAATTTTTTGCCCTCCCTTGAGCACATACGCTCCAGAGCCAAAAGGGGCGTCTACCTTTATATGTCTATGGGAAGCTTTGAGAAGGAAGAGAAGTGGTCACGTGACTGGGCTGCGCCATGACACTTTCATGGACACTTTCATGGGAGCCAAACTCACACCGGAAGTGCAATGAATACATGGCCTAATGACCTCATTTTCAATCTGGTTTTAGACCCGGCCACAGTACGGAAACAGCACTCCTAAAAGTTTTTAACAACCTCATTTTAACAGTTTACTCCGGTAGCCCTGCCATTTTAGTTTTGCTGGACCTCTCCGCTGCCTTCGATACGGTCGACCACCGAATCCTGCTTGCACGGCTGGAACAGCAGGTTGGCATCTCCGGGACGGCCTTAGCCTGGTTCAGGTCTTACCTGACCGATAGGACCTTCTCCGTCCAGCTGGGTGAAGTTTCCTCACCCGCTGCCCCTCTCACGTGTGGGGTCCCCCAGGGCTCTATTTTGGTACTGTATTTATTATATATACTGCCCCTCGGACCCATCCTCTCCAAACACACCATCTCCTTCCACTGTTATGCTGACAACTTCCAAATTTACATGCCACTTACATCCGCCAGCAATAATTTATTTGACCCCTTAATTAACTTCATAGATGACATAAAAACCTGGATGGACGCAAATTTCTTACATCTCAATGACAAAACCGAAATCATCATCTTCGGACAACACCCCACCCCTTTTGTTAACAACCTCGGCCACCTTACATCCACCATCCATACCAGTGCAAAAAATCTTGGCGTTATTTTCGACAACCACCTCAATTTCGACAAACAGATCAGCTCTGTTGTTAAAACAAGTTTTTACCACCTACGTTTACTCGCCAAGATCAAACCCTACCTCCCCCCTAAACAATTCGAAACAGTCATCCATTCATTCATCTCCTCAAGGCTAGACTACTGTAATGCACTATATTATGGTATCCCCCAATCCTCTCTCAGACGACTACAATTAGTCCAAAATGCTGCTGCCCGCCTCCTCACTGGTACCAAAAAGTTTGACCACATCACACCCATTTTAACCTCACTCCACTGGCTCCCCATTAAACAGAGAATTGATTTTAAGATCCTCCTATTTACCTTTAAATCTCTCAACGGCCTTAATCGATCTTAATATATGGAGATGGCCATATATGGAGCATGTGACGGACTGATTGACACGAGGCGTGACTAACGAATGACTAATGAAATTAAGGTTTTCATAGTAAACTGTGACCTGCAGATATGCAAATATTTTGTATAACTATTGAACATTTTCAAATAATGTCATATATATCTTTTTTTTGTACAGATTTGTGACACTTAATAGTATGTGCCTGCCATGCAATGGCAAAACACAGCTTGGATTATACCATTATATTTAAAGGGTAATTTCACCGCTGGAAGAAACTGCAGTCACTCAATGTTAATAGTGTTTGTAGTAGATAACAATTTCAAATGTGCACCCTATAGCCAGAAAAAGAATGAAGTCTGTGTGTTTGACTAGGGTTTGACTGGATAGCTGAATTCCTACAATGACCATAATGCTTTTGTGCACTGCCCCTCCTTGTGGAGAGGGGGAGGCTGCGTGAAGGTGTGACTTGACTTCCAAGAAGGAAGTGAGTCACATTTTCATGACAAATTTGAGTCTGAACATGGCATCATGACTAAAATATCTAAACACACATATTATACACATAAAAACCCCAGGAAAGTGTTTTGTGTGTCGTAAACATCATTAAAGGTATATTCAGTGATTTCACTTAATTCAAATATCATCAAATATCAAACCTGACAATAAAAAGTGATGTAATGAATACAATGTACAATGAATACATGAAATGACACCTTTATTGAATACAATGGGTCATATTGTATGACTTTTTGAATACAATGGGTCATATTTTAGTTTTTATGGTGAGTTGTATTGGAGAAGTTATTCAGCAGCCTCCTTTCCCTGTAAAATAGGAGTATGCTATTAGATATTCAACATTTATTTTGTTAAATCTTAGCCATCTTAGACAGCCAGCCAACATAATAAAACTTGATATTGCACATGTATTTACCTTAGAGTCACGACTTTTAGCTCTCATCTTGTTGACCTGGGATTCAGCGATGTCAGCACGCTCCTCTGCCTCCTCTAGCTCATTCTGAACCTTTCTGCACTTAGACAGGTGAGTGTTGGCTGCTTCCTCCTACAATATGATAGAGATGGTTCAAAGCCTCAATATTTGAAAAGAGCACCTTACAATTATAGTCCAAGCAAGACAATTTCATAAAAACTGTAAAGTGTGGTTGTGGCTAATGTTCATGTTAGTGTTAATCTTTCACAACACTCTGCCCATGGCGAACACAACTAAAGATGTATATTGTCTTACCGCTTCCTCAGCCTGCCTCTTGTAGCCCTTCACCTTCATCTGCAGTTTGTCTACCAGATCCTGAAGCCTGGCAAGATTCTTCTTGTCCTCTTCAGTCTGAAGTGAGAGTGAATTTATGACATTTATAGATCTTTGTATTTGTATTTTGTAGTTCATGCAATCTAATTTAGTTAGTGGCATGATGGATATTTAAGTGAACATGATATACAGTACCTGGTATGTCAGCTCCTTCACTCTCCTCTCGTACTTGCGGACACCTTTAATAGCGTCTGCTCCACCTCTCTGTGCATTGTCGACCTCTCCCTCCAGTTCACGCACCTTCACAAAAGGAATTATGCACTATGAAATGACTTATTCTTATTTCATTGACTATAAGCTGTGTTGAAGTAAACCACATCTTACCCTAGACTCCAGTTTCTGGAGCTGCTTCTTGCCTCCCTTCATAGCCAGGTTCTCAGCCTCATCCAGACGGTGCTGCAGGTCCTTGACTGTGACCTCCAGGTTCTTCTTCATCCTCTCCAGGTGAGAGCTGGTGTCCTGCTCCTTCTTCAGCTCCTCGGCCATCATAGAAGCCTGGAAAGAAGATAAAATGTACTTCATTGTCCCGCAAGGAAATAATCATGTCACTGCACACTTGACAAACATGGTACATAGATTACATTTATATAAATTCACATGTTGACTGCGAGAAAATATCTTGTAATATAACAGGTAATAATAGGGTAATAAACAGATACTAATCGTGGTCATAAGACCAGAGGGAAACAACAACATCATAGGGGGCAAAATCTGTGAAAAACATGGGAATTATTTAAAATTATATTCTAAAAAAGTTAATTCTTTCAGTGTCATTGCTGTAGATGTAGGTCAATTGAAGCCTATTTTTTGATACAACGCTTACCACCATTGCCGTTGATTAATGGCAATTGCGCTTTTATAGTGCATTCGATCGATCGAGCCATAATGCTACTTACGTTAGCCGGTTAGCTAGCTATGTTGTTAGCACAGCACTGGATCGCCCATCTTAGATCGTCGTCGCCATAATAATCCATTCTATCTGTTTATTTCAATCGCCTGTATCTCCTATTCCTTGTCCCAGATGGAATTTTGGTCAAAACAACGTTTCTTTGACGGCACAGAGCCGACGATGTGTAGCTCTCCAGTGCCCCGGTTTGGATTCATATTGTAAACAAGGCCTGTCCAGGCTCCGTTCAGCTTCCTAGGTTAATACTACTTCTGGTAGACTGGAAATGTGGCTTTTCAAAATAAGAGCTCGACTGGAAAAAATGCTGGAGTGAATTAGATCCTAATCTTTCAATAATGCTAGCGCTGTAAGTGTTAATAATGGAGCTGGGAACTTCTCCTTTGGTCTACCCATTCCTGGGATATGTGAGAATGATCCAGTGAAAAAAATAGCAAAAAAGAAAAAGCAAATCAAAATTCACCCGAACACTAATGCGAAAGAAAAGTAAAAAAGAAAAAAGGCATGTGGTCAGGGAAACAAACCTGCCCTCTATGATGTCACCGAGCATCATGTAGGTACAGTACAGAAAGAACTTCTGAACAGAAATAAAATGTATGTCGCCACCTCTGTGTCGACACCTCTGTGTCGCCACCCCTGTGTCGCCAAACCTTCCGACACAAAGGAATGTGGGTGTGGAATTCTCTCAATTGTAATAATTAAGCATGCCATAAGGATGTCTAATTGTCCTGGTATATTGGATAAGAGGCAGAGCTCCTAACTTACATCAGTGATGGCTTTCTTGGCCTTCTCCTCAGCATTCCTTGCTTCTTGAACACTGTCATCCACTTCACCTTGGACCTGGATCAGGTCAGTTTCAAGTTTCTTCTTGGTGTTCACAAGGCTTGTGTTCTAAAATAAAGATTCAGTTTAGCAATGCAAGTATGAATGAGTTGTATGTTAAAAATATGTTGTTGAGTTTTTCCATTGACTTACCTGAGAGTGCAACAGTCCAGCGCGCTCACTGGCATCCACCAGTTCTTGCTCAGCCACTTTGCGGCCTCTCTCTGTCTGTTCCAGAGCCACTCTCAGCTCCTCGATCTCAGCGGCCATTAGGCCGTTCCTACGCTCCACCATAGCAGCTTGCTCTATGCTATCTGCTTGGCCTCTGCTAGCATCATCAAGGTGCACTTGGGCATCCTAAAATAAATCACATTTGAGGTGGTCACGATAAGAGAAACATCAGAATGTGATTTGTTCAAAGCAGTTCCATTGTTTGAAGATCTGTCTAAATATGTTTTGCACCTTAAGCTGTCCCTGAACGTTCCTCAGCTGCTTCTGGGCCTCAGAAGCCTGGCGGTTGGCGTGACTCAGCTGAACCTCCATCTCGTTCAGGTCTCCCTCCATCTTCTTCTTGATTCTAAGGGCATCATTTCTGCTCCTGACCTCAGAGTCCAGAGTGCTCTGCATGGAGTCAACCACCCTCTGGCTGTTCCTCTTGATCTGCTCCATCTCTTCATCCTTCTCTGCCAGCTTCCTGTCCACCTCACCCTTGATCTGGTTGAGCTCCAGCTGGACACGGAGAATCTTGGACTCCTCGTGCTCCAGAGTACCCTGAAATGCAATACAGGATCAAAAGGTTGTAGGACTTTTTTAATATAACATCCATCATTATACTGCTACACTGTTGAATGTAAAACGTATTGAAAGAAAGAAAGAAAATACAGACATCTATAACCTAAAGTTTTAATACCTCCGCTTCCTCCAGGGCTGTCTGGATCTCTGACTTCTCTGTCTCTGTCTGCTTCTTGGACTTCTCCAGCTCATGGATGCTCTTTCCAGTCTCACCGATCTGTTCAGTCAGGTCTGAGATCTCCTCTGCAGTGGATTGAAAGTAATGACTCAGTCAGCAAATATTTTGTATTTGCATTTTAATAAAGTTGTAACCTGATCCACCATTTGATCGGTTGTTGTTTTTGTTTTTTTACTGTTGCTCTTGAAAGAATGATACGAAAACGTACGTTGCAGGTTCTTGTTTTCACGCTTCATGGTCTCCAGTTGGTCCAGAGACTCCTCGTAGGAATTCTTCATCTTAAACAACTCAGTGCTGAGAGAACGAGCCTCTTTCTGAGCTCCCTCCAGTTCTGCCTGTCCCTCTTCAAATTTCTGCTTCCATTCTGCCAGGACCTGCATACAATTTGTAATGATTTGTCATTTACCCCACTTTAAGGACACAATAATTATTTTGTAATAATGTACATATGTCAAAGCACCTTATCGAAGTTCCTCTGTTTCTTGTCAAGATTGGCAGCCAAACCATTGGCCCTCTCTACATCAATCATGAGGTCTTCCACTTCACCCTGGAGTCTCTGTTTGGTCTTCTCCAAAGAGGCGCACTTGGAATTCACAGCCTCGATTTGCTCCTCAGCTTCCTGAAGACGCTGGGCAAGCTTCTTCCTGTTGATCAGTTTTCAATGGAATTCGATTATTGTGGCAATATTTTGTATAGTGAGTGGTACCACGGGAAAGATGCGTGATGCATTTTGAGCTTGTACATCTGATAATTCCACTCTTTCTGAAAATGTTGGAAAAAATATGAACATTTTTCAACATTGAAATGATTATCACGATTTTGACGAGTATGCCCATTTTATGCTCAAGCGATTATCTCAGATAATTGCGATTGGGCGACAGGCCTAGTGGTACCTGAAACGGAAACGTTGAAGTCGCCCAACACTTCTGTCCAAAGCTGCAACTGCAGGCAGGCGGTTTTGCTTGTGCATGTAGCTCGAGCAAAAGAGTGCGCAGCTGCGGTTTAAAACAGAGCGCTCGTTCACGAGTTAGCACTTGTAGAGCGTTCTTCCGGGTGCTTCAAACGCCAGTGAGCAACTTCTGTTTAAATTAATAGTGGGAGCGGGTCTGTCTATGGTAAAAACACTGCTGACTTACTTGGCCTCCTCCAGCTCCTCAGTGCGTTGGACAGCATCAGTCTCATACTTGCTCCTCCACTGACACACCTCAGCGTTGGCCTTGGACATTCCACGCTGCAGCTCTGCCTTCGCCTCCTGCTCCTCCTCAAACTGCTCCCTCAGAAGGTCACAGTCATGGCGAGCTGATTGCACAGCATGAGCAAGGGCATTCTTTGCCTGTCAGAAGAAAATGGAAAAAAACAATGTCAGCTGAATGAAATGACAAAGAATATGAAACTAAAATAGAAAATAATCTGTTCCTCACCTTAACCTCCTCTTCAACAAGTCTTTTCAACTCCTCAATCTGTTGGGTGAAGGCCTGCTTGCCTCTTGTGAGCTGAGAGACCAGAGCTTCTTTCTCCTCCAGTTGACGACCAAACTCACCTAATTAGAAATTTGAATATTCATTTCAAACATTTCAAACATATCATCGGTGGCTGGGATAACTGTTGATCAAAAGCATTATCTCTAATTATGGTCAATTTGTGCAAGTACCATTGACAAACCATGTAGTCAAATGATTTATGATTAAATGAACATTTACCGTTCTCTGTCAACAGTCTTGCTCTCTGAGCGCCGATATCATTGATCTGGCGAACGTTTTCATCACTCTTGGCCTTGATTTCACTAAGTTGGTCCTCAAGGGTGCGGCACATCTTCTCAAGATTTCCCTGGAAACGAACATTATACATGTTCAATCATCTTTTTTTTCAGATAGGTTCATTGCTTTGATTTAAAGCAAAGCCAATCGATATAGTCTATATTTCAGCCCTCCGGTTTATAACTGTATGGTTTCCTTACCCATCACTGGGTTGCTTGGCCATCATTAGCTATGAGGAGAGAACAGCACTGCACTGTTTTTAAAACCTTAAACACTTAACATTTGCCTAATTATCCTAACAGCTTAATAACATTTAGAGTTTGCATACTCGTTCACAAGATTACTTGTATGAAACATTCCCACTGTTAAATCTGAGCTATAAAGACTGCCTTTCAATGCCCCACACATGTGGAACTATCAGTTTTAAAATGTGAGTATTTCATTTCACTTTAGTCACTTTAAACATGTTTGTTTGTCTCAAGAATGATATTATACCATGGCATTCCATCATACCTTTGCCTTAGCAACAGCCTCCATGTTGCTGGACAGGTCATCGATCTCCATCTTGTATTCACTCTTCTCCTTCTCCAGTTTCTGCTTGACTCTCTGGAGGTTGTCGATCTGTTCACCCAGTTCCGCCACGCTGTCGGCCTGTTTCTTACGGAGAGCAGAAGCAGTGGCCTCATGCTGCAGGGTGGACTCTTCAAGGTCACGACGCACCTTCTGGAACTCAGCCTCGCGCTTCTTGTTCATCTCGATCTGAGCGGCGGTGGCACCTCCAGCCTCCTCCAGCCTCTCACTGATCTCTTCAAGTTCCCTGGAGAGATCGGCTCTCTGCTTCTCCACTTTGGCACGAGCGGCACGCTCTGCCTCGATCTCCTCCTCCAGTTCTTCAATACGAGCCTTTCAAATGAATGATGTTAGATTAACATCTGAAAATAACCATTCACACTTACTTATTATTAATGATTTTACAGAAAATAAAAATACCTGGAGTTCTTTGATCTTCTTCTGCAGCTGGGCCCCCAAAGATTGTTCATCCTCAATCTTACTCAGAAGCTGGCTTACTTCAAAGTCCTTCCTGTTGAATACAGTCAATAGTCATATTTTAGCATCATTCTGCAGGTGGTTCCACTCCATGACATTTCATATTGTTGGTGCACATTACTTCTTTATCTTCTCGTCAGATTGCTGCTTGTCATTTTCCAGGTCCATGATGGATTCCTGGGCCAGTTTCAGATCACCCTCAAGCTTTCTCTTGGCTCTCTCCAGGTCCATGCGGAGCTTCTTCTCTTGCTCCAGAGAACCCTCCAACTGCACAACAATATATTGTTGTTGTTAATCAGTAAAACAATAAACATATAATATTAAAGATGGAGTGCCGTGATATTTGTATCTTTTCCAGTTTTCTTTGTACACTTTTTTGAAAAAAAATTGTCCACCTCATATAATGATAATGCCTGATGATTATGTTTTAGGGTGGAAAAAAATCACGACACTCCATCTTTAAATTCAAAACATCTGATTCCCTTTGGTAAACTCACATCGTCAACTTGCTGCTCCAGCTTGGTCTTGGCCTTGGTCAGAGTGTTGACTTTGTCCTCCTCTGCCTGCAGGTCATCCAGGGTTTGCTGATGGGCCTCTTGGAGGGCTTTTTTCTCCTTGGTCAGCTTAGCGACGCTCTCATCCTGAGACGCCATCTCCTCAGTCAGGTTCTTCACCTGATAGAAGCAAAACATAATGTGTTGTCATAGAATGGCTCAAATTCAATCAGTGCTTTTCAAAGTGGATTCCAGGGACTCTCAGGGTTCCTTTAGGGGAGGGGGGTTCTGAATTGACCCTTACAAGTCTGTAACTAGAGTGTATGATCTTGAGTATAATCTATACCTTGTTTTCAGTGGCGTGTTTCTCCTTCTCCACTTTGGCCAAGGTGAGCTCCAGGTCATCAATGTCCTTCTTGAGCTCAGAGCATTCATCCTCCAGCTTTCTCTTCTTGGCAGTCAGTTCTGCATTGATCTCCTCCTCGTCCTCCAGTCTCTCGGTCGTCTCTTTGAGCTTTGCCTCCAACTGGATCTTACTTTTAATAAGACCTTCACATCTCTCCTCAGCATCATTCAGAGCCTCGTCTCCCTAGTTGTCAATGGAAATGAATTTGAAGAATGTCAAATTGGGTCAGGCCCTTGTACTGAACAGCCGTTCGACCACCAGGCATTCTCTGCCATGGTCTGCAATGTATACCATGGCAGAGAATGCCTGGTGGTCGACTCTACTTATACATTCTACTTTAGATAAAAGATTTAAAGGGCAATATCACTTTGGTAGAGGTTTGGGTTGTGTATTTACCTTGTCATGATGTTATCCAAATGTGGACAAGAAATCAAAAAGAATTGCTCTAGTAATTAGAAATTGATAATTCTAAATATTCTCCTCATTGACTTACATTGTACACTGAAACAGCTCACAAAGTCACTGAAGGAGGAGAGGACACTGGAGCAGCACAGCCATTTAGAGCCTTTTAATAGGTACTAGTATACAGAACGACTAACGTTTCGACCTAAGCTCTCAAAGTCACTCTTTTAGTACGTAAACAAACAAACAAAGTTGATTCAGACAATATAGAGCATTACCAAACCCAGTTCTGTTAGTTTTTTTTTAATAAAATGTAAAATTCCTGTTGATTTTGCCATTTTTATACGAAGAAAACCCGGACTGGATCCGTGGATCCAGATCTAGATCTTCAAATAGTAAATTCAACAGGAAGTTAACATTATTATTAAAAACAAAAACAGTACTGGGTTTGGTGATGCTCATATTGTCTGAATCAATTTTGTTTGTGTTCATTTAAAAGAGTGACTTTGAGAGCTCTTTCAGCGTACAATGTAAGTCAACGAGGAGAATATTTTGAATTATCAATTTCTAATCAATGGAGCAATTATTTTTGATTTCTTGTCCACCTTTGGAGTTACATCATGGCAACGTAACTATACAACTCAAACCTAAAAAAAGTGGTCTTGCCTTTTAAGATGATAAACAATATGAAATATTAGCAACAAGTGTAGCTACTTACTGATGCCGATGCCGATGCAAGGTTATTCTTCTCCTGGATCGCAGCTATCAATTTCTCTTCCAGTGTCTTCTTCAAGGCCTGGAGAGTGGCCAGGTCAGTCTTCATCTTTTCATAGTTCTCCTTCATGTCATTCAGCTCCTTCTCAGTCTCAGCACTCTGCAAGAGAGGCTTGATCTTGTAGTAGACCATCATCCATGGCCAATGTTTCACATTGACGAATGAGCGCATGTTGAACTGGATGGTGTAAATGGCCTCTCTGTGGACAACAGTGGATCATGATTGAAATGCAGATTGAGGGTTTCCATGTAATACGCCTGCTGTTATTATATAATTGTGTCATTATAGTTGTACTATTGTTGTTGTTATTATTGCTGTTGGTATTATTGTTGGTATTATTATTATTGTTGTTAACTGCCGTTAAATGCAGGATGACCCCCCATCCTATAGCCTGATTCTGCTCGAGGTTTCTTCTGCTGTTTATTAAGGAGATTTTTCCTTGCCACCATCATCAAAAGCTTGCTCTGCAATTTTTGCTATTTTATTATAGTGATTTGACACTTTATTTCTTTTATTGAATAGATGTTTTCAAAGTACCTCCTAGCCATCATCTTGACAAACTCCCTCCTCATGAGGTAAGCTCGTGCGAGTGCCTGAGTCATGCCGACCAGAGCAGCCAGCTTTTCATCTCGCATCTCTTCAAGGACACCCAGCAGACCAGCTTTGAAGAACACCTGAATACAATGTCACAAACACTGTAACTAAACAACCATAAAATCTATTTTTAGTCCTCTGTCCATAATGTTAAACCAGATTGGGAGTGTGTTTACCTTGGTGTGTCCGAACCTGTACTCATCAACAGGTACGTCAATGGACCCAAGCAGCTTCTCAGATGCCTTCTTGTTGTCCATGAACGCGCCTTCGGGACATGCGCTGGCGTTCAGTACTTTGTATCTGCAGAAGTTCATGGTCATTTTGCGTGCCTCCCGTTAATACGTTTGGAACTAAAAGCTGCTGGAAAAAGGAATTGATACCTCTGCTTGAAGTCAGCATAGGGGATTCTGCTTGGGAAGCCCTTTCTACAAATTCTGATGCCCTCCAGCACACCATTACACCTCAGCTGGTGGATGACCAGGAAGTTCTCCATCAGTCCTGTAAATATGTTGCTTCATTATAATTACAACAAAATAGTTACGCACTGGCCAAAGTTGCATTTAATGAGTCAAAACGAGTCAACCAAAATACAAACATACAAAATAATGTCATCTGCATAGGGAGATCTTATATTTTAAGTGTATTCTGTGTTGTACCCATATATGTCAGCATTTGCTATAATTGTCTGGGCAAAGGGCCCTAGAGCTAAAGCAAATTGTGAGGACAGTGTCTGGTTAGTCAGTCTCATAGCTGCAGTGGGGTTGCTGTACAATAGCCTAATCCATGTAATGAACCTATCTCCAATGTAAAAAAATTCTATCACTGAGAACAAGTACGAATATTCCACCTGGTCGAAAGCCTTTTCCGCATCCTGGCTTAGTACTACAATACAAGCCAAGGTCTTCCTTGGGGCCACTAGGAGATAATTGATAAGGCGTCAAATGTTTCTTTTCTGTTTACCTGGACACTTGGACTCGTTGGGAATCAGGCAACGCACAAAGTGAGGATGTGTGCTCCTCAAGTTGGTCATCAGCAACTGCAAGTTTGCCTATTGAGACATAAAGGTTTATAATGAGTCAAAAGTAATAGAATGTTGTACTTTTTCTTCCACTATAATTATTTGAACTCTTTAGATACTACTTACTTTGCAGATTTAGATTGTTTTTAAAAACATACTTTAACGACGTAAACCCTATTTTAAACTTTAATTCCAACATTTAAAGACTATTTCTTACATGGATATAATGTTGATAATAATAACGCTTCATTCTTACAGGGATATATGTTGATAATAATGAAAAGATATTCTTACCCTGAAAGCACTAGACACAGTCTGCATGGAACCACCCTTCTTCTTGCCTCCCTTCTTGGTATTATCTGTTTATATTAGAATCATGAGTTATCATTAGTTATATAGAATGAAAATGCTTCCCTTCTTGTCAGATTCTGAATGTTTATAGTATTGATATAACAATACCTTCAGGCTCAGGTGGGGGATAGAACACATTATATTATATTATTGTCCTATATTAATTTGCTGATGTCCCGCCCCTTCTGTGTTCCTATTGGCTCTGGGGTACAGCCATAACTCCAGTTCCCAATATGCTAAATGCTCCAAACCAATTGTAATAAACATACCTTCAGGCTCAGGTAGGGGATATAACATACAGAGCAGCTTCACTGTAGACTTCTGGTACAGCTGCACCACAGAGTCGTTGAGAGGATCCTTGTTCTTCTCTAGCCATCCTGTGATGCTGTTGATTGATTGATGGATTGATTGAATACTTTATTAACACTTTTTTAACAAAAGCCAATCGCTTGTTTCCATTGGAGTCCTCCATACTCAATTAATCGAAAACTGTAGTCCACAGTTCCGGTTATATTATATATAATGTATAATTATATATACAGTACATATAGGCATACTATAGGGTTCTGTTCACCTGTAGTCCACAGTTCCAGCATAGTGGACCAGGGAGAAGTGAGCCTCACCCTTGCCTTTACCAGGCTTGGGTTTTTCAAAGGCCTTGTTCTTCCCCAGATGCAGGTCAATCAACTTCTCTGCAAAACTTTTGTCTGTAGCTTTTGGGAACATGCACTGCTCTTCAAGGCTGGAGAAGATGCCCAAGGGCTTTGGGAAGGAGACACAAGAGACAAATCAACAAAAGCTTAGTGCCAATGACAAAAAATACATGTGTGTGTGTGTATACATTATGTCCATTAAAGCACAAAATAATTGTATACCTTCAATGAACGCAATGCTGACACCTAAGTCCATAGCAATACATAATATTATAATACGCTATACTAATAATAATTCTATACCTTCTCAATCAGCTCAATGCAACAGTGTATGTATTTCATTCTCAATCAGCTCAATTGCAGACAGCCAAGTCCATGTACAGTACCTACCTTCTCAATGAGCTCAATGCAGATAGCCAAGTCCATGCCGAAGTCAACGAGATCCCAGGGAATTCCCTCTTTCATGTATTCTTCTTGTTCCAGAACAAACATGGTGTGGTTGAAAAACTGTTGCAGTTTCTCATTGGTGAAGTTGATGCACAGCTGCTCCAGGGTGTTGAACTGTGAGAGGAAATATCATTAGCCCAATCTCTTGTAAATGTGTAACTGTGACAAAAATATTTAGTCTCCCACTTAAAACAAGTCCATGCTTACATCAAAGATTTCAAAACCAGCGATGTCCAGCACACCAATGTAGTAGTTTCTCGGCTGCTTGGTGTCCAGCATCTCGTTGATCCTAATGACCATCCACAAGAACAGCTTCTCATAGATGGACTTGGCCAAGGCACTGACTGAGTTCATTGTCTAAGGAAATAGGAACATTATAGTGAGTTACACAATTTAAGCAATTTTAGCCTTTGCATAAGCCTGCAAGGTTTTCAAGGCTAGGCCAAGTGCTACGGGCTAGGGTGGAGTCTGAAGAGGTGAATCTTCAGATTACGGTGGAAGATTTGTCTGCAGATCTAACTGCAATGGAAAGTTTATTCCACAAGTTTCCGAGTGCTTTAGGGAAGGTTGACAGCTTCCCTGTGTTAGCTGATCTGAGTGAGCGCTGAGCGGGATGGGTTTTAGGGTTGGATACACAATAGAGGGTATGCGCATGCATAAAGTGAATGGCAAATTCACAAATACAACTTCCCTATTTGGATGTATGGGCTGTCAAGGCCAGAAAGTTGTTTGTTGCCACTCAGTAGACATTCCCGCATAACTTCCGGGTTTGATGATTATGTCACGCGCATACCCTCTATACACAAGGTCATGGTGTAGTCATATATATATATATATATATATATATATATATATATATATATATGTGACTAAATTTGATTGAGGGACTGCCATTGGATTTTTTAAAATTTTCGTTTTTTGTGAAAGCAGTGAATCATAGCTTCAAATTGACATATTGGTTGTTCAGTTTGACCCACCAGTTTTGGAGATATGGCTTATAGAGTAATGTCTTGCAGAAAACAGCGAGTTGAGAAAACAGGCTTGAAAGGTTCACTTCTGTGGTCTAACATTACACCTAGCTACATGTTTGGGCATTTATTTCATATTTACATGTCGATTTCAGCTCTGAAACTTATTTCAGACATGCTCTAGTATGTGAAGAGTATGCCTGTGCTATTAACTCATTTTGAAGAAAAAAAAAGAAAAAAAGTTTTTCTCCTCTGGTGAAAAGCTGGAATTTGCGCGATGGCAGTCTCTCAGTCAAATCTGGTCACATATATATATATATATTAAATTATTTGTTTTTTGCTTTTTCCCTTTATTGATAGATACAAGTGAAGATGGACAGGAAAGAGGGAGAGAGAGACTGGGAAAAACATGCACCAAACGTCGTCATGAACGGGACTCAAACACACAACCCACTACGGGTAGAGCCTATATATGTGGCATGCGCCTGTCCTGGACCACTAGGCCAGCAGGCGCCAAACATATCAGTAGAGGTACTTGGAACTGCACATGTTTCTGCAGTGTGCTGTTGTTTTTGTAGCAAAAATGCAGGGCAAAGGTTTTTCCTTGGCCTCTAGGGAGTGTGCATTCAAAGTTTTAAGCAAATCGGTGCAGTTACCTGTAAAAATGCCAATCGGCCTTTTATAGTGCCACCATGAGGCTGATTTGAAATTTTTCAAGTGGCATTACTTCCTCGGCTGTGTGGGAATATGCGTGCAACATTTCACAGAAATTGCACACTGCGTTCATATGCATTTTGTTCAGTTTAATGGATATAGAGATACTGTGTACCGGTTTGCATGATGTTTGGACAAAATCTGTAGGACTAGGAGTGATATCAAAACGTGTTTTGCAAAAATCGACCACCTGGTGGCGCGCCGATTACGCCGATCTGAAAGATTTGGGGCAGAGGTTCTGTTCTGGGATCCACCGATCCAGGTCAGGACAGTCTGGACACAACTTATAAGGTGTGTATGAAATCAGAACATGGAAATAATGTAACTTTACTCACCTGTGGCACAGTTTGTCCTTTAGTGACAAATTCATTTCCCACTTTAACTCTGGGGTAGCAGTATGCCTTAAGCATTTCCGCTGAGTTCAGACCCAACAGGTAGCAGATCTTGTCAGCCACTGAAATGATCATAGAATTTGCAATTTACGATTCAGGCATTTAGCAGACGCTTAATCCAGAGTGCGATTTTAGCAAGGTAAACACAATTGGTAATACATTGAATGCACACAGCTAGTAATCTAGGACCATATAGGTAAACCAAATAACCTTCAGTATAAACAGTATAATATAAATAAATAATGACAATATATTGAAAATATATTTAGCTTAGTTCTTTTGAAATATAAATAAATACAAGACATCACATTTTTTGTTGAAGATGCAATTTACCCTCCGTGCCGTCTGGCTCCGCCTGTTCCTCACGCTGCTTCTGTTTGAAGGTCAACGTTCCATGATGCATCACTGATCCGGTGAACTTGTAGATGCACGCTTTCTCCTCAACATTGAAGCCCAGGATGCCAATAGCATCCTGAAAATTGAGATTAAGCATTATATTAGCAATCCAGTTTAAATAGGATTATTTTGGGAGGTCATGGCCTGAAAACCACTGCTTTACAAAATGTATTTTGCAGAGCAACTGACTGCAATGCACAGTGAGTATTAGAAATGTAAAATAATGTCCATTTACATCTGTAGCCTCCAACTCGACTTTGTCATCAATGCTGGCCACAGTGATCTGACCCATGCTGATCAACGGGAAGTCGTATGGGTTGTTGGTGATGAGACAACTTTCTGAGAAGGGATTACAAAAAGTGTGAACATGTGTTTCTATTCATTAGTGTGGTTCAACCAGACTAGTAATAGTAACACTTTATTTTTTTACTTCTTTCTAGAGTAACCCTAAACTTTGCTTCACTACTTATCCCACAGTTTTGATGGCACGCACTTGACCAGCTTCATCGGGAATCGTGTGCTTGTATTTTGCTAAGAGAAATGTTGTATAGTTTAATTGATATTAATGTATTCGTGCATTACATTTCCCCATTGACATGAATCGGAAAATTCGAAAAGTCACGTTCAAGTATTTTTTCCATAAGGGCTATAGTTACAAAACTAGGAGAGGAGGTTCATAATAATTATTAAAATGAATTAACTTATAATTATATTGGTCGGCTATATTGTGGCGCTATAACAGCCCACTTTATGTTTTGGCTTATAACTCTTGAACCGTAGGTCGTAACATTTTTCCCTGGATTCCGTGGGTCATGACGCATCTCCCCATATAGTGCGTATCGTGCGGCCGTAATCATCGTCCAAAGTTAATGGGAGGGGACTATTTTACAAAAAAACGTCCAATCCATTCCAAATTTGAATCACATGTCACGGGTGGTTTAATCAACCCAGAGCAAAAAGCAATTCCATTTTCATCCACAGGGGGTGCCGCAAAAAAAAAAAAAAAAAAAACATTTGTTGCAGACATTTTATTTTTTGGGGGGAAAAATCCCCTCCAAATTACTTCCACATGATCACAGGGGTGACTTGACATTGTAATTGGCTAGAATAATTAGTGGGAGGGGCCTATGTAACCGATTGCGGCAACCACACTTTGCAATTTTTCAAAATTGCGACTTTTCAGTATAATTCCATTTACCAATAATCCCAGGTATGTGGTCGGTCATCATCTGGAAGAAGATATGGTAACCTCTCTCTAGAGGAAGCTGGTAGGTCACTCTAGACTTCTCCAGCAGATCTATATGGGTTGTACAACATAATTAATAATAATAATAATAATAGTAATAATAATAATAATAATAATCTATATGGGTTGTACAACATAATTAATAATAATAATAATAATAATAATAATAATAATAATAATAATAATAATAATAATAATAATAATAATAATAATAATAATCATCTATATGGGTTGTACATAAGTCAAAATGTAATCCTCAAATTAACAAATATATAATTTCTCATCTCTGAACTTCATACTTACATGTCTCAATATCAGCACTGGCCAATTTACCCGCATTGTTGAAATGGATTCTGATGAATTTACCCTGTTTGATATAGCACAATTAGTTGCATCCGTCTACATTGTGGAATTATTGCAGGTTTACTCATAAAATGTCATTATTTTACACTTACAAAGCGAGAGGAGTTGTCATTCCTCACAGTCTTGGCATTACCATAGGCCTCCAGCAAGGGATTGGCTGCAATAATCTGATCCTCCAGTGACCCCTAGAATGTTTTAGACATCGCCCAATTTAAAATTTGGTCTGAATTCTTTTACATTGAATTGCTATATTTCATAAAAATGCTTTATGTTCCAAAACATTTTTGTTAAAGTTAAAAACATATACATATACAGTACCTTAATTTTACCACTATCGGCCGCCGATTTCTCTCCACTAGCAGTCGCTGCTGTTGCAAAGTACTGGATGACACGCTTGGTGTTCACAGTCTTCCCAGCACCGGATTCTCCACTGGTTATAAAAGCATACATTCAGAGAAATGTACTTAGTGAATTTGTGTACAATGTTCTTTTTTTAATGCCTAGTAGATGATGGAAACTTACGTGATCAGGACAGACTGGTTTTCTTTATCTGTAAAATGTAAAGCACATATTTTTTTAGTCATGGATATACAGCACAAACTCATTATGTATTTGTTTACATTGTCCTGACTAGTACGTACCCATCAGCATGAACTGAAAGGCGTTGTCAGAGACAGAGTAGATGTGGGGTGGAGCCTCAATACGCTTCTTGCCTCTGTAGGCATTTACAACCTCCTGGTCATACACTGGGAGCCACTTGTAGGGGTTCACAGTTGCACAGAACAAGCCAGAGTAGGTCTGAAGGGGAGAAGAGAGAGAACATTAACATTGAACATAACTTCAGAACCATGAGTTGTTTGCATTTGTTTTTCTACGGTTTTTCATTTGATGATATAATTTGTACTCTGTGTTTGTGTTTTTCTTTCTTTGACAGGTGAAATAATGTACTGCTCAACATGTAGAAAAGCTTACATAGATCATCCATGCTGCATAACGCTCTTTGAGGTTATACAGGACAGTGGCTTCAGTGAGGTGGGTCATCATGGCCATGTCCTCAATCTTGTCATACTTGGGAGGGTTCATAGGGGTGACATCCGCCTCAGGGACAGTTCTTTTCTAAAAAAGAAAAAGCACAACTTCAGAATGTAATGTGATTACAGTTGTACTGTGCCACTATTTGATTTTAGATACACCTACATCTTTCTTGTCCAGCGTTTCCACGATGACTTTGTCACCTTCCTTGCCTATAATCTTACACTTGAGGTATAGCTCTGCCTTATCCACCACATATGATGCAGTTTTGGCATCAAAGGGCGCACTTTGAGCTTCCATTCTCTCCTTCTCTGGCTTACGGAGATAAATGGCGGCCTTGCCGTACTGCTTCATCTCTTCGTCCGTACTCATGGTGGCGGCTTTCTGTATTTGAGGAGAGGAGAAGCAAGCACTCAGTCGAGTAGTTCACAGTATAAGAATATCGGGTAGTCTATAGAAAGGAATTCCAGCATTAACTTTTTATCCATTTAGGATTCCTTATTTATTAAAGGTTTACCCCCATAAGCAGCAACAAACGGATGTTTCAGCCCCAGGGCTAGGCATAAGCGGTATAAGCGGTCGCTTAGGGCCACAACCACTGAGGGGGCCACATCACAGGGAGAAGATTTCTTTATTTTTTTTAATGTATCCCCTATCCCATACATGGGCTACTGGCGGCCTGAGGGCCACATGTGGCCCCCACCTTCACTTAATGCAGCCCGCAGGTTAATATCAACTGGCAGCCTGGGGGCCACATGTGGCCCCCACCTTCACTTAATGCGGTCCGCAGGTTAATATCAACTGTAGGCTACAGTTGAGGGATGTTTATACCATCCCTCTACATTGGGGACACGGTTTATAGCATCCCTCTACACTGGGGGCGCTGTTTATACCATCCCTCTACACTGGGGGTGCTGTTTATACCAACCCTCCCCACTGGGGACGCTGTTTATACCAGTCAGTCTGTCATACCATCCCTCCCCACTGGGGACGCTGTTTATACCAGTCTCTCTGTCATACCATCCCTCCCCACTGGGGGGCACTGTTTATACCAGTCAGTCTGTCATACCATCCCTCCCCACTGGGGGCACTGTTTATACCAGTCAGTCTGTCATACCATCCCTCCCCACTGGGGGCGCTGTTTATACCAGTCTCTCTGTCATACCATCCCTCCCCACTGGGGGCACTGTTTATACCAGTCAGTCTGTCATACCATCCCTCCCCACTGGGGGCGCTGTTTATACCATCCCTCTACACTGGGGGTGCTGTTTATACCATCCCTCCCCACTGGGGACGCTGTTTATACCAGTCTCTCTGTCATACCATCCCTCCCCACTGGGGGCACTGTTTATACCAGTCAGTCTGTCATACCATCCCTCCCCACTGGGGGCACTGTTTATACCAGTCTGTCATACCATCCCTCCCCACTGGGGGCGCTGTTTATACCAGTCTGTCATACCATCCCTCTACACCGGGGGCGCTGTTTATACCAGTCAGTCTGTCATACCATCCCTCCCCACTGGGGGCACTGTTTATACCAGTCAGTCTGTCATACCATCCCTCCCCACTGGGGGCACTGTTTATACCAGTCAGTCTGTCATACCATCCCTCCACACTGGGCCCCCACATGTGGCCCCCACCTTCACCTAATGCGGCCCGCAGGTTAATATCAACTGGCGGCCTGAGGGCCACATGTGGCCCCCACCTTCACCTAATGCGGCCCGCAGGTTAATATCAACTGGCGGCCTGAGGGCCACATGTGGCCCCCACCTTCACCTAATGCGGCCCGCAGGTTAATATCAACTGGCGGCCTGATCTAGCCTCTTAATTTTGATCTCAAAGTGCACCAGATTGAAGCATTTTCATGGCAAATTTACACATTTTTCTGGACCCGGGGGTCAGGGGGGGCGCATAATATTATGTTGCTTAGGGCCACTAAATGCCCAGAACCGGCACTGTTCAGCCCATAGGCCTTCCTCTACTTATTTTGTATTTTATTTGTAGGAAGGCCTACCGGCCAAAACATACATTTGTTGCTGCTACTGGGTGTGAACCTTTAATATACAAAGAACAAATGGAATAAAAGTGTGTGCTGGTATGCCTTTCTAGACAGACAATAGATGTTTTTGCTGACTTGACATCTGAGCAGATCATTGTAGGACTATGCTAGGTTTAATGTCAAAATTATGAACACTCACTTTTCCCCTCTACCAGTAGCAGTGAAATCTTGAGTGCAGTACAAGTCCTAAGTGTGGGGGGAAAAAAACATAATTTTGAGTTGAATGATTTAGTATTATATGAATCTTATATTGTTCATTCTTGCCGCACAGCACTTCATGAGAGACATTTTTAAATTACTCATTAGTTCCACATCTGAAAAGAGTGATCCATTCCATCCAATATTATCACTGCATGCAATGAAATGAAATGATGCTTGCCCATTCAGTTATTTTCATTTGTTTGTTTGTTTGTTTGTTTGTTATTTTTCTTGTTTTTTTGTTTTGTTTTGTACTGAGGCAATGCTAGACTTTTTTTCTCCGTTTCTAATACACTTTAATTCCATTGTATGAATTAAGGTTACATTCAGAGGTGCATGGGTATACACTAGCCAAACTGTACTCAAGTAAAATAATTGTTGTAATAATAATAATAATAATAATAATAATAATAATAATAATAACTCCAGTAGCTGACATTACATGCAATGTAAATTATTATTTAAGTACTAATATAAACTAAATATAAAATAATTAATAAAAGCAAATTCCAATCTGGCCTAAACCACAATTACAAATAAAAGATTATACAGTCAATCATTTAAATCTGTACAGTACATTGTAACATCAATTATGCTGTCCACTATGTGGACTATGCTGTCCACTAAGTGGATCATGTTTGTAGCTATTTGGTATGTAAGGAGTCATACGACTGGTTTTATATGACTAGGATTAGCTAACATCTCTAAAACATTTATATGACTATGCATAGCTTAGATATCTAACTAATGTGATATCTAAGCTATGCATAGTCATATAAATGACTATTAAGGACTATTAAAGACAGATGAAGTCTCACTCACCAAATGAAACGCTGAACACCTCTGCAGTGGGTCCGTGTGTCACCCGCCTCAGCAGGCTTATATGAGTTGCTAATTGCATGCTATGCAGAAAGTAAAAGTAGGAATGGCCTTTAATGGTGTTTCCTTCTTGTTGATATTGCAATAGCATGTCCTTATGGTCAAACCATTCCCATGATACTGGATAGTGCATCTTGTGCATCAGATTTATGAGTCAACTTTATAGCCATGCCAGTGGCTATGATATTCTGTAAATATAGCTTAATTGGCAGGGTGGTGGGGTGCCTGGTTTGGTATAATCATCACAGCATGACTTGTCAGATACATTATATTCAGTGAGGGAAGTAACTACGTAATTGTGTTGAAAATTGGAAATACTACACTTAAGTAAAAGTGGGCTACATCAAAATTGTCCATTACTTGAGTAAATGTACTTAGTTAACTTTACACCATTGGTATTTCCATTGTATGCTTCACACTTCCACTGCACTTAATCTCAGGAGGAAACTTAAGCTTTAGTTACCTTTTGGGGGGGTTTGATGTTATTTTTGTTTTTTAGCCAGGGTCATAGTTCAGATGGTTCAGATGTCAGACGTCTTAATGGCACTGGCTTCAATGTAGGAAACAGTGAACACTGACACTTGATCACTCAACCTCCAGCCCATAAAAAGTTGTCTCAACTAACGTCATTTTTATTCCTTGTGCTCATTCAGCATCACATTTCACCATAAATACATTAGTTAACGATAAGACACTGTTTAATTGCAAACGCAGCTTCTGTCACAAAGCTGATACAGTCCAAGTTTGTTGTCACAGCTTTCCTATATAAAATCAAGCAGATACAAAGTAGCCTAAACCCAAATCTAGTGTGTTTAATGAATAGACCAGTGGTTCTCAAACTGTGGGTTGGGAGCCCAAAGGGGGTCCCCAAATGATTACTGGGGGATTTGCTTACTGTGCAACATTGTTTTTCTCACTCAACAGTAGTTAAGTATATGCAGGGTATCTGCACATTTTTAAAGTGACAATTTAAGGTCTTTAAAGTATCAAAAGTAATAAACAAACTATATTATAAAAATAAAACCATTGGTCAAATAGTCAAATATTACCTAAGAAAGAGGGACATTTTTTGTTGATCGGCTATTTTCACAATATATCTGTGAAACCGAGAGCTGAGCAGCAGTGGTGTACAGTAAGTACATTTAATTTGTTATTGTACTTAAAGGGCCACTTGACCCCTTTTGCAACCAGATCTTAATGATGATTAGTACACAAGAAACACTTTCCTGGGGTTTTTATGTGTGTACTATGTGTTTTTAGATATCATTAGATGTCATGACACCATGTTCATGACCAAAATTGGTCATGAAAATGTGGTCTCACTTCCTTCCTGGACTACAAGTCACACTTCCAAACAGCCTCCCCCCGAGGGGCAGTGCACCAAAGCATTATGGTCGTAGGAATTCAGCAATCCAGTCGAACCCTAGTCAAACACACTCATTATTTTTCTTACCATATGGGTGTACATTTCAAATTGTGCTACTGTTATCTACTATAAATGCTATTAACATTGAGTGACTGCAGTTTCTTCCAGTGGTGAAATGTCCCTTTAAAGATGGAGCGCTCTGATTCCCTGCTCAAATAAGTGTTAAAATTCAGTTTTTATGTGGCCACACCCACCAGTTCATCAGAAAGAAACCAGAAATACACACGGAAGACATATTTGAATATTAAAACCACACCTGGGTTCTATTTGAGTGATTTGAACTCCATAGACACAAAACAGAAAAAGTACAGCACTCCTTTTATTTATTTTTAGTATTTCCAATTTGTGAGCTTGTATATCTGCTATTTTCCAAGGATTTTAATACATTTGAAATTGTGTGAAATGGACCTTCTGAATAAATAGTAGCCTACTTTTACTTTTGGTACTTTTCTACTTCTACTCAAGTACATTTTGAATATCGAAATTGTACTTGTAAACAGACTATTTCTACAATAGGGTATTGATTATTCATTCCATCACTGATAGGCGTTATAGTAGATAGATTACATCTAGATCTGAGTCACTGAGCAACTCTACATGAAACATTATGAAGTATCATGCAGTGGTGTAAAGTAACTACAGTATACTGCGTATAGTTACTAGAGTACATTTAGAGTACATTAAGTACTGTAAAACATTTGAGGGATTTCTTTTTTGACTTTAGTATTATGCATTTTCAACCCTTTCACTTCTGCTTCACTACATCTCTGAGGCAAATATTGTACTTTTACTCCACAACAATAATTTGACAACTTTAGTTTGAATATTTGGATTATTATTACATATAACATACATTCACAACTTCATCCCTATACTTTGGCTATTTGAAAATGGACGTACAACCCGTCGACACATTGTGAACTCATTGTAGATCTGCACCAGTCACCAGAACCAAGGTTGTGTGTTTCAGGGAAGCTAACAGAGTTTCTAATGGCTTTGACGTTTCAATGGGTTGTTATATACAGTGGAAAGAAAATGTGTGTGATGTCATTATTTTCAAATATTATTACACACTATGGTCTTTGCTAGAGAAGACATAGGAGGAATGACCATGTGTTTGTGGACCCTCACATTGCAAAAGTAGTATCCAAGTAGCCATTACATCTATTAATAAAGCACATAAAGTGTAAATGATACAACATTCATCCCATACTTGGTATGGAGTGAAGGAGGTGAACTTGCTACGTGGTATCCAAGTGGCTAGTGATAAATTTAATTACTGCTGACAGCATAAAATAATCTGTATAACTGGGAGGGTGGCAGGGTGCTGGGTTTCTTCACTTGGTGTCACTATATCTTGTCAAATACATTATTTGGAATAGGTTAATATTCAGTGGTGGATCATTTTGGTGCCAAAAGCCTACTTATACATATACTCTGTATATAGGCATGTCAGGCTGGGACAAAATGTAGGCCCTGGTCCCGGAATGTGATCCCATAATAGAGTGTCTCACATAATGTTATTTTCATCCCCTATACTCATCACATTTGATTTCAGCATTACATTTCACCGTCAAATGATGAATTAACAGACTATTTAATGTATTGTAAACAGACTATTTATATGTATTGTAAACAGACTATCCTTTCTGATACAGTCCAAGATTGTCACAACTTGCCTATACTATAATATAGTATATCTTTGCTGTCGGGCAGAAACCATATACGGGCATATACTATACAGGTATAGTATATGCATAACCTCTGACTGTACTACCTGTACTGTTAATAAGTGTTAATAGAGATTGGACATTGTTATTGACATCTACTTGCTTCTATAGGAGTTCACATAAATGTGTCCTGTATATTATGTGTGTATGTGATATTGCATTATGTCATAATGCTGTGTGCAAATTGTCATTGTGTTTTTATCTTTCTCAAAAGGGGTGAGAAGTTCATCAGAATAACCTCCACAGAGAGTGGTGTGGAATGGTCTGTGAATTGCTACCGAAGTCTGTACGACATTGAAATGAATGGCTGGGGCAGTCTGCTCTCTAGTTTACATAATTCTATATAAACTACAAGATCTACAAAATCACGCCCACAATTGAGACAGCACTGCCACTTCTGGTCCGGGAGAACGGTGTACTGCAGTTTCATCTGTATAGTTAGCCTACTTTTACAATAATCCGAAATGAACTGAAGACTAGATTGAATCGGGGGGAAAATAATAAAAATAATAATAATACTAGAAAAAAAGAAATCGCTGCAAGCAGAGATAAGGCAGGACCAAGCAGGAAGGCAATAAGCAATAAGAATAATATGCACAATAAGCCATAGAAACATGGAAGACTAAACTTGAGAAAAAGACCACGGAATTTTGACAGGGTCGGTTTTTATAGTGGGGGGCAGGGTTCTTGAAGACTCATACACTAAGTTGGCGGTGGCCGGATTTGAACCCATGAGCTCTACCTACCGAGCCAACTGGACACAATCAGTTCTTCCATTGTTAACAGTAAAATCATTCAGTGTTTTTGTAGCAAGTTGCGCAAGGATAACTAATGATAAAGGTGGGTATAAAGATAAATGAATTGACTGCGTATAAACCAGAACATGTACCAGATTCGGACGAGGAGCTCAATGAAAACCAATGACATGAGAGTCGGAAACAGGGATTAAAGGTTAATTGAAAAATTATTATTAAACACGCAGAAAATAAACAGCTTTGAACATTCATGAAAAACAACAAACAAATGGGGGCCCCTTTAAGTTGGTGACTTAACTTGAAAATTCCCAGTTCAGTTCCTATTCAGTTCTAAAGGGAAATCAGTCTCTTTCTCCAAAAGAACCAGATTACCACATTTGTGGGGGGAAGGGGGGTTCAGAATTCCGGGTCGGCTCGCCAGGTCTGGGTACCTTCCGGTACCAGTCCAGAACCATCCATGGAACAGAATCCTTTCAGGACACAAAAAACCTGACCTGAAAGGCGAGGTGTCCAAATGAGTATTTGTTTCAAAATCACTGTTGTATAACATCAAATAAACTATCAATGCATGAGAAAAGAGTTTGATTTGATCAGGATCGACCTCTTTAATCATGATTTCCATTAAACAATCTGGTTCTAGCATGCATGCATTAATTGTCTTAGAAAATAAAATACAAAAGTGTATTTCATAATATGCAGTCTTATTCGGGTGCAGTACTTAGTTTAGACTAGTCATTATTGGTTAGACTGTCCTACAACTTCAACCTATCTCAAACCCTCACCCTAAACCTAACCCCCCACGGGGAAGCACACCTAAACCTAATCTTAACCCATGTCTAACCAATGACTAGTCTAAACTAAGTATGCACCCCGTCTTATTCAAACAAAAGTGTTATAAATTCATAAATCAAATGCTTTCAAGTGAGAACTCAAATACTTTCAATACAAACTCAAATCAAATAACTCAAAAACAGTGAATCAGTTGATCCAATGATGAAGACACCAAGCCTAAAATTACTCACAGATGAGTAACAAAGGGGTAACAAAGGGCTAGCACAGGAGTGTAGAAGAATCACCAAGAGGAATCAGAAGCTGCTGCCATGCTGGCAAACATTTCGGCCATCTTGGAATGGAGGTGGGAGTGTGAAGTGCCATAGATATTAAAAAATAGATGCCTCATTGGCTGCTGCAGTTCGTTGGAGCGATGTGTGTTGACGGGAGGGCGGAAGAATTTACACTGGCGCCGGAAGAGTGGACAGCACACTACGTCACGCTGCCACTCAAGTGACTACTGGCCAATCACAGTGCATCTTTTCCGGGACTTATCAGACCCGAACATGCGCTCTGTGACGCATGCTCATGCTTCCGCGGGGCTTCGCAAGGAATCTCGGGAATTTTTTGCCCTCCCTTGAGCACATACGCTCCAGAGCCAAAAGGGGCGTCTACCTTTATATGTCTATGGGAAGCTTTGAGAAGGAAGAGAAGTGGTCACGTGACTGGGCTGCGCCATGACACTTTCATGGACACTTTCATGGGAGCCAAACTCACACCGGAAGTGCAATGAATACATGGCCTAATGACCTCATTTTCAATCTGGTTTTAGACCCGGCCACAGTACGGAAACAGCACTCCTAAAAGTTTTTAACAACCTCATTTTAACAGTTTACTCCGGTAGCCCTGCCATTTTAGTTTTGCTGGACCTCTCCGCTGCCTTCGATACGGTCGACCACCGAATCCTGCTTGCACGGCTGGAACAGCAGGTTGGCATCTCCGGGACGGCCTTAGCCTGGTTCAGGTCTTACCTGACCGATAGGACCTTCTCCGTCCAGCTGGGTGAAGTTTCCTCACCCGCTGCCCCTCTCACGTGTGGGGTCCCCCAGGGCTCTATTTTGGTACTGTATTTATTATATATACTGCCCCTCGGACCCATCCTCTCCAAACACACCATCTCCTTCCACTGTTATGCTGACAACTTCCAAATTTACATGCCACTTACATCCGCCAGCAATAATTTATTTGACCCCTTAATTAACTTCATAGATGACATAAAAACCTGGATGGACGCAAATTTCTTACATCTCAATGACAAAACCGAAATCATCATCTTCGGACAACACCCCACCCCTTTTGTTAACAACCTCGGCCACCTTACATCCACCATCCATACCAGTGCAAAAAATCTTGGCGTTATTTTCGACAACCACCTCAATTTCGACAAACAGATCAGCTCTGTTGTTAAAACAAGTTTTTACCACCTACGTTTACTCGCCAAGATCAAACCCTACCTCCCCCCTAAACAATTCGAAACAGTCATCCATTCATTCATCTCCTCAAGGCTAGACTACTGTAATGCACTATATTATGGTATCCCCCAATCCTCTCTCAGACGACTACAATTAGTCCAAAATGCTGCTGCCCGCCTCCTCACTGGTACCAAAAAGTTTGACCACATCACACCCATTTTAACCTCACTCCACTGGCTCCCCATTAAACAGAGAATTGATTTTAAGATCCTCCTATTTACCTTTAAATCTCTCAACGGCCTTAATCGATCTTAATATATGGAGATGGCCATATATGGAGCATGTGACGGACTGATTGACACGAGGCGTGACTAACGAATGACTAATGAAATTAAGGTTTTCATAGTAAACTGTGACCTGCAAATATTTTGTATAACTATTGAACATTTTCAAATAATGTCATATATATCTTTTTTTTGTACAGATTTGTGACACTTATTAGTATGTGCCTGCCATGCAATGGCAAAACACAGCTTGGATTATACCATTATATTTAAAGGGTAATTTCACCGCTGGAAGAAACTGCAGTCACTCAATGTTAATAGTGTTTGTAGTAGATAACAATTTCAAATGTGCACCCTATAGCCAGAAAAAGAATGAAGTCTGTGTGTTTGACTAGGGTTTGACTGGATAGCTGAATTCCTACAATGACCATAATGCTTTTGTGCACTGCCCCTCCTTGTGGAGAGGGGGAGGCTGCGTGAAGGTGTGACTTGACTTCCAAGAAGGAAGTGAGTCACATTTTCATGACAAATTTGAGTCTGAACATGGCATCATGACTAAAATATCTAAACACACATATTATACACATAAAAACCCCAGGAAAGTGTTTTGTGTGTCGTAAACATCATTAAAGGTATATTCAGTGATTTCACTTAATTCAAATATCATCAAATATCAAACCTGACAATAAAAAGTGATGTAATGAATACAATGTACAATGAATACATGAAATGACACCTTTATTGAATACAATGGGTCATATTGTATGACTTTTTGAATACAATGGGTCATATTTTAGTTTTTATGGTGAGTTGTATTGGAGAAGTTATTCAGCAGCCTCCTTTCCCTGTAAAATAGGAGTATGCTATTAGATATTCAACATTTATTTTGTTAAATCTTAGCCATCTTAGACAGCCAGCCAACATAATAAAACTTGATATTGCACATGTATTTACCTTAGAGTCACGACTTTTAGCTCTCATCTTGTTGACCTGGGATTCAGCGATGTCAGCACGCTCCTCTGCCTCCTCTAGCTCATTCTGAACCTTTCTGCACTTAGACAGGTGAGTGTTGGCTGCTTCCTCCTACAATATGATAGAGATGGTTCAAAGCCTCAATATTTGAAAAGAGCACCTTACAATTATAGTCCAAGCAAGACAATTTCATAAAAACTGTAAAGTGTGGTTGTGGCTAATGTTCATGTTAGTGTTAATCTTTCACAACACTCTGCCCATGGCGAACACAACTAAAGATGTATATTGTCTTACCGCTTCCTCAGCCTGCCTCTTGTAGCCCTTCACCTTCATCTGCAGTTTGTCTACCAGATCCTGAAGCCTGGCAAGATTCTTCTTGTCCTCTTCAGTCTGAAGTGAGAGTGAATTTATGACATTTATAGATCTTTGTATTTGTATTTTGTAGTTCATGCAATCTAATTTAGTTAGTGGCATGATGGATATTTAAGTGAACATGATATACAGTACCTGGTATGTCAGCTCCTTCACTCTCCTCTCGTACTTGCGGACACCTTTAATAGCGTCTGCTCCACCTCTCTGTGCATTGTCGACCTCTCCCTCCAGTTCACGCACCTTCACAAAAGGAATTATGCACTATGAAATGACTTATTCTTATTTCATTGACTATAAGCTGTGTTGAAGTAAACCACATCTTACCCTAGACTCCAGTTTCTGGAGCTGCTTCTTGCCTCCCTTCATAGCCAGGTTCTCAGCCTCATCCAGACGGTGCTGCAGGTCCTTGACTGTGACCTCCAGGTTCTTCTTCATCCTCTCCAGGTGAGAGCTGGTGTCCTGCTCCTTCTTCAGCTCCTCGGCCATCATAGAAGCCTGGAAAGAAGATAAAATGTACTTCATTGTCCCGCAAGGAAATAATCATGTCACTGCACACTTGACAAACATGGTACATAGATTACATTTATATAAATTCACATGTTGACTGCGAGAAAATATCTTGTAATATAACAGGTAATAATAGGGTAATAAACAGATACTAATCGTGGTCATAAGACCAGAGGGAAACAACAACATCATAGGGGGCAAAATCTGTGAAAAACATGGGAATTATTTAAAATTATATTCTAAAAAAGTTAATTCTTTCAGTGTCATTGCTGTAGATGTAGGTCAATTGAAGCCTATTTTTTGATACAACGCTTACCACCATTGCCGTTGATTAATGGCAATTGCGCTTTTATAGTGCATTCGATCGATCGAGCCATAATGCTACTTACGTTAGCCGGTTAGCTAGCTATGTTGTTAGCACAGCACTGGATCGCCCATCTTAGATCGTCGTCGCCATAATAATCCATTCTATCTGTTTATTTCAATCGCCTGTATCTCCTATTCCTTGTCCCAGATGGAATTTTGGTCAAAACAACGTTTCTTTGACGGCACAGAGCCGACGATGTGTAGCTCTCCAGTGCCCCGGTTTGGATTCATATTGTAAACAAGGCCTGTCCAGGCTCCGTTCAGCTTCCTAGGTTAATACTACTTCTGGTAGACTGGAAATGTGGCTTTTCAAAATAAGAGCTCGACTGGAAAAAATGCTGGAGTGAATTAGATCCTAATCTTTCAATAATGCTAGCGCTGTAAGTGTTAATAATGGAGCTGGGAACTTCTCCTTTGGTCTACCCATTCCTGGGATATGTGAGAATGATCCAGTGAAAAAAATAGCAAAAAAGAAAAAGCAAATCAAAATTCACCCGAACACTAATGCGAAAGAAAAGTAAAAAAGAAAAAAGGCATGTGGTCAGGGAAACAAACCTGCCCTCTATGATGTCACCGAGCATCATGTAGGTACAGTACAGAAAGAACTTCTGAACAGAAATAAAATGTATGTCGCCACCTCTGTGTCGACACCTCTGTGTCGCCACCCCTGTGTCGCCAAACCTTCCGACACAAAGGAATGTGGGTGTGGAATTCTCTCAATTGTAATAATTAAGCATGCCATAAGGATGTCTAATTGTCCTGGTATATTGGATAAGAGGCAGAGCTCCTAACTTACATCAGTGATGGCTTTCTTGGCCTTCTCCTCAGCATTCCTTGCTTCTTGAACACTGTCATCCACTTCACCTTGGACCTGGATCAGGTCAGTTTCAAGTTTCTTCTTGGTGTTCACAAGGCTTGTGTTCTAAAATAAAGATTCAGTTTAGCAATGCAAGTATGAATGAGTTGTATGTTAAAAATATGTTGTTGAGTTTTTCCATTGACTTACCTGAGAGTGCAACAGTCCAGCGCGCTCACTGGCATCCACCAGTTCTTGCTCAGCCACTTTGCGGCCTCTCTCTGTCTGTTCCAGAGCCACTCTCAGCTCCTCGATCTCAGCGGCCATTAGGCCGTTCCTACGCTCCACCATAGCAGCTTGCTCTATGCTATCTGCTTGGCCTCTGCTAGCATCATCAAGGTGCACTTGGGCATCCTAAAATAAATCACATTTGAGGTGGTCACGATAAGAGAAACATCAGAATGTGATTTGTTCAAAGCAGTTCCATTGTTTGAAGATCTGTCTAAATATGTTTTGCACCTTAAGCTGTCCCTGAACGTTCCTCAGCTGCTTCTGGGCCTCAGAAGCCTGGCGGTTGGCGTGACTCAGCTGAACCTCCATCTCGTTCAGGTCTCCCTCCATCTTCTTCTTGATTCTAAGGGCATCATTTCTGCTCCTGACCTCAGAGTCCAGAGTGCTCTGCATGGAGTCAACCACCCTCTGGCTGTTCCTCTTGATCTGCTCCATCTCTTCATCCTTCTCTGCCAGCTTCCTGTCCACCTCACCCTTGATCTGGTTGAGCTCCAGCTGGACACGGAGAATCTTGGACTCCTCGTGCTCCAGAGTACCCTGAAATGCAATACAGGATCAAAAGGTTGTAGGACTTTTTTAATATAACATCCATCATTATACTGCTACACTGTTGAATGTAAAACGTATTGAAAGAAAGAAAGAAAATACAGACATCTATAACCTAGTTTTAATACCTCCGCTTCCTCCAGGGCTGTCTGGATCTCTGACTTCTCTGTCTCTGTCTGCTTCTTGGACTTCTCCAGCTCATGGATGCTCTTTCCAGTCTCACCGATCTGTTCAGTCAGGTCTGAGATCTCCTCTGCAGTGGATTGAAAGTAATGACTCAGTCAGCAAATATTTTGTATTTGCATTTTAATAAAGTTGTAACCTGATCCACCATTTGATCGGTTGTTGTTTTTGTTTTTTTACTGTTGCTCTTGAAAGAATGATACGAAAACGTACGTTGCAGGTTCTTGTTTTCACGCTTCATGGTCTCCAGTTGGTCCAGAGACTCCTCGTAGGAATTCTTCATCTTAAACAACTCAGTGCTGAGAGAACGAGCCTCTTTCTGAGCTCCCTCCAGTTCTGCCTGTCCCTCTTCAAATTTCTGCTTCCATTCTGCCAGGACCTGCATACAATTTGTAATGATTTGTCATTTACCCCACTTTAAGGACACAATAATTATTTTGTAATAATGTACATATGTCAAAGCACCTTATCGAAGTTCCTCTGTTTCTTGTCAAGATTGGCAGCCAAACCATTGGCCCTCTCTACATCAATCATGAGGTCTTCCACTTCACCCTGGAGTCTCTGTTTGGTCTTCTCCAAAGAGGCGCACTTGGAATTCACAGCCTCGATTTGCTCCTCAGCTTCCTGAAGACGCTGGGCAAGCTTCTTCCTGTTGATCAGTTTTCAATGGAATTCGATTATTGTGGCAATATTTTGTATAGTGAGTGGTACCACGGGAAAGATGCGTGATGCATTTTGAGCTTGTACATCTGATAATTCCACTCTTTCTGAAAATGTTGGAAAAAATATGAACATTTTTCAACATTGAAATGATTATCACGATTTTGACGAGTATGCCCATTTTATGCTCAAGCGATTATCTCAGATAATTGCGATTGGGCGACAGGCCTAGTGGTACCTGAAACGGAAACGTTGAAGTCGCCCAACCCTTCTGGCCAAAGCTGCAACTGCAGGCAGGCGGTTTTGCTTGTGCATGTAGCTCGAGCAAAAGAGTGCGCAGCTGCGGTTTAAAACAGAGCGCTCGTTCACGAGTTAGCACTTGTAGAGCGTTCTTCCGGGTGCTTCAAACGCCAGTGAGCAACTTCTGTTTAAATTAATAGTGGGAGCGGGTCTGTCTATGGTAAAAACACTGCTGACTTACTTGGCCTCCTCCAGCTCCTCAGTGCGTTGGACAGCATCAGTCTCATACTTGCTCCTCCACTGACACACCTCAGCGTTGGCCTTGGACATTCCACGCTGCAGCTCTGCCTTCGCCTCCTGCTCCTCCTCAAACTGCTCCCTCAGAAGGTCACAGTCATGGCGAGCTGATTGCACAGCATGAGCAAGGGCATTCTTTGCCTGTCAGAAGAAAATGGAAAAAAACAATGTCAGCTGAATGAAATGACAAAGAATATGAAACTAAAATAGAAAATAATCTGTTCCTCACCTTAACCTCCTCTTCAACAAGTCTTTTCAACTCCTCAATCTGTTGGGTGAAGGCCTGCTTGCCTCTTGTGAGCTGAGAGACCAGAGCTTCTTTCTCCTCCAGTTGACGACCAAACTCACCTAATTAGAAATTTGAATATTCATTTCAAACATTTCAAACATATCATCGGTGGCTGGGATAACTGTTGATCAAAAGCATTATCTCTAATTATGGTCAATTTGTGCAAGTACCATCGACAAACCATGTAGTCAAATGATTTATGATTAAATGAACATTTACCGTTCTCTGTCAACAGTCTTGCTCTCTGAGCGCCGATATCATTGATCTGGCGAACGTTTTCATCACTCTTGGCCTTGATTTCACTAAGTTGGTCCTCAAGGGTGCGGCACATCTTCTCAAGATTTCCCTGGAAACGAACATTATACATGTTCAATCATCATTCTTTTCAGATAGGTTCATTGCTTTGATTTAAAGCAAAGCCAATCGATATAGTCTATATTTCAGCCCTCCGGTTTATAACTGTATGGTTTCCTTACCCATCACTGGGTTGCTTGGCCATCATTAGCTATGAGGAGAGAACAGCACTGCACTGTTTTTAAAACCTTAAACACTTAACATTTGCCTAATTATCCTAACAGCTTAATAACATTTAGAGTTTGCATACTCGTTCACAAGATTACTTGTATGAAACATTCCCACTGTTAAATCTGAGCTATAAAGACTGCCTTTCAATGCCCCACACATGTGGAACTATCAGTTTTAAAATGTGAGTATTTCATTTCACTTTAGTCACTTTAAACATGTTTGTTTGTCTCAAGAATGATATTATACCATGGCATTCCATCATACCTTTGCCTTAGCAACAGCCTCCATGTTGCTGGACAGGTCATCGATCTCCATCTTGTATTCACTCTTCTCCTTCTCCAGTTTCTGCTTGACTCTCTGGAGGTTGTCGATCTGTTCACCCAGTTCCGCCACGCTGTCGGCCTGTTTCTTACGGAGAGCAGAAGCAGTGGCCTCATGCTGCAGGGTGGACTCTTCAAGGTCACGACGCACCTTCTGGAACTCAGCCTCGCGCTTCTTGTTCATCTCGATCTGAGCGGCGGTGGCACCTCCAGCCTCCTCCAGCCTCTCACTGATCTCTTCAAGTTCCCTGGAGAGATCGGCTCTCTGCTTCTCCACTTTGGCACGAGCGGCACGCTCTGCCTCGATCTCCTCCTCCAGTTCTTCAATACGAGCCTTTCAAATGAATGATGTTAGATTAACATCTGAAAATAACCATTCACACTTACTTATTATTAATGATTTTACAGAAAATAAAAATACCTGGAGTTCTTTGATCTTCTTCTGCAGCTGGGCCCCCAAAGATTGTTCATCCTCAATCTTACTCAGAAGCTGGCTTACTTCAAAGTCCTTCCTGTTGAATACAGTCAATAGTCATATTTTAGCATCATTCTGCAGGTGGTTCCACTCCATGACATTTCATATTGTTGGTGCACATTACTTCTTTATCTTCTCGTCAGATTGCTGCTTGTCATTTTCCAGGTCCATGATGGATTCCTGGGCCAGTTTCAGATCACCCTCAAGCTTTCTCTTGGCTCTCTCCAGGTCCATGCGGAGCTTCTTCTCTTGCTCCAGAGAACCCTCCAACTGCACAACAATATATTGTTGTTGTTAATCAGTAAAACAATAAACATATAATATTAAAGATGGAGTGCCGTGATATTTGTATCTTTTCCAGTTTTCTTTGTACACTTTTTTGAAAAAAAATTGTCCACCTCATATAATGATAATGCCTGATGATTATGTTTTAGGGTGGAAAAAAATCACGACACTCCATCTTTAAATTCAAAACATCTGATTCCCTTTGGTAAACTCACATCGTCAACTTGCTGCTCCAGCTTGGTCTTGGCCTTGGTCAGAGTGTTGACTTTGTCCTCCTCTGCCTGCAGGTCATCCAGGGTTTGCTGATGGGCCTCTTGGAGGGCTTTTTTCTCCTTGGTCAGCTTAGCGACGCTCTCATCCTGAGACGCCATCTCCTCAGTCAGGTTCTTCACCTGATAGAAGCAAAACATAATGTGTTGTCATAGAATGGCTCAAATTCAATCAGTGCTTTTCAAAGTGGATTCCAGGGACTCTCAGGGTTCCTTTAGGGGAGGGGGGTTCTGAATTGACCCTTACAAGTCTGTAACTAGAGTGTATGATCTTGAGTATAATCTATACCTTGTTTTCAGTGGCGTGTTTCTCCTTCTCCACTTTGGCCAAGGTGAGCTCCAGGTCATCAATGTCCTTCTTGAGCTCAGAGCATTCATCCTCCAGCTTTCTCTTCTTGGCAGTCAGTTCTGCATTGATCTCCTCCTCGTCCTCCAGTCTCTCGGTCGTCTCTTTGAGCTTTGCCTCCAACTGGATCTTACTTTTAATAAGACCTTCACATCTCTCCTCAGCATCATTCAGAGCCTCGTCTCCCTAGTTGTCAATGGAAATGAATTTGAAGAATGTCAAATTGGGTCAGGCCCTTGTACTGAACAGCCGTTCGACCACCAGGCATTCTCTGCCATGGTCTGCAATGTATACCATGGCAGAGAATGCCTGGTGGTCGACTCTACTTATACATTCTACTTTAGATAAAAGATTTAAAGGGCAATATCACTTTGGTAGAGGTTTGGGTTGTGTATTTACCTTGTCATGATGTTATCCAAATGTGGACAAGAAATCAAAAAGAATTGCTCTAGTAATTAGAAATTGATAATTCTAAATATTCTCCTCATTGACTTACATTGTACACTGAAACAGCTCACAAAGTCACTGAAGGAGGAGAGGACACTGGAGCAGCACAGCCATTTAGAGCCTTTTAATAGGTACTAGTATACAGAACGACTAACGTTTCGACCTAAGCTCTCAAAGTCACTCTTTTAGTACGTAAACAAACAAACAAAGTTGATTCAGACAATATAGAGCATTACCAAACCCAGTTCTGTTAGTTTTTTTTTAATAAAATGTAAAATTCCTGTTGATTTTGCCATTTTTATACGAAGAAAACCCGGACTGGATCCGTGGATCCAGATCTAGATCTTCAAATAGTAAATTCAACAGGAAGTTAACATTATTATTAAAAACAAAAACAGTACTGGGTTTGGTGATGCTCATATTGTCTGAATCAATTTTGTTTGTGTTCATTTAAAAGAGTGACTTTGAGAGCTCTTTCAGCGTACAATGTAAGTCAACGAGGAGAATATTTTGAATTATCAATTTCTAATCAATGGAGCAATTATTTTTGATTTCTTGTCCACCTTTGGAGTTACATCATGGCAACGTAACTATACAACTCAAACCTAAAAAAAGTGGTCTTGCCTTTTAAGATGATAAACAATATGAAATATTAGCAACAAGTGTAGCTACTTACTGATGCCGATGCCGATGCAAGGTTATTCTTCTCCTGGATCGCAGCTATCAATTTCTCTTCCAGTGTCTTCTTCAAGGCCTGGAGAGTGGCCAGGTCAGTCTTCATCTTTTCATAGTTCTCCTTCATGTCATTCAGCTCCTTCTCAGTCTCAGCACTCTGCAAGAGAGGCTTGATCTTGTAGTAGACCATCATCCATGGCCAATGTTTCACATTGACGAATGAGCGCATGTTGAACTGGATGGTGTAAATGGCCTCTCTGTGGACAACAGTGGATCATGATTGAAATGCAGATTGAGGGTTTCCATGTAATACGCCTGCTGTTATTATATAATTGTGTCATTATAGTTGTACTATTGTTGTTGTTATTATTGCTGTTGGTATTATTGTTGGTATTATTATTATTGTTGTTAACTGCCGTTAAATGCAGGATGACCCCCCATCCTATAGCCTGATTCTGCTCGAGGTTTCTTCTGCTGTTTATTAAGGAGATTTTTCCTTGCCACCATCATCAAAAGCTTGCTCTGCAATTTTTGCTATTTTATTATAGTGATTTGACACTTTATTTCTTTTATTGAATAGATGTTTTCAAAGTACCTCCTAGCCATCATCTTGACAAACTCCCTCCTCATGAGGTAAGCTCGTGCGAGTGCCTGAGTCATGCCGACCAGAGCAGCCAGCTTTTCATCTCGCATCTCTTCAAGGACACCCAGCAGACCAGCTTTGAAGAACACCTGAATACAATGTCACAAACACTGTAACTAAACAACCATAAAATCTATTTTTAGTCCTCTGTCCATAATGTTAAACCAGATTGGGAGTGTGTTTACCTTGGTGTGTCCGAACCTGTACTCATCAACAGGTACGTCAATGGACCCAAGCAGCTTCTCAGATGCCTTCTTGTTGTCCATGAACGCGCCTTCGGGACATGCGCTGGCGTTCAGTACTTTGTATCTGCAGAAGTTCATGGTCATTTTGCGTGCCTCCCGTTAATACGTTTGGAACTAAAAGCTGCTGGAAAAAGGAATTGATACCTCTGCTTGAAGTCAGCATAGGGGATTCTGCTTGGGAAGCCCTTTCTACAAATTCTGATGCCCTCCAGCACACCATTACACCTCAGCTGGTGGATGACCAGGAAGTTCTCCATCAGTCCTGTAAATATGTTGCTTCATTATAATTACAACAAAATAGTTACGCACTGGCCAAAGTTGCATTTAATGAGTCAAAACGAGTCAACCAAAATACAAACATACAAAATAATGTCATCTGCATAGGGAGATCTTATATTTTAAGTGTATTCTGTGTTGTACCCATATATGTCAGCATTTGCTATAATTGTCTGGGCAAAGGGCCCTAGAGCTAAAGCAAATTGTGAGGACAGTGTCTGGTTAGTCAGTCTCATAGCTGCAGTGGGGTTGCTGTACAATAGCCTAATCCATGTAATGAACCTATCTCCAATGTAAAAAAATTCTATCACTGAGAACAAGTACGAATATTCCACCTGGTCGAAAGCCTTTTCCGCATCCTGGCTTAGTACTACAATACAAGCCAAGGTCTTCCTTGGGGCCACTAGGAGATAATTGATAAGGCGTCAAATGTTTCTTTTCTGTTTACCTGGACACTTGGACTCGTTGGGAATCAGGCAACGCACAAAGTGAGGATGTGTGCTCCTCAAGTTGGTCATCAGCAACTGCAAGTTTGCCTATTGAGACATAAAGGTTTATAATGAGTCAAAAGTAATAGAATGTTGTACTTTTTCTTCCACTATAATTATTTGAACTCTTTAGATACTACTTACTTTGCAGATTTAGATTGTTTTTAAAAACATACTTTAACGACGTAAACCCTATTTTAAACTTTAATTCCAACATTTAAAGACTATTTCTTACATGGATATAATGTTGATAATAATAACGCTTCATTCTTACAGGGATATGTTGATAATAATGAAAAGATATTCTTACCCTGAAAGCACTAGACACAGTCTGCATGGAACCACCCTTCTTCTTGCCTCCCTTCTTGGTATTATCTGTTTATATTAGAATCATGAGTTATCATTAGTTATATAGAATGAAAATGCTTCCCTTCTTGTCAGATTCTGAATGTTTATAGTATTGATATAACAATACCTTCAGGCTCAGGTGGGGGATAGAACACATTATATTATATTATTGTCCTATATTAATTTGCTGATGTCCCGCCCCTTCTGTGTTCCTATTGGCTCTGGGGTACAGCCATAACTCCAGTTCCCAATATGCTAAATGCTCCAAACCAATTGTAATAAACATACCTTCAGGCTCAGGTAGGGGATATAACATACAGAGCAGCTTCACTGTAGACTTCTGGTACAGCTGCACCACAGAGTCGTTGAGAGGATCCTTGTTCTTCTCTAGCCATCCTGTGATGCTGTTGATTGATTGATGGATTGATTGAATACTTTATTAACACTTTTTTTAACAAAAGCCAATCGCTTGTTTCCATTGGAGTCCTCCATACTCAATTAATCGAAAACTGTAGTCCACAGTTCCGGTTATATTATATATAATGTATAATTATATATACAGTACATATAGGCATACTATAGGGTTCTGTTCACCTGTAGTCCACAGTTCCAGCATAGTGGACCAGGGAGAAGTGAGCCTCACCCTTGCCTTTACCAGGCTTGGGTTTTTCAAAGGCCTTGTTCTTCCCCAGATGCAGGTCAATCAACTTCTCTGCAAAACTTTTGTCTGTAGCTTTTGGGAACATGCACTGCTCTTCAAGGCTGGAGAAGATGCCCAAGGGCTTTGGGAAGGAGACACAAGAGACAAATCAACAAAAGCGTAGTGCCAATGACAAAAAATACATGTGTGTGTGTGTGTATACATTATGTCCATTAAAGCACAAAATAATTGTATACCTTCAATGAACGCAATGCTGACACCTAAGTCCATAGCAATACATAATATTATAATACGCTATACTAATAATAATTCTATACCTTCTCAATCAGCTCAATGCAACAGTGTATGTATTTCATTCTCAATCAGCTCAATTGCAGACAGCCAAGTCCATGTACAGTACCTACCTTCTCAATGAGCTCAATGCAGATAGCCAAGTCCATGCCGAAGTCAACGAGATCCCAGGGAATTCCCTCTTTCATGTATTCTTCTTGTTCCAGAACAAACATGGTGTGGTTGAAAAACTGTTGCAGTTTCTCATTGGTGAAGTTGATGCACAGCTGCTCCAGGGTGTTGAACTGTGAGAGGAAATATCATTAGCCCAATCTCTTGTAAATGTGTAACTGTGACAAAAATATTTAGTCTCCCACTTAAAACAAGTCCATGCTTACATCAAAGATTTCAAAACCAGCGATGTCCAGCACACCAATGTAGTAGTTTCTCGGCTGCTTGGTGTCCAGCATCTCGTTGATCCTAATGACCATCCACAAGAACAGCTTCTCATAGATGGACTTGGCCAAGGCACTGACTGAGTTCATTGTCTAAGGAAATAGGAACATTATAGTGAGTTACACAATTTAAGCAATTTTAGCCTTTGCATAAGCCTGCAAGGTTTTCAAGGCTAGGCCAAGTGCTACGGGCTAGGGTGGAGTCTGAAGAGGTGAATCTTCAGATTACGGTGGAAGATTTGTCTGCAGATCTAACTGCAATGGAAAGTTTATTCCACAAGTTTCCGAGTGCTTTAGGGAAGGTTGACAGCTTCCCTGTGTTAGCTGATCTGAGTGAGCGCTGAGCGGGATGGGTTTTAGGGTTGGATACACAATAGAGGGTATGCGCATGCATAAAGTGAATGGCAAATTCACAAATACAACTTCCCTATTTGGATGTATGGGCTGTCAAGGCCAGAAAGTTGTTTGTTGCCACTCAGTAGACATTCCCGCATAACTTCCGGGTTTGATGATTATGTCACGCGCATACCCTCTATACACAAGGTCATGGTGTAGTCATATATATATATATATATATATATATATATATATATATATATGTGACTAAATTTGATTGAGGGACTGCCATTGGATTTTTTAAAATTTTCGTTTTTTGTGAAAGCAGTGAATCATAGCTTCAAATTGACATATTGGTTGTTCAGTTTGACCCACCAGTTTTGGAGATATGGCTTATAGAGTAATGTCTTGCAGAAAACAGCGAGTTGAGAAAACAGGCTTGAAAGGTTCACTTCTGTGGTCTAACATTACACCTAGCTACATGTTTGGGCATTTATTTCATATTTACATGTCGATTTCAGCTCTGAAACTTATTTCAGACATGCTCTAGTATGTGAAGAGTATGCCTGTGCTATTAACTCATTTTGAAGAAAAAAAAAGAAAAAAAGTTTTTCTCCTCTGGTGAAAAGCTGGAATTTGCGCGATGGCAGTCTCTCAGTCAAATCTGGTCACATATATATATTAAATTATTTGTTTTTTGCTTTTTCCCTTTATTGATAGATACAAGTGAAGATGGACAGGAAAGAGGGAGAGAGAGACTGGGAAAAACATGCACCAAACGTCGTCATGAACGGGACTCAAACACACAACCCACTACGGGTAGAGCCTATATATGTGGCATGCGCCTGTCCTGGACCACTAGGCCAGCAGGCGCCAAACATATCAGTAGAGGTACTTGGAACTGCACATGTTTCTGCAGTGTGCTGTTGTTTTTGTAGCAAAAATGCAGGGCAAAGGTTTTTCCTTGGCCTCTAGGGAGTGTGCATTCAAAGTTTTAAGCAAATCGGTGCAGTTACCTGTAAAAATGCCAATCGGCCTTTTATAGTGCCACCATGAGGCTGATTTGAAATTTTTCAAGTGGCATTACTTCCTCGGCTGTGTGGGAATATGCGTGCAACATTTCACAGAAATTGCACACTGCGTTCATATGCATTTTGTTCAGTTTAATGGATATAGAGATACTGTGTACCGGTTTGCATGATGTTTGGACAAAATCTGTAGGACTAGGAGTGATATCAAAACGTGTTTTGCAAAAATCGACCACCTGGTGGCGCGCCGATTACGCCGATCTGAAAGATTTGGGGCAGAGGTTCTGTTCTGGGATCCACCGATCCAGGTCAGGACAGTCTGGACACAACTTATAAGGTGTGTATGAAATCAGAACATGGAAATAATGTAACTTTACTCACCTGTGGCACAGTTTGTCCTTTAGTGACAAATTCATTTCCCACTTTAACTCTGGGGTAGCAGTATGCCTTAAGCATTTCCGCTGAGTTCAGACCCAACAGGTAGCAGATCTTGTCAGCCACTGAAATGATCATAGAATTTGCAATTTACGATTCAGGCATTTAGCAGACGCTTAATCCAGAGTGCGATTTTAGCAAGGTAAACACAATTGGTAATACATTGAATGCACACAGCTAGTAATCTAGGACCATATAGGTAAACCAAATAACCTTCAGTATAAACAGTATAATATAAATAAATAATGACAATATATTGAAAATATATTTAGCTTAGTTCTTTTGAAATATAAATAAATACAAGACATCACATTTTTTGTTGAAGATGCAATTTACCCTCCGTGCCGTCTGGCTCCGCCTGTTCCTCACGCTGCTTCTGTTTGAAGGTCAACGTTCCATGATGCATCACTGATCCGGTGAACTTGTAGATGCACGCTTTCTCCTCAACATTGAAGCCCAGGATGCCAATAGCATCCTGAAAATTGAGATTAAGCATTATATTAGCAATCCAGTTTAAATAGGATTATTTTGGGAGGTCATGGCCTGAAAACCACTGCTTTACAAAATGTATTTTGCAGAGCAACTGACTGCAATGCACAGTGAGTATTAGAAATGTAAAATAATGTCCATTTACATCTGTAGCCTCCAACTCGACTTTGTCATCAATGCTGGCCACAGTGATCTGACCCATGCTGATCAACGGGAAGTCGTATGGGTTGTTGGTGATGAGACAACTTTCTGAGAAGGGATTAAAAAAAGTGTGAACATGTGTTTCTATTCATTAGTGTGGTTCAACCAGACTAGTAATAGTAACACTTTATTTTTTTACTTCTTTCTAGAGTAACCCTAAACTTTGCTTCACTACTTATCCCACAGTTTTGATGGCACGCACTTGACCGGCTTCATCGGGAATCGTGTGCTTGTATTTTGCTAAGAGAAATGTTGTATAGTTTAATTGATATTAATGTATTCGTGCATTACATTTCCCCATTGACATGAATCGGAAAATTCGAAAAGTCACGTTCAAGTATTTTTTCCATAAGGGCTATAGTTACAAAACTAGGAGAGGAGGTTCATAATAATTATTAAAATGAATTAACTTATAATTATATTGGTCGGCTATATTGTGGCGCTATAACAGCCCACTTTATGTTTTGGCTTATAACTCTTGAACCGTAGGTCGTAACATTTTTCCCTGGATTCCGTGGGTCATGACGCATCTCCCCATATAGTGCGTATCGTGCGGCCGTAATCATCGTCCAAAGTTAATGGGAGGGGACTATTTTACAAAAAAACGTCCAATCCATTCCAAATTTGAATCACATGTCACGGGTGGTTTAATCAACCCAGAGCAAAAAGCAATTCCATTTTCATCCACAGGGGGTGCCGCAAAAAAAAAAAAAAAAAAAACATTTGTTGCAGACATTTTATTTTTTGGGGGGAAAAATCCCCTCCAAATTACTTCCACATGATCACAGGGGTGACTTGACATTGTAATTGGCTAGAATAATTAGTGGGAGGGGCCTATGTAACCGATTGCGGCAACCACACTTTGCAATTTTTCAAAATTGCGACTTTTCAGTATAATTCCATTTACCAATAATCCCAGGTATGTGGTCGGTCATCATCTGGAAGAAGATATGGTAACCTCTCTCTAGAGGAAGCTGGTAGGTCACTCTAGACTTCTCCAGCAGATCTATATGGGTTGTACAACATAATTAATAATAATAATAATAATAGTAATAATAATAATAATAATAATCTATATGGGTTGTACAACATAATTAATAATAATAATAATAATAATAATAATAATAATAATAATAATAATAATAATAATAATAATAATCATCTATATGGGTTGTACATAAGTCAAAATGTAATCCTCAAATTAACAAATATATAATTTCTCATCTCTGAACTTCATACTTACATGTCTCAATATCAGCACTGGCCAATTTACCCGCATTGTTGAAATGGATTCTGATGAATTTACCCTGTTTGATATAGCACAATTAGTTGCATCCGTCTACATTGTGGAATTATTGCAGGTTTACTCATAAAATGTCATTATTTTACACTTACAAAGCGAGAGGAGTTGTCATTCCTCACAGTCTTGGCATTACCATAGGCCTCCAGCAAGGGATTGGCTGCAATAATCTGATCCTCCAGTGACCCCTAGAATGTTTTAGACATCGCCCAATTTAAAATTTGGTCTGAATTCTTTTAAATTGAATTGCTATATTTCATAAAAATGCTTTATGTTCCAAAACATTTTTGTTAAAGTTAAAAACATATACATATACAGTACCTTAATTTTACCACTATCGGCCGCCGATTTCTCTCCACTAGCAGTCGCTGCTGTTGCAAAGTACTGGATGACACGCTTGGTGTTCACAGTCTTCCCAGCACCGGATTCTCCACTGGTTATAAAAGCATACATTCAGAGAAATGTACTTGTGTACAATGTTCTTTTTTTAATGCCTAGTAGATGATGGAAACTTACGTGATCAGGACAGACTGGTTTTCTTTATCTGTAAAATGTAAAGCACATATTTTTTTAGTCATGGATATACAGCACAAACTCATTATGTATTTGTTTACATTGTCCTGACTAGTACGTACCCATCAGCATGAACTGAAAGGCGTTGTCAGAGACAGAGTAGATGTGGGGTGGAGCCTCAATACGCTTCTTGCCTCTGTAGGCATTTACAACCTCCTGGTCATACACTGGGAGCCACTTGTAGGGGTTCACAGTTGCACAGAACAAGCCAGAGTAGGTCTGAAGGGGAGAAGAGAGAGAACATTAACATTGAACATAACTTCAGAACCATGAGTTGTTTGCATTTGTTTTTCTACGGTTTTTCATTTGATGATATAATTTGTACTCTGTGTTTGTGTTTTTCTTTCTTTGACAGGTGAAATAATGTACTGCTCAACATGTAGAAAAGCTTACATAGATCATCCATGCTGCATAACGCTCTTTGAGGTTATACAGGACAGTGGCTTCAGTGAGGTGGGTCATCATGGCCATGTCCTCAATCTTGTCATACTTGGGAGGGTTCATAGGGGTGACATCCGCCTCAGGGACAGTTCTTTTCTAAAAAAGAAAAAGCACAACTTCAGAATGTAATGTGATTACAGTTGTACTGTGCCACTATTTGATTTTAGATACACCTACATCTTTCTTGTCCAGCGTTTCCACGATGACTTTGTCACCTTCCTTGCCTATAATCTTACACTTGAGGTATAGCTCTGCCTTATCCACCACATATGATGCAGTTTTGGCATCAAAGGGCGCACTTTGAGCTTCCATTCTCTCCTTCTCTGGCTTACGGAGATAAATGGCGGCCTTGCCGTACTGCTTCATCTCTTCGTCCGTACTCATGGTGGCGGCTTTCTGTATTTGAGGAGAGGAGAAGCAAGCACTCAGTCGAGTAGTTCACAGTATAAGAATATCGGGTAGTCTATAGAAAGGAATTCCAGCATTAACTTTTTATCCATTTAGGATTCCTTATTTATTAAAGGTTTACCCCCATAAGCAGCAACAAACGGATGTTTCAGCCCCAGGGCTAGGCATAAGCGGTATAAGCGGTCGCTTAGGGCCACAACCACTGAGGGGGCCACATCACAGGGAGAAGATTTCTTTATTTTTTTTAATGTATCCCCTATCCCATACATGGGCTACTGGCGGCCTGAGGGCCACATGTGGCCCCCACCTTCACTTAATGCAGCCCGCAGGTTAATATCAACTGGCAGCCTGGGGGCCACATGTGGCCCCCACCTTCACTTAATGCGGTCCGCAGGTTAATATCAACTGTAGGCTACAGTTGAGGGATGTTTATACCATCCCTCTACATTGGGGACACGGTTTATAGCATCCCTCTACACTGGGGGCGCTGTTTATACCATCCCTCTACACTGGGGGTGCTGTTTATACCAACCCTCCCCACTGGGGACGCTGTTTATACCAGTCAGTCTGTCATACCATCCCTCCCCACTGGGGACGCTGTTTATACCAGTCTCTCTGTCATACCATCCCTCCCCACTGGGGGGCACTGTTTATACCAGTCAGTCTGTCATACCATCCCTCCCCACTGGGGGCACTGTTTATACCAGTCAGTCTGTCATACCATCCCTCCCCACTGGGGGCGCTGTTTATACCAGTCTCTCTGTCATACCATCCCTCCCCACTGGGGGCACTGTTTATACCAGTCAGTCTGTCATACCATCCCTCCCCACTGGGGGCGCTGTTTATACCATCCCTCTACACTGGGGGTGCTGTTTATACCATCCCTCCCCACTGGGGACGCTGTTTATACCAGTCTCTCTGTCATACCATCCCCCCCCACTGGGGGCACTGTTTATACCAGTCAGTCTGTCATACCATCCCTCCCCACTGGGGGCACTGTTTATACCAGTCTGTCATACCATCCCTCCCCACTGGGGGCGCTGTTTATACCAGTCTGTCATACCATCCCTCTACACCGGGGGCGCTGTTTATACCAGTCAGTCTGTCATACCATCCCTCCCCACTGGGGGCACTGTTTATACCAGTCAGTCTGTCATACCATCCCTCCCCACTGGGGGCACTGTTTATACCAGTCAGTCTGTCATACCATCCCTCCACACTGGGCCCCCACATGTGGCCCCCACCTTCACCTAATGCGGCCCGCAGGTTAATATCAACTGGCGGCCTGAGGGCCACATGTGGCCCCCACCTTCACCTAATGCGGCCCGCAGGTTAATATCAACTGGCGGCCTGAGGGCCACATGTGGCCCCCACCTTCACCTAATGCGGCCCGCAGGTTAATATCAACTGGCGGCCTGATCTAGCCTCTTAATTTTGATCTCAAAGTGCACCAGATTGAAGCATTTTCATGGCAAATTTACACATTTTTCTGGACCCGGGGGTCAGGGGGGGCGCATAATATTATGTTGCTTAGGGCCACTAAATGCCCAGAACCGGCACTGTTCAGCCCATAGGCCTTCCTCTACTTATTTTGTATTTTATTTGTAGGAAGGCCTACCGGCCAAAACATACATTTGTTGCTGCTACTGGGTGTGAACCTTTAATATACAAAGAACAAATGGAATAAAAGTGTGTGCTGGTATGCCTTTCTAGACAGACAATAGATGTTTTTGCTGACTTGACATCTGAGCAGATCATTGTAGGACTATGCTAGGTTTAATGTCAAAATTATGAACACTCACTTTTCCCCTCTACCAGTAGCAGTGAAATCTTGAGTGCAGTACAAGTCCTAAGTGTGGGGGGAAAAAAACATAATTTTGAGTTGAATGATTTAGTATTATATGAATCTTATATTGTTCATTCTTGCCGCACAGCACTTCATGAGAGACATTTTTAAATTACTCATTAGTTCCACATCTGAAAAGAGTGATCCATTCCATCCAATATTATCACTGCATGCAATGAAATGAAATGATGCTTGCCCATTCAGTTCTTTTCATTTGTTTGTTTGTTTGTTTGTTTGTTATTTTTCTTGTTTTTTTGTTTTGTTTTGTACTGAGGCAATGCTAGACTTTTTTTCTCCGTTTCTAATACACTTTAATTCCATTGTATGAATTAAGGTTACATTCAGAGGTGCATGGGTATACACTAGCCAAACTGTACTCAAGTAAAATAATTGTTGTAATAATAATAATAATAATAATAATAATAATAATAATAATAATAATAATAACTCCAGTAGCTGACATTACATGCAATGTAAATTATTATTTAAGTACTAATATAAACTAAATATAAAATAATTAATAAAAGCAAATTCCAATCTGGCCTAAACCACAATTACAAATAAAAGACTATACAGTCAATCATTTAAATCTGTACAGTACATTGTAACATCAATTATGCTGTCCACTATGTGGACTATGCTGTCCACTAAGTGGATCATGTTTGTAGCTATTTGGTATGTAAGGAGTCATACGACTGGTTTTATATGACTAGGATTAGCTAACATCTCTAAAACATTTATATGACTATGCATAGCTTAGATATCTAACTAATGTGATATCTAAGCTATGCATAGTCATATAAATGACTATTAAGGACTATTAAAGACAGATGAAGTCTCACTCACCAAATGAAACGCTGAACACCTCTGCAGTGGGTCCGTGTGTCACCCGCCTCAGCAGGCTTATATGAGTTGCTAATTGCATGCTATGCAGAAAGTAAAAGTAGGAATGGCCTTTAATGGTGTTTCCTTCTTGTTGATATTGCAATAGCATGTCCTTATGGTCAAACCATTCCCATGATACTGGATAGTGCATCTTGTGCATCAGATTTATGAGTCAACTTTATAGCCATGCCAGTGGCTATGATATTCTGTAAATATAGCTTAATTGGCAGGGTGGTGGGGTGCCTGGTTTGGTATAATCATCACAGCATGACTTGTCAGATACATTATATTCAGTGAGGGAAGTAACTACGTAATTGTGTTGAAAATTGGAAATACTACACTTAAGTAAAAGTGGGCTACATCAAAATTGTCCATTACTTGAGTAAATGTACTTAGTTAACTTTACACCATTGGTATTTCCATTGTATGCTTCACACTTCCACTGCACTTAATCTCAGGAGGAAACTTAAGCTTTAGTTACCTTTTGGGGGGGTTTGATGTTATTTTTGTTTTTTAGCCAGGGTCATAGTTCAGATGGTTCAGATGTCAGACGTCTTAATGGCACTGGCTTCAATGTAGGAAACAGTGAACACTGACACTTGATCACTCAACCTCCAGCCCATAAAAAGTTGTCTCAACTAACGTCATTTTTATTCCTTGTGCTCATTCAGCATCACATTTCACCATAAATACATTCGTTAACGATAAGACACTGTTTAATTGCAAACGCAGCTTCTGTCACAAAGCTGATACAGTCCAAGTTTGTTGTCACAGCTTTCCTATATAAAATCAAGCAGATACAAAGTAGCCTAAACCCAAATCTAGTGTGTTTAATGAATAGACCAGTGGTTCTCAAACTGTGGGTTGGGAGCCCAAAGGGGGTCCCCAAATGATTACTGGGGGATTTGCTTACTGTGCAACATTGTTTTTCTCACTCAACAGTAGTTAAGTATATGCAGGGTATCTGCACATTTTTAAAGTGACAATTTAAGGTCTTTAAAGTATCAAAAGTAATAAACAAACTATATTATAAAAATAAAACCATTGGTCAAATAGTCAAATATTACCTAAGAAAGAGGGACATTTTTTGTTGATCGGCTATTTTCACAATATATCTGTGAAACCGAGAGCTGAGCAGCAGTGGTGTACAGTAAGTACATTTAATTTGTTATTGTACTTAAAGGGCCACTTGACCCCTTTTGCAACCAGATCTTAATGATGATTAGTACACAAGAAACACTTTCCTGGGGTTTTTATGTGTGTACTATGTGTTTTTAGATATCATTAGATGTCATGACACCATGTTCATGACCAAAATTGGTCATGAAAATGTGGTCTCACTTCCTTCCTGGACTACAAGTCACACTTCCAAACAGCCTCCCCCCGAGGGGCAGTGCACCAAAGCATTATGGTCGTAGGAATTCAGCAATCCAGTCGAACCCTAGTCAAACACACTCATTATTTTTCTTACCATATGGGTGTACATTTCAAATTGTGCTACTGTTATCTACTATAAATGCTATTAACATTGAGTGACTGCAGTTTCTTCCAGTGGTGAAATGTCCCTTTAAAGATGGAGCGCTCTGATTCCCTGCTCAAATAAGTGTTAAAATTCAGTTTTTATGTGGCCACACCCACCAGTTCATCAGAAAGAAACCAGAAATACACACGGAAGACATATTTGAATATTAAAACCACACCTGGGTTCTATTTGAGTGATTTGAACTCCATAGACACAAAACAGAAAAAGTACAGCACTCCTTTTATTTATTTTTAGTATTTCCAATTTGTGAGCTTGTATATCTGCTATTTTCCAAGGATTTTAATACATTTGAAATTGTGTGAAATGGACCTTCTGAATAAATAGTAGCCTACTTTTACTTTTGGTACTTTTCTACTTCTACTCAAGTACATTTTGAATATCGAAATTGTACTTGTAAACAGACTATTTCTACAATAGGGTATTGATTATTCATTCCATCATTGATAGGCATTATAGTAGATAGATTACATCTAGATCTGAGTCACTGAGCAACTCTACATGAAACATTATGAAGTATCATGCAGTGGTGTAAAGTAACTACAGTATACTGCGTATAGTTACTAGTACATTTAGAGTACATTAAGTACTGTAAAACATTTGAGGGATTTCTTTTTTGACTTTAGTATTATGCATTTTCAACCCTTTCACTTCTGCTTCACTACATCTCTGAGGCAAATATTGTACTTTTACTCCACAACAATAATTTGACAACTTTAGTTTGAATATTTGGATTATTATTACATATAACATACATTCACAACTTCATCCCTATACTTTGGCTATTTGAAAATGGACGTACAACCCGTCGACACATTGTGAACTCATTGTAGATCTGCACCAGTCACCAGAACCAAGGTTGTGTGTTTCAGGGAAGCTAACAGAGTTTCTAATGGCTTTGACGTTTCAATGGGTTGTTATATACAGTGGAAAGAAAATGTGTGTGATGTCATTATTTTCAAATATTATTACACACTATGGTCTTTGCTAGAGAAGACATAGGAGGAATGACCATGTGTTTGTGGACCCTCACATTGCAAAAGTAGTATCCAAGTAGCCATTACATCTATTAATAAAGCACATAAAGTGTAAATGATACAACATTCATCCCATACTTGGTATGGAGTGAAGGAGGTGAACTTGCTACGTGGTATCCAAGTGGCTAGTGATAAATTTAATTACTGCTGACAGCATAAAATAATCTGTATAACTGGGAGGGTGGCAGGGTGCTGGGTTTCTTCACTTGGTGTCACTATATCTTGTCAAATACATTATTTGGAATAGGTTAATATTCAGTGGTGGATCATTTTGGTGCCAAAAGCCTACTTATACATATACTCTGTATATAGGCATGTCAGGCTGGGACAAAATGTAGGCCCTGGTCCCGGAATGTGATCCCATAATAGAGTGTCTCACATAATGTTATTTTCATCCCCTATACTCATCACATTTGATTTCAGCATTACATTTCACCGTCAAATGATGAATTAACAGACTATTTAATGTATTGTAAACAGACTATTTATATGTATTGTAAACAGACTATCCTTTCTGATACAGTCCAAGATTGTCACAACTTGCCTATACTATAATATAGTATATCTTTGCTGTCGGGCAGAAACCATATACGGGCATATACTATACAGGTATAGTATATGCATAACCTCTGACTGTACTACCTGTACTGTTAATAAGTGTTAATAGAGATTGGACATTGTTATTGACATCTACTTGCTTCTATAGGAGTTCACATAAATGTGTCCTGTACATTATGTGTGTATGTGATATTGCATTATGTCATAATGCTGTGTGCAAATTGTCATTGTGTTTTTATCTTTCTCAAAAGGGGTGAGAAGTTCATCAGAATAACCTCCACAGAGAGTGGTGTGGAATGGTCTGTGAATTGCTACCGAAGTCTGTACGACATTGAAATGAATGGCTGGGGCAGTCTGCTCTCTAGTTTACATAATTCTATATAAACTACAAGATCTACAAAATCACGCCCACAATTGAGACAGCACTGCCACTTCTGGTCCGGGAGAACGGTGTACTGCAGTTTCATCTGTATAGTTAGCCTACTTTTACAATAATCCGAAATGAACTGAAGACTAGATTGAATCGGGGGGAAAATAATAAAAATAATAATAATACTAGAAAAAAAGAAATCGCTGCAAGCAGAGATAAGGCAGGACCAAGCAGGAAGGCAATAAGCAATAAGAATAATATGCACAATAAGCCATAGAAACATGGAAGACTAAACTTGAGAAAAAGACCACGGAATTTTGACAGGGTCGGTTTTTATAGTGGGGGGCAGGGTTCTTGAAGACTCATACACTAAGTTGGCGGTGGCCGGATTTGAACCCATGAGCTCTACCTACCGAGCCAACTGGACACAATCAGTTCTTCCATTGTTAACAGTAAAATCATTCAGTGTTTTTGTAGCAAGTTGCGCAAGGATAACTAATGATAAAGGTGGGTATAAAGATAAATGAATTGACTGCGTATAAACCAGAACATGTACCAGATTCGGACGAGGAGCTCAATGAAAACCAATGACATGAGAGTCGGAAACAGGGATTAAAGGTTAATTGAAAAATTATTATTAAACACGCAGAAAATAAACAGCTTTGAACATTCATGAAAAACAACAAACAAATGGGGGCCCCTTTAAGTTGGTGACTTAACTTGAAAATTCCCAGTTCAGTTCCTATTCAGTTCTAAAGGGAAATCAGTCTCTTTCTCCAAAAGAACCAGATTACCACATTTGTGGGGGGAAGGGGGGTTCAGAATTCCGGGTCGGCTCGCCAGGTCTGGGTACCTTCCGGTACCAGTCCAGAACCATCCATGGAACAGAATCCTTTCAGGACACAAAAAACCTGACCTGAAAGGCGAGGTGTCCAAATGAGTATTTGTTTCAAAATCACTGTTGTATAACATCAAATAAACTATCAATGCATGAGAAAAGAGTTTGATTTGATCAGGATCGACCTCTTTAATCATGATTTCCATTAAACAATCTGGTTCTAGCATGCATGCATTAATTGTCTTAGAAAATAAAATACAAAAGTGTATTTCATAATATGCAGTCTTATTCGGGTGCAGTACTTAGTTTAGACTAGTCATTATTGGTTAGACTGTCCTACAACTACAACCTATCTCAAACCCTCACCCTAAACCTAACCCCCCACGGGGAAGCACACCTAAACCTAATCTTAACCCATGTCTAACCAATGACTAGTCTAAACTAAGTATGCACCCCGTCTTATTCAAACAAAAGTGTTATAAATTCATAAATCAAATGCTTTCAAGTGAGAACTCAAATACTTTCAATACAAACTCAAATCAAATAACTCAAAAACAGTGAATCAGTTGATCCAATGATGAAGACACCAAGCCTAAAATTACTCACAGATGAGTAACAAAGGGGTAACAAAGGGCTAGCACAGGAGTGTAGAAGAATCACCAAGAGGAATCAGAAGCTGCTGCCATGCTGGCAAACATTTCGGCCATCTTGGAATGGAGGTGGGAGTGTGAAGTGCCATAGATATTAAAAAATAGATGCCTCATTGGCTGCTGCAGTTCGTTGGAGCGATGTGTGTTGACGGGAGGGCGGAAGAATTTACACTGGCGCCGGAAGAGTGGACAGCACACTACGTCACGCTGCCACTCAAGTGACTACTGGCCAATCACAGTGCATCTTTTCCGGGACTTATCAGACCCGAACATGCGCTCTGTGACGCATGCTCATGCTTCCGCGGGGCTTCGCAAGGAATCTCGGGAATTTTTTGCCCTCCCTTGAGCACATACGCTCCAGAGCCAAAAGGGGCGTCTACCTTTATATGTCTATGGGAAGCTTTGAGAAGGAAGAGAAGTGGTCACGTGACTGGGCTGCGCCATGACACTTTCATGGACACTTTCATGGGAGCCAAACTCACACCGGAAGTGCAATGAATACATGGCCTAATGACCTCATTTTCAATCTGGTTTTAGACCCGGCCACAGTACGGAAACAGCACTCCTAAAAGTTTTTAACAACCTCATTTTAACAGTTTACTCCGGTAGCCCTGCCATTTTAGTTTTGCTGGACCTCTCCGCTGCCTTCGATACGGTCGACCACCGAATCCTGCTTGCACGGCTGGAACAGCAGGTTGGCATCTCCGGGACGGCCTTAGCCTGGTTCAGGTCTTACCTGACCGATAGGACCTTCTCCGTCCAGCTGGGTGAAGTTTCCTCACCCGCTGCCCCTCTCACGTGTGGGGTCCCCCAGGGCTCTATTTTGGTACTGTATTTATTATATATACTGCCCCTCGGACCCATCCTCTCCAAACACACCATCTCCTTCCACTGTTATGCTGACAACTTCCAAATTTACATGCCACTTACATCCGCCAGCAATAATTTATTTGACCCCTTAATTAACTTCATAGATGACATAAAAACCTGGATGGACGCAAATTTCTTACATCTCAATGACAAAACCGAAATCATCATCTTCGGACAACACCCCACCCCTTTTGTTAACAACCTCGGCCACCTTACATCCACCATCCATACCAGTGCAAAAAATCTTGGCGTTATTTTCGACAACCACCTCAATTTCGACAAACAGATCAGCTCTGTTGTTAAAACAAGTTTTTACCACCTACGTTTACTCGCCAAGATCAAACCCTACCTCCCCCCTAAACAATTCGAAACAGTCATCCATTCATTCATCTCCTCAAGGCTAGACTACTGTAATGCACTATATTATGGTATCCCCCAATCCTCTCTCAGACGACTACAATTAGTCCAAAATGCTGCTGCCCGCCTCCTCACTGGTACCAAAAAGTTTGACCACATCACACCCATTTTAACCTCACTCCACTGGCTCCCCATTAAACAGAGAATTGATTTTAAGATCCTCCTATTTACCTTTAAATCTCTCAACGGCCTTAATCGATCTTAATATATGGAGATGGCCATATATGGAGCATGTGACGGACTGATTGACACGAGGCGTGACTAACGAATGACTAATGAAATTAAGGTTTTCATAGTAAACTGTGACCTGCAAATATTTTGTATAACTATTGAACATTTTCAAATAATGTCATATATATCTTTTTTTTGTACAGATTTGTGACACTTATTAGTATGTGCCTGCCATGCAATGGCAAAACACAGCTTGGATTATACCATTATATTTAAAGGGTAATTTCACCGCTGGAAGAAACTGCAGTCACTCAATGTTAATAGTGTTTGTAGTAGATAACAATTTCAAATGTGCACCCTATAGCCAGAAAAAGAATGAAGTCTGTGTGTTTGACTAGGGTTTGACTGGATAGCTGAATTCCTACAATGACCATAATGCTTTTGTGCACTGCCCCTCCTTGTGGAGAGGGGGAGGCTGCGTGAAGGTGTGACTTGACTTCCAAGAAGGAAGTGAGTCACATTTTCATGACAAATTTGAGTCTGAACATGGCATCATGACTAAAATATCTAAACACACATATTATACACATAAAAACCCCAGGAAAGTGTTTTGTGTGTCGTAAACATCATTAAAGGTATATTCAGTGATTTCACTTAATTCAAATATCATCAAATATCAAACCTGACAATAAAAAGTGATGTAATGAATACAATGTACAATGAATACATGAAATGACACCTTTATTGAATACAATGGGTCATATTGTATGACTTTTTGAATACAATGGGTCATATTTTAGTTTTTATGGTGAGTTGTATTGGAGAAGTTATTCAGCAGCCTCCTTTCCCTGTAAAATAGGAGTATGCTATTAGATATTCAACATTTATTTTGTTAAATCTTAGCCATCTTAGACAGCCAGCCAACATAATAAAACTTGATATTGCACATGTATTTACCTTAGAGTCACGACTTTTAGCTCTCATCTTGTTGACCTGGGATTCAGCGATGTCAGCACGCTCCTCTGCCTCCTCTAGCTCATTCTGAACCTTTCTGCACTTAGACAGGTGAGTGTTGGCTGCTTCCTCCTACAATATGATAGAGATGGTTCAAAGCCTCAATATTTGAAAAGAGCACCTTACAATTATAGTCCAAGCAAGACAATTTCATAAAAACTGTAAAGTGTGGTTGTGGCTAATGTTCATGTTAGTGTTAATCTTTCACAACACTCTGCCCATGGCGAACACAACTAAAGATGTATATTGTCTTACCGCTTCCTCAGCCTGCCTCTTGTAGCCCTTCACCTTCATCTGCAGTTTGTCTACCAGATCCTGAAGCCTGGCAAGATTCTTCTTGTCCTCTTCAGTCTGAAGTGAGAGTGAATTTATGACATTTATAGATCTTTGTATTTGTATTTTGTAGTTCATGCAATCTAATTTAGTTAGTGGCATGATGGATATTTAAGTGAACATGATATACAGTACCTGGTATGTCAGCTCCTTCACTCTCCTCTCGTACTTGCGGACACCTTTAATAGCGTCTGCTCCACCTCTCTGTGCATTGTCGACCTCTCCCTCCAGTTCACGCACCTTCACAAAAGGAATTATGCACTATGAAATGACTTATTCTTATTTCATTGACTATAAGCTGTGTTGAAGTAAACCACATCTTACCCTAGACTCCAGTTTCTGGAGCTGCTTCTTGCCTCCCTTCATAGCCAGGTTCTCAGCCTCATCCAGACGGTGCTGCAGGTCCTTGACTGTGACCTCCAGGTTCTTCTTCATCCTCTCCAGGTGAGAGCTGGTGTCCTGCTCCTTCTTCAGCTCCTCGGCCATCATAGAAGCCTGGAAAGAAGATAAAATGTACTTCATTGTCCCGCAAGGAAATAATCATGTCACTGCACACTTGACAAACATGGTACATAGATTACATTTATATAAATTCACATGTTGACTGCGAGAAAATATCTTGTAATATAACAGGTAATAATAGGGTAATAAACAGATACTAATCGTGGTCATAAGACCAGAGGGAAACAACAACATCATAGGGGGCAAAATCTGTGAAAAACATGGGAATTATTTAAAATTATATTCTAAAAAAGTTAATTCTTTCAGTGTCATTGCTGTAGATGTAGGTCAATTGAAGCCTATTTTTTGATACAACGCTTACCACCATTGCCGTTGATTAATGGCAATTGCGCTTTTATAGTGCATTCGATCGATCGAGCCATAATGCTACTTACGTTAGCCGGTTAGCTAGCTATGTTGTTAGCACAGCACTGGATCGCCCATCTTAGATCGTCGTCGCCATAATAATCCATTCTATCTGTTTATTTCAATCGCCTGTATCTCCTATTCCTTGTCCCAGATGGAATTTTGGTCAAAACAACGTTTCTTTGACGGCACAGAGCCGACGATGTGTAGCTCTCCAGTGCCCCGGTTTGGATTCATATTGTAAACAAGGCCTGTCCAGGCTCCGTTCAGCTTCCTAGGTTAATACTACTTCTGGTAGACTGGAAATGTGGCTTTTCAAAATAAGAGCTCGACTGGAAAAAATGCTGGAGTGAATTAGATCCTAATCTTTCAATAATGCTAGCGCTGTAAGTGTTAATAATGGAGCTGGGAACTTCTCCTTTGGTCTACCCATTCCTGGGATATGTGAGAATGATCCAGTGAAAAAAATAGCAAAAAAGAAAAAGCAAATCAAAATTCACCCGAACACTAATGCGAAAGAAAAGTAAAAAAGAAAAAAGGCATGTGGTCAGGGAAACAAACCTGCCCTCTATGATGTCACCGAGCATCATGTAGGTACAGTACAGAAAGAACTTCTGAACAGAAATAAAATGTATGTCGCCACCTCTGTGTCGACACCTCTGTGTCGCCACCCCTGTGTCGCCAAACCTTCCGACACAAAGGAATGTGGGTGTGGAATTCTCTCAATTGTAATAATTAAGCATGCCATAAGGATGTCTAATTGTCCTGGTATATTGGATAAGAGGCAGAGCTCCTAACTTACATCAGTGATGGCTTTCTTGGCCTTCTCCTCAGCATTCCTTGCTTCTTGAACACTGTCATCCACTTCACCTTGGACCTGGATCAGGTCAGTTTCAAGTTTCTTCTTGGTGTTCACAAGGCTTGTGTTCTAAAATAAAGATTCAGTTTAGCAATGCAAGTATGAATGAGTTGTATGTTAAAAATATGTTGTTGAGTTTTTCCATTGACTTACCTGAGAGTGCAACAGTCCAGCGCGCTCACTGGCATCCACCAGTTCTTGCTCAGCCACTTTGCGGCCTCTCTCTGTCTGTTCCAGAGCCACTCTCAGCTCCTCGATCTCAGCGGCCATTAGGCCGTTCCTACGCTCCACCATAGCAGCTTGCTCTATGCTATCTGCTTGGCCTCTGCTAGCATCATCAAGGTGCACTTGGGCATCCTAAAATAAATCACATTTGAGGTGGTCACGATAAGAGAAACATCAGAATGTGATTTGTTCAAAGCAGTTCCATTGTTTGAAGATCTGTCTAAATATGTTTTGCACCTTAAGCTGTCCCTGAACGTTCCTCAGCTGCTTCTGGGCCTCAGAAGCCTGGCGGTTGGCGTGACTCAGCTGAACCTCCATCTCGTTCAGGTCTCCCTCCATCTTCTTCTTGATTCTAAGGGCATCATTTCTGCTCCTGACCTCAGAGTCCAGAGTGCTCTGCATGGAGTCAACCACCCTCTGGCTGTTCCTCTTGATCTGCTCCATCTCTTCATCCTTCTCTGCCAGCTTCCTGTCCACCTCACCCTTGATCTGGTTGAGCTCCAGCTGGACACGGAGAATCTTGGACTCCTCGTGCTCCAGAGTACCCTGAAATGCAATACAGGATCAAAAGGTTGTAGGACTTTTTTAATATAACATCCATCATTATACTGCTACACTGTTGAATGTAAAACGTATTGAAAGAAAGAAAGAAAATACAGACATCTATAACCTAAAGTTTTAATACCTCCGCTTCCTCCAGGGCTGTCTGGATCTCTGACTTCTCTGTCTCTGTCTGCTTCTTGGACTTCTCCAGCTCATGGATGCTCTTTCCAGTCTCACCGATCTGTTCAGTCAGGTCTGAGATCTCCTCTGCAGTGGATTGAAAGTAATGACTCAGTCAGCAAATATTTTGTATTTGCATTTTAATAAAGTTGTAACCTGATCCACCATTTGATCGGTTGTTGTTTTTGTTTTTTTACTGTTGCTCTTGAAAGAATGATACGAAAACGTACGTTGCAGGTTCTTGTTTTCACGCTTCATGGTCTCCAGTTGGTCCAGAGACTCCTCGTAGGAATTCTTCATCTTAAACAACTCAGTGCTGAGAGAACGAGCCTCTTTCTGAGCTCCCTCCAGTTCTGCCTGTCCCTCTTCAAATTTCTGCTTCCATTCTGCCAGGACCTGCATACAATTTGTAATGATTTGTCATTTACCCCACTTTAAGGACACAATAATTATTTTGTAATAATGTACATATGTCAAAGCACCTTATCGAAGTTCCTCTGTTTCTTGTCAAGATTGGCAGCCAAACCATTGGCCCTCTCTACATCAATCATGAGGTCTTCCACTTCACCCTGGAGTCTCTGTTTGGTCTTCTCCAAAGAGGCGCACTTGGAATTCACAGCCTCGATTTGCTCCTCAGCTTCCTGAAGACGCTGGGCAAGCTTCTTCCTGTTGATCAGTTTTCAATGGAATTCGATTATTGTGGCAATATTTTGTATAGTGAGTGGTACCACGGGAAAGATGCGTGATGCATTTTGAGCTTGTACATCTGATAATTCCACTCTTTCTGAAAATGTTGGAAAAAATATGAACATTTTTCAACATTGAAATGATTATCACGATTTTGACGAGTATGCCCATTTTATGCTCAAGCGATTATCTCAGATAATTGCGATTGGGCGACAGGCCTAGTGGTACCTGAAACGGAAACGTTGAAGTCGCCCAACCCTTCTGGCCAAAGCTGCAACTGCAGGCAGGCGGTTTTGCTTGTGCATGTAGCTCGAGCAAAAGAGTGCGCAGCTGCGGTTTAAAACAGAGCGCTCGTTCACGAGTTAGCACTTGTAGAGCGTTCTTCCGGGTGCTTCAAACGCCAGTGAGCAACTTCTGTTTAAATTAATAGTGGGAGCGGGTCTGTCTATGGTAAAAACACTGCTGACTTACTTGGCCTCCTCCAGCTCCTCAGTGCGTTGGACAGCATCAGTCTCATACTTGCTCCTCCACTGACACACCTCAGCGTTGGCCTTGGACATTCCACGCTGCAGCTCTGCCTTCGCCTCCTGCTCCTCCTCAAACTGCTCCCTCAGAAGGTCACAGTCATGGCGAGCTGATTGCACAGCATGAGCAAGGGCATTCTTTGCCTGTCAGAAGAAAATGGAAAAAAACAATGTCAGCTGAATGAAATGACAAAGAATATGAAACTAAAATAGAAAATAATCTGTTCCTCACCTTAACCTCCTCTTCAACAAGTCTTTTCAACTCCTCAATCTGTTGGGTGAAGGCCTGCTTGCCTCTTGTGAGCTGAGAGACCAGAGCTTCTTTCTCCTCCAGTTGACGACCAAACTCACCTAATTAGAAATTTGAATATTCATTTCAAACATTTCAAACATATCATCGGTGGCTGGGATAACTGTTGATCAAAAGCATTATCTCTAATTATGGTCAATTTGTGCAAGTACCATCGACAAACCATGTAGTCAAATGATTTATGATTAAATGAACATTTACCGTTCTCTGTCAACAGTCTTGCTCTCTGAGCGCCGATATCATTGATCTGGCGAACGTTTTCATCACTCTTGGCCTTGATTTCACTAAGTTGGTCCTCAAGGGTGCGGCACATCTTCTCAAGATTTCCCTGGAAACGAACATTATACATGTTCAATCATCATTTTTTTCAGATAGGTTCATTGCTTTGATTTAAAGCAAAGCCAATCGATATAGTCTATATTTCAGCCCTCCGGTTTATAACTGTATGGTTTCCTTACCCATCACTGGGTTGCTTGGCCATCATTAGCTATGAGGAGAGAACAGCACTGCACTGTTTTTAAAACCTTAAACACTTAACATTTGCCTAATCCTAACAGCTTAATAACATTTAGAGTTTGCATACTCGTTCACAAGATTACTTGTATGAAACATTCCCACTGTTAAATCTGAGCTATAAAGACTGCCTTTCAATGCCCCACACATGTGGAACTATCAGTTTTAAAATGTGAGTATTTCATTTCACTTTAGTCACTTTAAACATGTTTGTTTGTCTCAAGAATGATATTATACCATGGCATTCCATCATACCTTTGCCTTAGCAACAGCCTCCATGTTGCTGGACAGGTCATCGATCTCCATCTTGTATTCACTCTTCTCCTTCTCCAGTTTCTGCTTGACTCTCTGGAGGTTGTCGATCTGTTCACCCAGTTCCGCCACGCTGTCGGCCTGTTTCTTACGGAGAGCAGAAGCAGTGGCCTCATGCTGCAGGGTGGACTCTTCAAGGTCACGACGCACCTTCTGGAACTCAGCCTCGCGCTTCTTGTTCATCTCGATCTGAGCGGCGGTGGCACCTCCAGCCTCCTCCAGCCTCTCACTGATCTCTTCAAGTTCCCTGGAGAGATCGGCTCTCTGCTTCTCCACTTTGGCACGAGCGGCACGCTCTGCCTCGATCTCCTCCTCCAGTTCTTCAATACGAGCCTTTCAAATGAATGATGTTAGATTAACATCTGAAAATAACCATTCACACTTACTTATTATTAATGATTTTACAGAAAATAAAAATACCTGGAGTTCTTTGATCTTCTTCTGCAGCTGGGCCCCCAAAGATTGTTCATCCTCAATCTTACTCAGAAGCTGGCTTACTTCAAAGTCCTTCCTGTTGAATACAGTCAATAGTCATATTTTAGCATCATTCTGCAGGTGGTTCCACTCCATGACATTTCATATTGTTGGTGCACATTACTTCTTTATCTTCTCGTCAGATTGCTGCTTGTCATTTTCCAGGTCCATGATGGATTCCTGGGCCAGTTTCAGATCACCCTCAAGCTTTCTCTTGGCTCTCTCCAGGTCCATGCGGAGCTTCTTCTCTTGCTCCAGAGAACCCTCCAACTGCACAACAATATATTGTTGTTGTTAATCAGTAAAACAATAAACATATAATATTAAAGATGGAGTGCCGTGATATTTGTATCTTTTCCAGTTTTCTTTGTACACTTTTTTGAAAAAAAATTGTCCACCTCATATAATGATAATGCCTGATGATTATGTTTTAGGGTGGAAAAAAATCACGACACTCCATCTTTAAATTCAAAACATCTGATTCCCTTTGGTAAACTCACATCGTCAACTTGCTGCTCCAGCTTGGTCTTGGCCTTGGTCAGAGTGTTGACTTTGTCCTCCTCTGCCTGCAGGTCATCCAGGGTTTGCTGATGGGCCTCTTGGAGGGCTTTTTTCTCCTTGGTCAGCTTAGCGACGCTCTCATCCTGAGACGCCATCTCCTCAGTCAGGTTCTTCACCTGATAGAAGCAAAACATAATGTGTTGTCATAGAATGGCTCAAATTCAATCAGTGCTTTTCAAAGTGGATTCCAGGGACTCTCAGGGTTCCTTTAGGGGAGGGGGGTTCTGAATTGACCCTTACAAGTCTGTAACTAGAGTGTATGATCTTGAGTATAATCTATACCTTGTTTTCAGTGGCGTGTTTCTCCTTCTCCACTTTGGCCAAGGTGAGCTCCAGGTCATCAATGTCCTTCTTGAGCTCAGAGCATTCATCCTCCAGCTTTCTCTTCTTGGCAGTCAGTTCTGCATTGATCTCCTCCTCGTCCTCCAGTCTCTCGGTCGTCTCTTTGAGCTTTGCCTCCAACTGGATCTTACTTTTAATAAGACCTTCACATCTCTCCTCAGCATCATTCAGAGCCTCGTCTCCCTAGTTGTCAATGGAAATGAATTTGAAGAATGTCAAATTGGGTCAGGCCCTTGTACTGAACAGCCGTTCGACCACCAGGCATTCTCTGCCATGGTCTGCAATGTATACCATGGCAGAGAATGCCTGGTGGTCGACTCTACTTATACATTCTACTTTAGATAAAAGATTTAAAGGGCAATATCACTTTGGTAGAGGTTTGGGTTGTGTATTTACCTTGTCATGATGTTATCCAAATGTGGACAAGAAATCAAAAAGAATTGCTCTAGTAATTAGAAATTGATAATTCTAAATATTCTCCTCATTGACTTACATTGTACACTGAAACAGCTCACAAAGTCACTGAAGGAGGAGAGGACACTGGAGCAGCACAGCCATTTAGAGCCTTTTAATAGGTACTAGTATACAGAACGACTAACGTTTCGACCTAAGCTCTCAAAGTCACTCTTTTAGTACGTAAACAAACAAACAAAGTTGATTCAGACAATATAGAGCATTACCAAACCCAGTTCTGTTAGTTTTTTTTTAATAAAATGTAAAATTCCTGTTGATTTTGCCATTTTTATACGAAGAAAACCCGGACTGGATCCGTGGATCCAGATCTAGATCTTCAAATAGTAAATTCAACAGGAAGTTAACATTATTATTAAAAACAAAAACAGTACTGGGTTTGGTGATGCTCATATTGTCTGAATCAATTTTGTTTGTGTTCATTTAAAAGAGTGACTTTGAGAGCTCTTTCAGCGTACAATGTAAGTCAACGAGGAGAATATTTTGAATTATCAATTTCTAATCAATGGAGCAATTATTTTTGATTTCTTGTCCACCTTTGGAGTTACATCATGGCAACGTAACTATACAACTCAAACCTAAAAAAAGTGGTCTTGCCTTTTAAGATGATAAACAATATGAAATATTAGCAACAAGTGTAGCTACTTACTGATGCCGATGCCGATGCAAGGTTATTCTTCTCCTGGATCGCAGCTATCAATTTCTCTTCCAGTGTCTTCTTCAAGGCCTGGAGAGTGGCCAGGTCAGTCTTCATCTTTTCATAGTTCTCCTTCATGTCATTCAGCTCCTTCTCAGTCTCAGCACTCTGCAAGAGAGGCTTGATCTTGTAGTAGACCATCATCCATGGCCAATGTTTCACATTGACGAATGAGCGCATGTTGAACTGGATGGTGTAAATGGCCTCTCTGTGGACAACAGTGGATCATGATTGAAATGCAGATTGAGGGTTTCCATGTAATACGCCTGCTGTTATTATATAATTGTGTCATTATAGTTGTACTATTGTTGTTGTTATTATTGCTGTTGGTATTATTGTTGGTATTATTATTATTGTTGTTAACTGCCGTTAAATGCAGGATGACCCCCCATCCTATAGCCTGATTCTGCTCGAGGTTTCTTCTGCTGTTTATTAAGGAGATTTTTCCTTGCCACCATCATCAAAAGCTTGCTCTGCAATTTTTGCTATTTTATTATAGTGATTTGACACTTTATTTCTTTTATTGAATAGATGTTTTCAAAGTACCTCCTAGCCATCATCTTGACAAACTCCCTCCTCATGAGGTAAGCTCGTGCGAGTGCCTGAGTCATGCCGACCAGAGCAGCCAGCTTTTCATCTCGCATCTCTTCAAGGACACCCAGCAGACCAGCTTTGAAGAACACCTGAATACAATGTCACAAACACTGTAACTAAACAACCATAAAATCTATTTTTAGTCCTCTGTCCATAATGTTAAACCAGATTGGGAGTGTGTTTACCTTGGTGTGTCCGAACCTGTACTCATCAACAGGTACGTCAATGGACCCAAGCAGCTTCTCAGATGCCTTCTTGTTGTCCATGAACGCGCCTTCGGGACATGCGCTGGCGTTCAGTACTTTGTATCTGCAGAAGTTCATGGTCATTTTGCGTGCCTCCCGTTAATACGTTTGGAACTAAAAGCTGCTGGAAAAAGGAATTGATACCTCTGCTTGAAGTCAGCATAGGGGATTCTGCTTGGGAAGCCCTTTCTACAAATTCTGATGCCCTCCAGCACACCATTACACCTCAGCTGGTGGATGACCAGGAAGTTCTCCATCAGTCCTGTAAATATGTTGCTTCATTATAATTACAACAAAATAGTTACGCACTGGCCAAAGTTGCATTTAATGAGTCAAAACGAGTCAACCAAAATACAAACATACAAAATAATGTCATCTGCATAGGGAGATCTTATATTTTAAGTGTATTCTGTGTTGTACCCATATATGTCAGCATTTGCTATAATTGTCTGGGCAAAGGGCCCTAGAGCTAAAGCAAATTGTGAGGACAGTGTCTGGTTAGTCAGTCTCATAGCTGCAGTGGGGTTGCTGTACAATAGCCTAATCCATGTAATGAACCTATCTCCAATGTAAAAAAATTCTATCACTGAGAACAAGTACGAATATTCCACCTGGTCGAAAGCCTTTTCCGCATCCTGGCTTAGTACTACAATACAAGCCAAGGTCTTCCTTGGGGCCACTAGGAGATAATTGATAAGGCGTCAAATGTTTCTTTTCTGTTTACCTGGACACTTGGACTCGTTGGGAATCAGGCAACGCACAAAGTGAGGATGTGTGCTCCTCAAGTTGGTCATCAGCAACTGCAAGTTTGCCTATTGAGACATAAAGGTTTATAATGAGTCAAAAGTAATAGAATGTTGTACTTTTTCTTCCACTATAATTATTTGAACTCTTTAGATACTACTTACTTTGCAGATTTAGATTGTTTTTAAAAACATACTTTAACGACGTAAACCCTATTTTAAACTTTAATTCCAACATTTAAAGACTATTTCTTACATGGATATAATGTTGATAATAATAACGCTTCATTCTTACAGGGATATATGTTGATAATAATGAAAAGATATTCTTACCCTGAAAGCACTAGACACAGTCTGCATGGAACCACCCTTCTTCTTGCCTCCCTTCTTGGTATTATCTGTTTATATTAGAATCATGAGTTATCATTAGTTATATAGAATGAAAATGCTTCCCTTCTTGTCAGATTCTGAATGTTTATAGTATTGATATAACAATACCTTCAGGCTCAGGTGGGGGATAGAACACATTATATTATATTATTGTCCTATATTAATTTGCTGATGTCCCGCCCCTTCTGTGTTCCTATTGGCTCTGGGGTACAGCCATAACTCCAGTTCCCAATATGCTAAATGCTCCAAACCAATTGTAATAAACATACCTTCAGGCTCAGGTAGGGGATATAACATACAGAGCAGCTTCACTGTAGACTTCTGGTACAGCTGCACCACAGAGTCGTTGAGAGGATCCTTGTTCTTCTCTAGCCATCCTGTGATGCTGTTGATTGATTGATGGATTGATTGAATACTTTATTAACACTTTTTTAACAAAAGCCAATCGCTTGTTTCCATTGGAGTCCTCCATACTCAATTAATCGAAAACTGTAGTCCACAGTTCCGGTTATATTATATATAATGTATAATTATATATACAGTACATATAGGCATACTATAGGGTTCTGTTCACCTGTAGTCCACAGTTCCAGCATAGTGGACCAGGGAGAAGTGAGCCTCACCCTTGCCTTTACCAGGCTTGGGTTTTTCAAAGGCCTTGTTCTTCCCCAGATGCAGGTCAATCAACTTCTCTGCAAAACTTTTGTCTGTAGCTTTTGGGAACATGCACTGCTCTTCAAGGCTGGAGAAGATGCCCAAGGGCTTTGGGAAGGAGACACAAGAGACAAATCAACAAAAGCTTAGTGCCAATGACAAAAAATACATGTGTGTGTGTGTGTATACATTATGTCCATTAAAGCACAAAATAATTGTATACCTTCAATGAACGCAATGCTGACACCTAAGTCCATAGCAATACATAATATTATAATACGCTATACTAATAATAATTCTATACCTTCTCAATCAGCTCAATGCAACAGTGTATGTATTTCATTCTCAATCAGCTCAATTGCAGACAGCCAAGTCCATGTACAGTACCTACCTTCTCAATGAGCTCAATGCAGATAGCCAAGTCCATGCCGAAGTCAACGAGATCCCAGGGAATTCCCTCTTTCATGTATTCTTCTTGTTCCAGAACAAACATGGTGTGGTTGAAAAACTGTTGCAGTTTCTCATTGGTGAAGTTGATGCACAGCTGCTCCAGGGTGTTGAACTGTGAGAGGAAATATCATTAGCCCAATCTCTTGTAAATGTGTAACTGTGACAAAAATATTTAGTCTCCCACTTAAAACAAGTCCATGCTTACATCAAAGATTTCAAAACCAGCGATGTCCAGCACACCAATGTAGTAGTTTCTCGGCTGCTTGGTGTCCAGCATCTCGTTGATCCTAATGACCATCCACAAGAACAGCTTCTCATAGATGGACTTGGCCAAGGCACTGACTGAGTTCATTGTCTAAGGAAATAGGAACATTATAGTGAGTTACACAATTTAAGCAATTTTAGCCTTTGCATAAGCCTGCAAGGTTTTCAAGGCTAGGCCAAGTGCTACGGGCTAGGGTGGAGTCTGAAGAGGTGAATCTTCAGATTACGGTGGAAGATTCGGAGTTTGTCTGCAGATCTAACTGCAATGGAAAGTTTATTCCACAAGTTTCCGAGTGCTTTAGGGAAGGTTGACAGCTTCCCTGTGTTAGCTGATCTGAGTGAGCGCTGAGCGGGATGGGTTTTAGGGTTGGATACACAATAGAGGGTATGCGCATGCATAAAGTGAATGGCAAATTCACAAATACAACTTCCCTATTTGGATGTATGGGCTGTCAAGGCCAGAAAGTTGTTTGTTGCCACTCAGTAGACATTCCCGCATAACTTCCGGGTTTGATGATTATGTCACGCGCATACCCTCTATACACAAGGTCATGGTGTAGTCATATATATATATATATATATATATATATATATATATATATATATATATATATATGTGACTAAATTTGATTGAGGGACTGCCATTGGATTTTTTAAAATTTTCGTTTTTTGTGAAAGCAGTGAATCATAGCTTCAAATTGACATATTGGTTGTTCAGTTTGACCCACCAGTTTTGGAGATATGGCTTATAGAGTAATGTCTTGCAGAAAACAGCGAGTTGAGAAAACAGGCTTGAAAGGTTCACTTCTGTGGTCTAACATTACACCTAGCTACATGTTTGGGCATTTATTTCATATTTACATGTCGATTTCAGCTCTGAAACTTATTTCAGACATGCTCTAGTATGTGAAGAGTATGCCTGTGCTATTAACTCATTTTGAAGAAAAAAAAAGAAAAAAAGTTTTTCTCCTCTGGTGAAAAGCTGGAATTTGCGCGATGGCAGTCTCTCAGTCAAATCTGGTCACATATATATATATATATTAAATTATTTGTTTTTTGCTTTTTCCCTTTATTGATAGATACAAGTGAAGATGGACAGGAAAGAGGGAGAGAGAGACTGGGAAAAACATGCACCAAACGTCGTCATGAACGGGACTCAAACACACAACCCACTACGGGTAGAGCCTATATATGTGGCATGCGCCTGTCCTGGACCACTAGGCCAGCAGCCGCCAAACATATCAGTAGAGGTACTTGGAACTGCACATGTTTCTGCAGTGTGCTGTTGTTTTTGTAGCAAAAATGCAGGGCAAAGGTTTTTCCTTGGCCTCTAGGGAGTGTGCATTCAAAGTTTTAAGCAAATCGGTGCAGTTACCTGTAAAAATGCCAATCGGCCTTTTATAGTGCCACCATGAGGCTGATTTGAAATTTTTCAAGTGGCATTACTTCCTCGGCTGTGTGGGAATATGCGTGCAACATTTCACAGAAATTGCACACTGCGTTCATATGCATTTTGTTCAGTTTAATGGATATAGAGATACTGTGTACCGGTTTGCATGATGTTTGGACAAAATCTGTAGGACTAGGAGTGATATCAAAACGTGTTTTGCAAAAATCGACCACCTGGTGGCGCGCCGATTACGCCGATCTGAAAGATTTGGGGCAGAGGTTCTGTTCTGGGATCCACCGATCCAGGTCAGGACAGTCTGGACACAACTTATAAGGTGTGTATTAAATCAGAACATGGAAATAATGTAACTTTACTCACCTGTGGCACAGTTTGTCCTTTAGTGACAAATTCATTTCCCACTTTAACTCTGGGGTAGCAGTATGCCTTAAGCATTTCCGCTGAGTTCAGACCCAACAGGTAGCAGATCTTGTCAGCCACTGAAATGATCATAGAATTTGCAATTTACGATTCAGGCATTTAGCAGACGCTTAATCCAGAGTGCGATTTTAGCAAGGTAAACACAATTGGTAATACATTGAATGCACACAGCTAGTAATCTAGGACCATATAGGTAAACCAAATAACCTTCAGTATAAACAGTATAATATAAATAAATAATGACAATATATTGAAAATATATTTAGCTTAGTTCTTTTGAAATATAAATAAATACAAGACATCACATTTTTTGTTGAAGATGCAATTTACCCTCCGTGCCGTCTGGCTCCGCCTGTTCCTCACGCTGCTTCTGTTTGAAGGTCAACGTTCCATGATGCATCACTGATCCGGTGAACTTGTAGATGCACGCTTTCTCCTCAACATTGAAGCCCAGGATGCCAATAGCATCCTGAAAATTGAGATTAAGCATTATATTAGCAATCCAGTTTAAATAGGATTATTTTGGGAGGTCATGGCCTGAAAACCACTGCTTTACAAAATGTATTTTGCAGAGCAACTGACTGCAATGCACAGTGAGTATTAGAAATGTAAAATAATGTCCATTTACATCTGTAGCCTCCAACTCGACTTTGTCATCAATGCTGGCCACAGTGATCTGACCCATGCTGATCAACGGGAAGTCGTATGGGTTGTTGGTGATGAGACAACTTTCTGAGAAGGGATTAAAAAAAGTGTGAACATGTGTTTCTATTCATTAGTGTGGTTCAACCAGACTAGTAATAGTAACACTTTATTTTTTTACTTCTTTCTAGAGTAACCCTAAACTTTGCTTCACTACTTATCCCACAGTTTTGATGGCACGCACTTGACCGGCTTCATCGGGAATCGTGTGCTTGTATTTTGCTAAGAGAAATGTTGTATAGTTTAATTGATATTAATGTATTCGTGCATTACATTTCCCCATTGACATGAATCGGAAAATTCGAAAAGTCACGTTCAAGTATTTTTTCCATAAGGGCTATAGTTACAAAACTAGGAGAGGAGGTTCATAATAATTATTAAAATGAATTAACTTATAATTATATTGGTCGGCTATATTGTGGCGCTATAACAGCCCACTTTATGTTTTGGCTTATAACTCTTGAACCGTAGGTCGTAACATTTTTCCCTGGATTCCGTGGGTCATGACGCATCTCCCCATATAGTGCGTATCGTGCGGCCGTAATCATCGTCCAAAGTTAATGGGAGGGGACTATTTTACAAAATTTGAATCACATGTCACGGGTGGTTTAATCAACCCAGAGCAAAAAGCAATTCCATTTTCATCCACAGGGGGTGCCGCAAAAAAACAAAAAAAAAAAACATTTGTTGCAGACATTTTATTTTTTGGGGGGAAAAATCCCCTCCAAATTACTTCCACATGATCACAGGGGTGACTTGACATTGTAATTGGCTAGAATAATTAGTGGGAGGGGCCTATGTAACCGATTGCGGCAACCACACTTTGCAATTTTTCAAAATTGCGACTTTTCAGTATAATTCCATTTACCAATAATCCCAGGTATGTGGTCGGTCATCATCTGGAAGAAGATATGGTAACCTCTCTCTAGAGGAAGCTGGTAGGTCACTCTAGACTTCTCCAGCAGATCTATATGGGTTGTACAACATAATTAATAATAATAATAATAATAGTAATAATAATAATAATAATAATCTATATGGGTTGTACAACATAATTAATAATAATAATAATAATAATAATAATAATAATAATAATAATAATAATAATCATCTATATGGGTTGTACATAAGTCAAAATGTAATCCTCAAATTAACAAATATATAATTTCTCATCTCTGAACTTCATACTTACATGTCTCAATATCAGCACTGGCCAATTTACCCGCATTGTTGAAATGGATTCTGATGAATTTACCCTGTTTGATATAGCACAATTAGTTGCATCCGTCTACATTGTGGAATTATTGCAGGTTTACTCATAAAATGTCATTATTTTACACTTACAAAGCGAGAGGAGTTGTCATTCCTCACAGTCTTGGCATTACCATAGGCCTCCAGCAAGGGATTGGCTGCAATAATCTGATCCTCCAGTGACCCCTAGAATGTTTTAGACATCGCCCAATTTAAAATTTGGTCTGAATTCTTTTAAATTGAATTGCTATATTTCATAAAAATGCTTTATGTTCCAAAACATTTTTGTTAAAGTTAAAAACATATACATATACAGTACCTTAATTTTACCACTATCGGCCGCCGATTTCTCTCCACTAGCAGTCGCTGCTGTTGCAAAGTACTGGATGACACGCTTGGTGTTCACAGTCTTCCCAGCACCGGATTCTCCACTGGTTATAAAAGCATACATTCAGAGAAATGTACTTAGTGAATTTGTGTACAATGTTCTTTTTTTAATGCCTAGTAGATGATGGAAACTTACGTGATCAGGACAGACTGGTTTTCTTTATCTGTAAAATGTAAAGCACATATTTTTTTAGTCATGGATATACAGCACAAACTCATTATGTATTTGTTTACATTGTCCTGACTAGTACGTACCCATCAGCATGAACTGAAAGGCGTTGTCAGAGACAGAGTAGATGTGGGGTGGAGCCTCAATACGCTTCTTGCCTCTGTAGGCATTTACAACCTCCTGGTCATACACTGGGAGCCACTTGTAGGGGTTCACAGTTGCACAGAACAAGCCAGAGTAGGTCTGAAGGGGAGAAGAGAGAGAACATTAACATTGAACATAACTTCAGAACCATGAGTTGTTTGCATTTGTTTTTCTACGGTTTTTCATTTGATGATATAATTTGTACTCTGTGTTTGTGTTTTTCTTTCTTTGACAGGTGAAATAATGTACTGCTCAACATGTAGAAAAGCTTACATAGATCATCCATGCTGCATAACGCTCTTTGAGGTTATACAGGACAGTGGCTTCAGTGAGGTGGGTCATCATGGCCATGTCCTCAATCTTGTCATACTTGGGAGGGTTCATAGGGGTGACATCCGCCTCAGGGACAGTTCTTTTCTAAAAAAGAAAAAGCACAACTTCAGAATGTAATGTGATTACAGTTGTACTGTGCCACTATTTGATTTTAGATACACCTACATCTTTCTTGTCCAGCGTTTCCACGATGACTTTGTCACCTTCCTTGCCTATAATCTTACACTTGAGGTATAGCTCTGCCTTATCCACCACATATGATGCAGTTTTGGCATCAAAGGGCGCACTTTGAGCTTCCATTCTCTCCTTCTCTGGCTTACGGAGATAAATGGCGGCCTTGCCGTACTGCTTCATCTCTTCGTCCGTACTCATGGTGGCGGCTTTCTGTATTTGAGGAGAGGAGAAGCAAGCACTCAGTCGAGTAGTTCACAGTATAAGAATATCGGGTAGTCTATAGAAAGGAATTCCAGCATTAACTTTTTATCCATTTAGGATTCCTTATTTATTAAAGGTTTACCCCCATAAGCAGCAACAAACGGATGTTTCAGCCCCAGGGCTAGGCATAAGCGGTATAAGCGGTCGCTTAGGGCCACAACCACTGAGGGGGCCACATCACAGGGAGAAGATTTCTTTATTTTTTTTAATGTATCCCCTATCCCATACATGGGCTACTGGCGGCCTGAGGGCCACATGTGGCCCCCACCTTCACTTAATGCAGCCCGCAGGTTAATATCAACTGGCAGCCTGGGGGCCACATGTGGCCCCCACCTTCACTTAATGCGGTCCGCAGGTTAATATCAACTGTAGGCTACAGTTGAGGGATGTTTATACCATCCCTCTACATTGGGGACACGGTTTATAGCATCCCTCTACACTGGGGGCGCTGTTTATACCATCCCTCTACACTGGGGGTGCTGTTTATACCAACCCTCCCCACTGGGGACGCTGTTTATACCAGTCAGTCTGTCATACCATCCCTCCCCACTGGGGACGCTGTTTATACCAGTCTCTCTGTCATACCATCCCTCCCCACTGGGGGGCACTGTTTATACCAGTCAGTCTGTCATACCATCCCTCCCCACTGGGGGCACTGTTTATACCAGTCAGTCTGTCATACCATCCCTCCCCACTGGGGGCGCTGTTTATACCAGTCTCTCTGTCATACCATCCCTCCCCACTGGGGGCACTGTTTATACCAGTCAGTCTGTCATACCATCCCTCCCCACTGGGGGCGCTGTTTATACCATCCCTCTACACTGGGGGTGCTGTTTATACCATCCCTCCCCACTGGGGACGCTGTTTATACCAGTCTCTCTGTCATACCATCCCTCCCCACTGGGGGCACTGTTTATACCAGTCAGTCTGTCATACCATCCCTCCCCACTGGGGGCACTGTTTATACCAGTCTGTCATACCATCCCTCCCCACTGGGGGCGCTGTTTATACCAGTCTGTCATACCATCCCTCTACACCGGGGGCGCTGTTTATACCAGTCAGTCTGTCATACCATCCCTCCCCACTGGGGGCACTGTTTATACCAGTCAGTCTGTCATACCATCCCTCCCCACTGGGGGCACTGTTTATACCAGTCAGTCTGTCATACCATCCCTCCACACTGGGCCCCCACATGTGGCCCCCACCTTCACCTAATGCGGCCCGCAGGTTAATATCAACTGGCGGCCTGAGGGCCACATGTGGCCCCCACCTTCACCTAATGCGGCCCGCAGGTTAATATCAACTGGCGGCCTGAGGGCCACATGTGGCCCCCACCTTCACCTAATGCGGCCCGCAGGTTAATATCAACTGGCGGCCTGATCTAGCCTCTTAATTTTGATCTCAAAGTGCACCAGATTGAAGCATTTTCATGGCAAATTTACACATTTTTCTGGACCCGGGGGTCAGGGGGGGCGCATAATATTATGTTGCTTAGGGCCACTAAATGCCCAGAACCGGCACTGTTCAGCCCATAGGCCTTCCTCTACTTATTTTGTATTTTATTTGTAGGAAGGCCTACCGGCCAAAACATACATTTGTTGCTGCTACTGGGTGTGAACCTTTAATATACAAAGAACAAATGGAATAAAAGTGTGTGCTGGTATGCCTTTCTAGACAGACAATAGATGTTTTTGCTGACTTGACATCTGAGCAGATCATTGTAGGACTATGCTAGGTTTAATGTCAAAATTATGAACACTCACTTTTCCCCTCTACCAGTAGCAGTGAAATCTTGAGTGCAGTACAAGTCCTAAGTGTGGGGGGAAAAAAACATAATTTTGAGTTGAATGATTTAGTATTATATGAATCTTATATTGTTCATTCTTGCCGCACAGCACTTCATGAGAGACATTTTTAAATTACTCATTAGTTCCACATCTGAAAAGAGTGATCCATTCCATCCAATATTATCACTGCATGCAATGAAATGAAATGATGCTTGCCCATTCAGTTCTTTTCATTTGTTTGTTTGTTTGTTTGTTTGTTATTTTTCTTGTTTTTTTGTTTTGTTTTGTACTGAGGCAATGCTAGACTTTTTTTCTCCGTTTCTAATACACTTTAATTCCATTGTATGAATTAAGGTTACATTCAGAGGTGCATGGGTATACACTAGCCAAACTGTACTCAAGTAAAATAATTGTTGTAATAATAATAATAATAATAATAATAATAACTCCAGTAGCTGACATTACATGCAATGTAAATTATTATTTAAGTACTAATATAAACTAAATATAAAATAATTAATAAAAGCAAATTCCAATCTGGCCTAAACCACAATTACAAATAAAAGACTATACAGTCAATCATTTAAATCTGTACAGTACATTGTAACATCAATTATGCTGTCCACTATGTGGACTATGCTGTCCACTAAGTGGATCATGTTTGTAGCTATTTGGTATGTAAGGAGTCATACGACTGGTTTTATATGACTAGGATTAGCTAACATCTCTAAAACATTTATATGACTATGCATAGCTTAGATATCTAACTAATGTGATATCTAAGCTATGCATAGTCATATAAATGACTATTAAGGACTATTAAAGACAGATGAAGTCTCACTCACCAAATGAAACGCTGAACACCTCTGCAGTGGGTCCGTGTGTCACCCGCCTCAGCAGGCTTATATGAGTTGCTAATTGCATGCTATGCAGAAAGTAAAAGTAGGAATGGCCTTTAATGGTGTTTCCTTCTTGTTGATATTGCAATAGCATGTCCTTATGGTCAAACCATTCCCATGATACTGGATAGTGCATCTTGTGCATCAGATTTATGAGTCAACTTTATAGCCATGCCAGTGGCTATGATATTCTGTAAATATAGCTTAATTGGCAGGGTGGTGGGGTGCCTGGTTTGGTATAATCATCACAGCATGACTTGTCAGATACATTATATTCAGTGAGGGAAGTAACTACGTAATTGTGTTGAAAATTGGAAATACTACACTTAAGTAAAAGTGGGCTACATCAAAATTGTCCATTACTTGAGTAAATGTACTTAGTTAACTTTACACCATTGGTATTTCCATTGTATGCTTCACACTTCCACTGCACTTAATCTCAGGAGGAAACTTAAGCTTTAGTTACCTTTTGGGGGGGTTTGATGTTATTTTTGTTTTTTAGCCAGGGTCATAGTTCAGATGGTTCAGATGTCAGACGTCTTAATGGCACTGGCTTCAATGTAGGAAACAGTGAACACTGACACTTGATCACTCAACCTCCAGCCCATAAAAAGTTGTCTCAACTAACGTCATTTTTATTCCTTGTGCTCATTCAGCATCACATTTCACCATAAATACATTCGTTAACGATAAGACACTGTTTAATTGCAAACGCAGCTTCTGTCACAAAGCTGATACAGTCCAAGTTTGTTGTCACAGCTTTCCTATATAAAATCAAGCAGATACAAAGTAGCCTAAACCCAAATCTAGTGTGTTTAATGAATAGACCAGTGGTTCTCAAACTGTGGGTTGGGAGCCCAAAGGGGGTCCCCAAATGATTACTGGGGGATTTGCTTACTGTGCAACATTGTTTTTCTCACTCAACAGTAGTTAAGTATATGCAGGGTATCTGCACATTTTTAAAGTGACAATTTAAGGTCTTTAAAGTATCAAAAGTAATAAACAAACTATATTATAAAAATAAAACCATTGGTCAAATAGTCAAATATTACCTAAGAAAGAGGGACATTTTTTGTTGATCGGCTATTTTCACAATATATCTGTGAAACCGAGAGCTGAGCAGCAGTGGTGTACAGTAAGTACATTTAATTTGTTATTGTACTTAAAGGGCCACTTGACCCCTTTTGCAACCAGATCTTAATGATGATTAGTACACAAGAAACACTTTCCTGGGGTTTTTATGTGTGTACTATGTGTTTTTAGATATCATTAGATGTCATGACACCATGTTCATGACCAAAATTGGTCATGAAAATGTGGTCTCACTTCCTTCCTGGACTACAAGTCACACTTCCAAACAGCCTCCCCCCGAGGGGCAGTGCACCAAAGCATTATGGTCGTAGGAATTCAGCAATCCAGTCGAACCCTAGTCAAACACACTCATTATTTTTCTTACCATATGGGTGTACATTTCAAATTGTGCTACTGTTATCTACTATAAATGCTATTAACATTGAGTGACTGCAGTTTCTTCCAGTGGTGAAATGTCCCTTTAAAGATGGAGCGCTCTGATTCCCTGCTCAAATAAGTGTTAAAATTCAGTTTTTATGTGGCCACACCCACCAGTTCATCAGAAAGAAACCAGAAATACACACGGAAGACATATTTGAATATTAAAACCACACCTGGGTTCTATTTGAGTGATTTGAACTCCATAGACACAAAACAGAAAAAGTACAGCACTCCTTTTATTTATTTTTAGTATTTCCAATTTGTGAGCTTGTATATCTGCTATTTTCCAAGGATTTTAATACATTTGAAATTGTGTGAAATGGACCTTCTGAATAAATAGTAGCCTACTTTTACTTTTGGTACTTTTCTAGTTCTACTCAAGTACATTTTGAATATCGAAATTGTACTTGTAAACAGACTATTTCTACAATAGGGTATTGATTATTCATTCCATCATTGATAGGCATTATAGTAGATAGATTACATCTAGATCTGAGTCACTGAGCAACTCTACATGAAACATTATGAAGTATCATGCAGTGGTGTAAAGTAACTACAGTATACTGCGTATAGTTACTAGAGTACATTTAGAGTACATTAAGTACTGTAAAACATTTGAGGGATTTCTTTTTTGACTTTAGTATTATGCATTTTCAACCCTTTCACTTCTGCTTCACTACATCTCTGAGGCAAATATTGTACTTTTACTCCACAACAATAATTTGACAACTTTAGTTTGAATATTTGGATTATTATTACATATAACATACATTCACAACTTCATCCCTATACTTTGGCTATTTGAAAATGGACGTACAACCCGTCGACACATTGTGAACTCATTGTAGATCTGCACCAGTCACCAGAACCAAGGTTGTGTGTTTCAGGGAAGCTAACAGAGTTTCTAATGGCTTTGACGTTTCAATGGGTTGTTATATACAGTGGAAAGAAAATGTGTGTGATGTCATTATTTTCAAATATTATTACACACTATGGTCTTTGCTAGAGAAGACATAGGAGGAATGACCATGTGTTTGTGGACCCTCACATTGCAAAAGTAGTATCCAAGTAGCCATTACATCTATTAATAAAGCACATAAAGTGTAAATGATACAACATTCATCCCATACTTGGTATGGAGTGAAGGAGGTGAACTTGCTACGTGGTATCCAAGTGGCTAGTGATAAATTTAATTACTGCTGACAGCATAAAATAATCTGTATAACTGGGAGGGTGGCAGGGTGCTGGGTTTCTTCACTTGGTGTCACTATATCTTGTCAAATACATTATTTGGAATAGGTTAATATTCAGTGGTGGATCATTTTGGTGCCAAAAGCCTACTTATACATATACTCTGTATATAGGCATGTCAGGCTGGGACAAAATGTAGGCCCTGGTCACAACAAGATTGTCACAACTTGCCTATACTATAATATAGTATATCTTTGCTGTCGGGCAGAAACCATATACGGGCATATACTATACAGGTATAGTATATGCATAACCTCTGACTGTACTACCTGTACTGTTAATAAGTGTTAATAGAGATTTGACATTGTTATTGACATCTACTTGCTTCTATAGGAGTTCACATAAATGTGTCCTGTATATTATGTGTGTATGTGATATTGCATTATGTCATAATGCTGTGTGCAAATTGTCATTGTGTTTTTATCTTTCTCAAAAGGGGTGAGAAGTTCATCAGAATAACCTCCACAGAGAGTGGTGTGGAATGGTCTGTGAATTGCTACCGAAGTCTGTACGACATTGAAATGAATGGCTGGGGCAGTCTGCTCTCTAGTTTACATAATTCTATATAAACTACAAGATCTACAAAATCACGCCCACAATTGAGACAGCACTGCCACTTCTGGTCCGGGAGAACGGTGTACTGCAGTTTCATCTGTATAGTTAGCCTACTTTTACAATAATCCGAAATTAACTGAAGACTAGATTGAATCGGGGGGAAAATAATAAAAACTAGAAAAAGTGCCCTTCTGGGCACAGGTCTCCACCAGGAGGATAGGAGTGTGTGTGATGTTTGGCAAAATGTTTAGGAGTAATATAATCATTGTGTGTGTGTGTGTGTGTGTGTGTGTGTGTGTGTGTGTGTGTGTGTGTGTGTGTGTGTGTGTGTGTGTGTGTGTGTGTGAGAGAGAGAGACACGGCTTGGCCTGTTGTAGCGCCACTATGAGGCTGATTTGAAAACTGTCAAGTGGCATTTCTTCCTCAGCCTAGTGGGAATATGCATGCACAGTTTCACCGCAATCGGACGCTGCGTTGAATAGTTGTGGCGATTTGTACAAAACGGGTACAAAGCGGGCTACTCCTGAAAAGTTTAGAAGCCAATCGTAGGCAATGAAGGTGGATTATGAGAAATCAAACAAACCCGTCTTGATCACATGACTATGGAGAGCATGTGTACCGATTTGCGTGAAATTTGGATAACATCTGAAGGAGTAATATTAGAAAATGTGTTTTACATATGTCGGCCTCCTGGTGGCGCTATAAAGAGCAGATGTGAAAAATTCCAGGCAAAGGTTTTTCCTTGGCCTCTAGGGAGTTGGCATACAAAGTTATCCACAAATCCGTGCAGTTGGAGGTAAAAACACTTTTCGTCCAGTTATAGCGCCACCATGAGGCTGAGTTGAAAATGTTCACGTGGCATTTCTTCCTCGGCCTAGTGGGAATGTTCATGCGCAATTTCACGGAAATCACACAATGTGTTCATGATTTGCAGCATTTTGTTTCAAACTGAGCACTCCTGCGAACTTTGGAAGCCAATCTTAGCCAATCAGGATGGAGTCTGAGAAATCTGAAAGATCTGTTTCGTTGAATGGCTCTAGAGAGACTGTGTACCAATTTGCGTGATGTTTGGACAAAATCTGTAGGTGTACTGTCCAAAAACTTGTTTTGCACAAAGCGGCCTCCTGGTGGCGCTATAACAGGCCGTTCTGGAAATTTTGGGGCAGAGGTTCATTGTTGGCATCCAGGGAGTGTGTGTGCAAAATTTGGCATCGACCGGGTTAACGGTGCCGGAGATTAGCTGTTCACAGACGGACGGACGGACACACGGACGGACACACGGACGGACGGACGGACACACGGACACACGGACGGACGGACGGAGTGCAAAACATACTCTCTCCCCATGCCTTCGGCCTGGTGGAGACAATAATAATAATACTAGAAAAAAAGAAATCGCTGCAAGCAGAGATAAGGCAGGACCAAGCAGGAAGGCAATAAGCAACTAGAAAAAGTGCCCTTCCGGGCACAGGTCTCCACCAGGAGGATAGGAGTGTGTGTGATGTTTGGCAAAATGTTTAGGAGGATTTTTTTTCCTTCATTTTGTTGAGGAAATGCAGAGCCAGATCACTCATAGCATCTCTGAGGATAGAATTCTGGATGAGCAGGACATGTGCAGCATTTTGTACAAATCGGGCCACTCCTGAAAACTTTGGAAGGCAATCTTAGCCAATCAGTGTACAATCTGAGAAATCCAACAGACTCGTCTTGATCACATGACTACAGAGATTGTGTGTTTCAGGGAAGCTAACAGAGTTTCTAATGGCTTTGACGTTTCAATGGGTTGTTATATACAGTGGAAAGAAAATGTGTGTGATGTCATTATTTTCAAATATTATTACACACTATGGTCTTTGCTAGAGAAGACATAGGAGGAATGACCATGTGTTTGTGGACCCTCACATTGCAAAAGTAGTATCCAAGTAGCCATTACATCTATTAATAAAGCACATAAAGTGTAAATGATACAACATTCATCCCATACTTGGTATGGAGTGAAGGAGGTGAACTTGCTACGTGGTATCCAAGTGGCTAGTGATAAATTTAATTACTGCTGACAGCATAAAATAATCTGTATAACTGGGAGGGTGGCAGGGTGCTGGGTTTCTTCACTTGGTGTCACTATATCTTGTCAAATACATTATTTGGAATAGGTTAATATTCAGTGGTGGATCATTTTGGTGCCAAAAGCCTACTTATACATATACTCTGTATATAGGCATGTCAGGCTGGGACAAAATGTAGGCCCTGGTCACAACAAGATTGTCACAACTTGCCTATACTATAATATAGTATATCTTTGCTGTCGGGCAGAAACCATATACGGGCATATACTATACAGGTATAGTATATGCATAACCTCTGACTGTACTACCTGTACTGTTAATAAGTGTTAATAGAGATTGGACATTGTTATTGACATCTACTTGCTTCTATAGGAGTTCACATAAATGTGTCCTGTATATTATGTGTGTATGTGATATTGCATTATGTCATAATGCTGTGTGCAAATTGTCATTGTGTTTTTATCTTTCTCAAAAGGGGTGAGAAGTTCATCAGAATAACCTCCACAGAGAGTGGTGTGGAATGGTCTGTGAATTGCTACCGAAGTCTGTACGACATTGAAATGAATGGCTGGGGCAGTCTGCTCTCTAGTTTACATAATTCTATATAAACTACAAGATCTACAAAATCACGCCCACAATTGAGACAGCACTGCCACTTCTGGTCCGGGAGAACGGTGTACTGCAGTTTCATCTGTATAGTTAGCCTACTTTTACAATAATCCGAAATTAACTGAAGACTAGATTGAATCGGGGGGAAAATAATAAAAACTAGAAAAAGTGCCCTTCTGGGCACAGGTCTCCACCAGGAGGATAGGAGTGTGTGTGATGTTTGGCAAAATGTTTAGGAGTAATATAATCATTGTGTGTGTGTGTGTGTGTGTGTGTGTGTGTGTGTGTGTGTGTGTGTGTGTGTGTGTGTGAGAGAGAGAGACACGGCTTGGCCTGTTGTAGCGCCACTATGAGGCTGATTTGAAAACTGTCAAGTGGCATTTCTTCCTCAGCCTAGTGGGAATATGCATGCACAGTTTCACCGCAATCGGACGCTGCGTTGAATAGTTGTGGCGATTTGTACAAAACGGGTACAAAGCGGGCTACTCCTGAAAAGTTTAGAAGCCAATCGTAGGCAATGAAGGTGGATTATGAGAAATCAAACAAACCCGTCTTGATCACATGACTATGGAGAGCATGTGTACCGATTTGCGTGAAATTTGGATAACATCTGAAGGAGTAATATTAGAAAATGTGTTTTACATATGTCGGCCTCCTGGTGGCGCTATAAAGAGCAGATGTGAAAAATTCCAGGCAAAGGTTTTTCCTTGGCCTCTAGGGAGTTGGCATACAAAGTTATCCACAAATCCGTGCAGTTGGAGGTAAAAACACTTCTCGTCCAGTTATAGCGCCACCATGAGGCTGAGTTGAAAATGTTCACGTGGCATTTCTTCCTCGGCCTAGTGGGAATGTTCATGCGCAATTTCACGGAAATCACACAATGTGTTCATGATTTGCAGCATTTTGTTTCAAACTGAGCACTCCTGCGAACTTTGGAAGCCAATCTTAGCCAATCAGGATGGAGTCTGAGAAATCTGAAAGATCTGTTTCGTTGAATGGCTCTAGAGAGACTGTGTACCAATTTGCGTGATGTTTGGACAAAATCTGTAGGTGTACTGTCCAAAAACTTGTTTTGCACAAAGCGGCCTCCTGGTGGCGCTATAACAGGCCGTTCTGGACATTTTGGGGCAGATGTTCATTGTTGGCATCCAGGGAGTGTGTGTGCAAAATTTGGCATCGACCGGGTTAACGGTGCCGGAGATTAGCTGTTCACAGACGGACGGACGGACACACGGACGGACACACGGACGGACGGACGGACACACGGACACACGGACGGACGGACGGAGTGCAAAACATACTCTCTCCCCATGCCTTCGGCCTGGTGGAGACAATAATAATAATACTAGAAAAAAAGAAATCGCTGCAAGCAGAGATAAGGCAGGACCAAGCAGGAAGGCAATAAGCAACTAGAAAAAGTGCCCTTCCGGGCACAGGTCTCCACCAGGAGGATAGGAGTGTGTGTGATGTTTGGCAAAATGTTTAGGAGGATTTTTTTTCCTTCATTTTGTTGAGGAAATGCAGAGCCAGATCACTCATAGCATCTCTGAGGATAGAATTCTGGATGAGCAGGACATGTGCAGCATTTTGTACAAATCGGGCCACTCCTGAAAACTTTGGAAGGCAATCTTAGCCAATCAGTGTACAATCTGAGAAATCCAACAGACTCGTCTTGATCACATGACTACAGAGATCATGTGTACCGATTTGAGGCATTTTGTTCCAAAAATGTGTTTTGCAAAAATCAACCTGTTGGTGGCGCTATAACAGGCCAATGTGAAAAGGGTGCGATATATTCCTCAGCCTAGTAAGAAAATGTGTGAAAGATTTCACGTAAATTGCATGCTGCGTTCATGATTTGAGGCTATTGTTCAAAACGGGGCAATCTTGCAAACTGTGAAAGCCAATTATAGGCAATTAGGATGGAATATGAAATATCAGACAGATCCGACTTGAGCAGATGACCATAGAGATACTGTGTAACTATTTGTGAGATTTTTGGACAGAATCTGGAGGAGTAATATCAAAAAATGTGTTTTACAAAAGTCGGCCTCATGGTGGCGCTATAAAAGGCAGATGCGGAAAATGCAGGTAAAAGGTTTGTCCTTGGCCTCTAGGGAGTGTGCATGCAACGTTTCACGCAGATCGGTGCAGTTTTAGGTAAAAAAATGTGAAAAGCTGCCTCATGGTGGCGCTATAACAGGCCGTTCTGGAAAATGTGGGGCAGAGGTTCATCGTTGGCATCCAGGGAGTGTGTGTGCAAAGTTTGGCATCGACCGGGTTAACGGTGCCGGAGATTAGCTGTTCACAGACGGACGGAAGGACGGAAGGAAGGACGGAAGGACGGACACACGGACGGAGTGCAAAACATACTCTCTCCCCATGCCTTCGGCCTGGTGGAGACAATAAGAATAATATGCACAATAAGCCATAGAAACATGGAAGACTAAACTTTAGAAAAAGACCACGGAATTTTGACAGGGTCGGTTTTTATAGTGGGGGGCAGGGTTCTTGAAGACTCATACACTAAGTTGGCGGTGGCCGGATTTGAACCCATGAGCTCTACCTACCGAGCCAACTGGACACAATCAGTTCTTCCATTGTTAACAGTAAAATCATTCAGTGTTTTTGTAGCAAGTTGCGCAAGGATAACTAATGATAAAGGTGGGTATAAAGATAAATGAATTGACTGCGTATAAACCAGAACATGTACCAGATTCGGACGAGGAGCTCAATGAAAACCAATGACATGAGAGTCGGAAACAGGGATTAAAGGTTAACTGAAAAATTATTATTAAACTTCACGCAGAAAATAAACAGCTTTGAACATTCATGAAAAACAACAAACAAATGGGGGCCCCTTTAAGTTGGTGACTTAACTTGAAAATTCCCAGTTCAGTTCCTATTCAGTTCTAAAGGGAAATCAGTCTCTTTCTCCAATTAAGAGAACCAGATTACCACATTTGTGGGGGGTTCAGAATTCCGGGTCGGCTCGCCAGGTCTGGGTACCTTCCGGTACCAGTCCAGAACCATCCATGGAACAGAATCCTTTCAGGACACAAAAAACCTGACCTGAAAGGCGAGGTGTCCAAATGAGTATTTGTTTCAAAATCACTGTTGTATAACATCAAATAAACTATCAATGCATGAGAAAAGAGTTTGATTTGATCAGGATCGACCTCTTTAATCATGATTTCCATTAAACAATCTGGTTCTAGCATGCATGCATTAATTGTCTTAGAAAATAAAATACAAAAGTGTATTTCATAATATGCAGTCTTATTCGGGTGCAGTACTTAGTCATTGGTTAGACTGTCCTACAACTACAACCTGGTTAGACATTGGTTAGACTGTCCTACAACTACAACCTATCTCAAACCCTCACCCTAAACCTAACCTCCCATGGGGAAGCACACCTAAACCTAATCTTAACCCATGTCTAACCAATGACTAGTCTAAACTAAGTATGCACCCCGTCTTATTCAAACAAAAGTGTTATAAATTCATAAATCAAATGCTTTCAAGTGAGAACTCAAATACTTTCAATACAAACTCAAATCAAATAACTCAAAAACAGTGAATCAGTTGATCCAATGATGAAGACACCAAGCCTAAAATTACTCACAGATGAGTAACAAAGGGGTAACAAAGGGCTAGCACAGGAGTGTAGAAGAATCACCAAGAGGAATCAGAAGCTGCTGCCATGCTGGCAAACATTTCGGCCATCTTGGAATGGAGGTGGGAGTGTGAAGTGCCATAGATATTAAAAAATAGATGCCTCATTGGCTGCTGCAGTTCGTTGGAGCGATGTGTGTTGACGGGAGGGCGTAAGAATATACACTGGCGCCGGAAGAGTGGACAGCACACTACGTCACGCTGCCACTCAAGTGACTACTGGCCAATCACAGTGCATCTTTTCCGGGACTTATCAGACCCGAACATGCGCTCTGTGACGCATGCTCATGCTTCCGCGGGGCTTCGCAAGGAATCTCGGGAATATTTTGCCCTCCCTTGAGCACATACGCTCCAGAGCCAAAAGGGGCGTCTACCTTTATATGTCTATGGGAAGTGCAAGGAAGCTTTGAGAAGGAAGAGAAGTGGTCACGTGACTGGGCTGCGCCATGACACTTTCATGGACACTTTCATGGGAGCCAAACTCACACCGGAAGTGCAATGAATACATGGCAGTGAACGGAGCCGGCTGGACCAGCTCATAACAAACATTATTTATGTAACAATTGAGACCTTTTGTAAAGCAAATCACTTATGGAAAATAACAGTGACATCATCTGTCAACAATGACCACTCAGCCATACATTATCCCTTACCCTTCCTCTCCAAAGTCCTGGAGAAAATAGTTTACACACAAATACAATCCTTTTTAACTAATCATGACCTCATTTTCAATCTGGTTTTAGACCCGGCCACAGTACGGAAACAGCACTCCTAAAAGTTTTTAACAACCTAATTTTAACAGTTTACTCCCGTAGCCCTGCCATTTTAGTTTTGCTGGACCTCTCCGCTGCCTTCGATACGGTCGACCACCGAATCCTGCTTGCACGGCTGGAACAGCAGGTTGGCATCTCCGGGACGGCCTTAGCCTGGTTCAGGTCTTACCTGACCGATAGGACCTTCTCCGTCCAGCTGGGTGAAGTTTCCTCACCCGCTGCCCCTCTCACGTGTGGGGTCCCTCAGGGCTCTATTTTGGTACTGTATTTATTATATATACTGCCCCTCGGACCCATCCTCTCCAAACACACCATCTCCTTCCACTGTTATGCTGACAACTTCCAAATTTACATGCCACTTACATCCGCCAGCAATAATTCATTTGACCCCTTAATTAACTGCATAGATGACATAAAACCCTGGATGGACGCAAATTTCTTACATCTCAATGACTAAACCGAAATCATCATCTTCGGACAACACCCTTTTGTTAACAACCTCGGCCACCTTACATCCACCATCCATACCAGTGCAAAAAATCTTGGCGTTATTTTCGACAACCACCTCAATTTCGACAAACAGATCAGTTCTGTTTTTAAAACAAGTTTTTACCACCTACGTTTACTCGCCAAGATCAAACCCTACCTCCCCCCTAAACAATTCGAAACATTCATCCATTCATTCATCTCCTCAAGGCTAGACTACTGTAATGCACTATATTATGGTATCCCCCAATCCTCTCTCAGACGACTACAATTAGTCCAAAATGCTGCTGCCCGCCTCCTTACTGGTACCAAAAAGTTTGACCACATCACACCCATTTTAACCTCACTCCACTGGCTCCCCATTAAACAGAGAATTGATTTTAAGATCCTCCTATTTACCTTTAAATCTCTCAACGGCCTTAATCGATCTTAATATATGGAGATGGCCATATATGGAGCATGTGACGGACTGATTGACACGAGGCGTGACTAACGAATGACTAATGAAATTAAGGTTTTCATAGTAAACTGTGACCTGCAAATATTTTGTATAACTATTGAACATTTTCAAATAATGTCATATATATCTTTTTTTTGTACAGATTTGTGACACTTATTAGTATGTGCCTGCCATGCAATGGCAAAACACAGCTTGGATTATACCATTATATTTAAAGGGTAATTTCACCGCTGGAAGAAACTGCAGTCACTCAATGTTAATAGTGTTTGTAGTAGTTGACTTCCAGGAAGGAAGTGAGTCACATTTTCATGACAAATTTGGGTCTGAACATGGCATCATGACTAAAATATCTAAACACACATATTATACACATAAAAACCCCAGGAAAGTGTTTCTTGTGTCCTAAACATCATTAAAGCTATATTCAGTGATTTATTTCACTTAATGCAAATACCACTTATTTTTTTGTTTTTGGCTAGGTGGCCCAGCCTTCATCCAATCAGGATAGAGAGGGGCCTTCCGCCAATCATGATCGAGCGGGGTCGGGCCTTGGTGTGTGTGCTGTTGGCCTGTTGCGTGTCCCCCCACTGTAGTGCGTGCATGTGCACATCTTGTTACCGGGAGGGACCGGGGGTTTTCCAAATCACTGAATGCTCATTTGAAATAAGATCTGGTTGCAAAAGGGGTGAAGTGGCCCTTTAATACAAGATAACTTATATATTTGAGGTCGTAGCATTCGTCTCCCTGCTCTTCTATTGAGACATTTAGATCATGTCAAAGGTCACGTCTCAGCTAGACACAGGATCTGATATGAATTTTGGTCAAGATTCAATTTATCCCCTGAGCAAGCAGGCCAGCTCTATTAGATCAATGGTAACATTTCAGCACAACACACATTAAACTGGGTTCAAATATAGAAGAGGAAAGTTACATATAGTGCTGCTTTAAGTACATTTTTTTATCCTTGCAATGGTTTTACAAAATAGTATATAGTGGACGTGTGCGTTAATTGAAACCAGAATACTCTGACAAACCTGACAATACAAAGTGAAGTAATGAATACAATGTACAGTACAATGAATACATGACATGACATGACACCTTTATTGAATACAATCGGTCATATTGTATGACTTTTTGAATGGGTCATATTTTATGAGTTTTTATGGTGAGTTGTATTGGAGAAGTTATTCAGCAGTCTCCTTTCCCTGTAAAATAGGAGCATGCTATTAGATATTCAACATGATTTATTTTGTTAAATCTTAGCCATCTTAGACAGCCAACATAATAAACCTTGATATTGCACATGTATTTACCTTAGAGTCACGACTTTTAGCTCTCATCTTGTTGACTTGGGATTCAGCGATGTCAGCACGCTCCTCTGCCTCCTCTAGCTCATTCTGAACCTTTCTGCACTTAGACAGGTGAGTGTTGGCTGCTTCCTCCTACAATATGAGATAGAGATGGTTCAAAGACTCAATATTTGAAAAGAGCACCTTACAATTATAGTCCAAGCAAGACAATTTCATAAAAACTGTAAAGTGTGGTTGTGGCTAGTTAGTGTTATTATTTCACAACACTCTGCCCATGGCGAACACAACTAAAGATGTATATTGTCTTACCGCTTCCTCAGCCTGCCTCTTGTAGCCCTTCACCTTCATCTGCAGTTTGTCTACCAGATCCTGAAGCCTGGCAAGATTCTTCTTGTCCTCTTCAGTCTGAAGTGAGAGTGAATTTATGACATTTATAGTTCTTTGTATTTGTATTTTGTAGTTCATGCAATCTATTAATTTAGTTAGTGGCATGATAGATATTTAAGTAAACATGATATACAGTACCTGGTATGTAAGCTCCTTCACTCTCCTCTCGTACTTGCGGACACCTTTAATAGCGTCTGCTCCACCTCTCTGTGCAGTGTCGACCTCTCCCTCCAGTTCACGCACCTTCACAAAAGGAATTATGCACTATGAAATGACTTATTCTTATTTCATTGACTATAAGCTGTGTTGAAGTAAACCACATCTTACCCTAGACTCCAGTTTCTGGAGCTGCTTCTTGCCTCCCTTCATAGCCAGGTTCTCAGCCTCATCCAGACGGTGCTGCAGGTCCTTGACTGTGACCTCCAGGTTCTTCTTCATCCTCTCCAGGTGAGAGCTGGTGTCCTGCTCCTTCTTCAGCTCCTCGGCCATCATAGAAGCCTGGAAAGAAGATCAAATGTACTTCATTGTCCCGCAAGGAAATAATCATGTCACTGCACACTTGACAAACATGGTACATAGATTACATTTATATTAATGTTGACTGCGAGAAAATATATTGTAATATAACAGGTAATAATAGGGTAATAAACAGATACTAATCGTGGTCATAAGACCAGAGGGAAACAACATCATAGGGGGGCAAAATCTGTGAAAAACATTATTTAAAAATATATTCAAAAAAAGTTAATAATGGAGCTGGGAACTTCTCCTTTGGTCCACCCATTCCTGGGATATGTGAGAATGATCCAGTGAAAAAAATAGCAAAAAAGAAAAAGCAAATCAAAAGCCCATTGTGGGATCACTCTCTCACTAAACACGGTTGAAATTCACCCGAACACTAATGCGAAAGAAAAGTAAAAAAAAAACAGGCATGTGGTCAGGGAAACAAACCTGCCCTCTATGATGTCACTGAGCATCATGTAGGTACAGTACAGAAAGAACTTCTGAACAGAAATAAAATGTATGTCGCCACCTCTGTGTCGCCACCCCTGTGTCGCCAAACCTTCCGAAACAAAGGAATGTGGGTGTGGAGTTCTCTCAATTGTAATAATTAAGCATGCCATAAGGATCTCTAATTGTCCTGGTATATTGGATAAGAGGCAGAGCTCCTAACTTACATCAGTGATGGCTTTCTTGGCCTTCTCCTCAGCATTCCTTGATTCTTGAACACTGTCATCCACTTCACCTTGGACCTGGATCAGGTCAGTTTCAAGTTTCTTCTTGGTGTTCACAAGGCTTGTGTTCTAAAATAAAGATTCAGTTTAGCAATGCAAGTATGAATGAGTTGTATGTTAAAAATATGTTGTTGAGTTTTTCCATTGACTTACCTGAGAGTGCAACAGTCCAGCGCGCTCACTGGCATCCACCAGTTCTTGCTCAGCCACTTTGCGGCCTCTCTCTGTCTGTTCCAGAGCCACTCTCAGCTCCTCGATCTCAGCGGCCATTAGGCCGTTCCTACGCTCCACCATAGCAGCTTGCTCTATGCTATCTGCTTGGCCTCTGCTAGCTTCATCAAGGTGCACTTGGGCATCCTAAAATAAATCACATTTGAGGTGGTCACGATAAGAGAAACATCAGAATGTGATTTGTTCAAAGCAGTTCCATTGTTTGAAGGATCTGTCTAAATATGTTTTGCACCTTAAGCTGTCCCTGAACGTTCCTCAGCTGCTTCTGGGCCTCAGAAGCCTGGCGGTTGGCGTGACTCAGCTGAACCTCCATCTCGTTCAGGTCTCCCTCCATCTTCTTCTTGATTCTAAGGGCATCATTTCTGCTCCTGACCTCAGAGTCCAGAGTGCTCTGCATGGAGTCAACCACCCTCTGGCTGTTCCTCTTGATCTGCTCCATCTCTTCATCCTTCTCTGCCAGCTTCCTGTCCACCTCACCCTTGATCTGGTTGAGCTCCAGCTGGACACGGAGAATCTTGGACTCCTCGTGCTCCAGAGTACCCTGAAATGCAATACAGGATCAAAAGGTTGTAGGACTTTTTTAATATAACATCCATCATTATACTGCTACACTGTTTGAATGTAAAACATATTGAAAGAAAGAAAGAAAATACAGACATCTATAACCTAAAGTTGTAATACCTCCGCTTCCTCTAAGGCTGTCTGGATCTCTGACTTCTCTGTCTCTGTCTGCTTCTTGGACTTCTCCAGCTCATGGATGCTCTTTCCAGTCTCACCGATCTGTTCAGTCAGGTCTGAGATCTCCTCTGCAGTGGATTGAAAGTAATGAATCAGTCAGCAAATATTTTGTATTTGCATTTTAATAAAATTGTAACCTGATCCACCATTTGATCGGTTGTTGTTTTTGTTTTTTTTACTGTTGCTCTTGAAAGAATGATACGAAAACGTACGTTGCAGGTTCTTGTTTTCACGCTTCATGGTCTCCAGTTGGTCCAGAGACTCCTCGTAGGAATTCTTCATCTTAAACAACTCAGTGCTGAGAGAACGAGCCTCTTTCTGAGCTCCCTCCAGTTCTGCCTGTCCCTCTTCAAATTTCTGCTTCCATTCTGCCAGGACCTGCATACAATTTGTAATGATTTGTCATTTACCCCACTTTAAGGACACAAGAATTATTTTGTAATAATGTATGTCAAAGCACCTTATCGAAGTTCCTCTGTTTCTTGTCAAGATTGGCAGCCAAACCATTGGCCCTCTCCACATCAATCATGAGGTCTTCCACTTCACCCTGGAGTCTCTGTTTGGTCTTCTCCAAAGAGGCGCACTTGGAATTCACAGCCTCGATTTGCTCCTCAGCTTCCTGAAGACGCTGGGCGAGCTTCTTCCTGTTGATCAGTTTTCAATGGAATTCGATTATTGTGGCAATATTTTGTATAGTGAGTGGTGCCACGGGGAAAATGCGTGATGCATTTTGAGCTTGTACATCTGATAATTCCACTCTTTCTGAAAATGTTGGAAAAAATATGAAAATGTTTCAACATTGAAATGATTATCACGATTTTGACGATTATGCCCATTTTTCATTTTTATCTCAAGCGATTATCTCAGATAATTGCGATTGGGCGACAGGCCTAGTGGTACCTGAAACGGAAACGTTGAAGTCGCCCAACCCTTCTGGCCAAAGCTGCAACTGCAGGCAGGCGGTTTTGCTTGTGCATGTAGCTCGAGCAAAAGAGTGCGCAGCTGCGGTTTAACACAGAGCGCTCGTTCACAAGTTAGCACTTGTAGAGCAGAGCGTTCTTCCGGGTGCTTCAAACGCCAGTGAGCAACTTCTATTTAAATGAATAGTGGGAGCGGGTCTGTCTATGGTAAAAACACTGCTGACTTACTTGGCCTCCTCCAGCTCCTCAGTGCGTTGGACAGCATCAGTCTCATACTTGCTCCTCCACTGACACACCTCAGCGTTGGCCTTGGACATTCCACGCTGCAGCTCTGCCTTCGCCTCCTGCTCCTCCTCAAACTGCTCCCTCAGAAGGTCACAGTCATGGCGAGCTGATTGCACAGCATGAGCAAGGGCATTCTTTGCCTGTCAGAAGAAAATGGAAAAAAACAATGTCAGCTGAATGAAATGACAAATAATATGAAACTAAAATAGAAAATAATCTGTTCCTCACCTTAACCTCCTCTTCAACAAGTCTCTTCAACTCCTCAATCTGTTGGGTGAAGGCCTGCTTGCCTCTTGTGAGCTGAGAGACCAGAGCTTCTTTCTCCTCCAGTTGACGACCAAACTCACCTAATTAGAAATTTGAATATTCATTTCAAACATTTCAAACATATCATCGGTGGCTGGGATAACTGTTGATCAAAAGCATTATCTCTAATTATGGTCAATTTGCTCAAGTACCATTGACAAACCATGTAGTCAAATGATTTATGATTAAATGAACATTTACCGTTCTCTGTCAACAGTCTTGCTCTCTGAGCGCCGATATCATTGATCTGGCGAACGTTTTCATCACTCTTGGCCTTGATTTCACTAAGTTGGTCCTCAAGGGTGCGGCACATCTTCTCAAGATTTCCCTGGAAACGAACATTATATATGTTCAATCATCTTTTTTTTCAGATAGGTTCATTGCTTTGATTTAAAGCAAAGCCAATCGATATAGTCTATATTTCAGCCCTCCGGTTTATAACTGTATGGTTTCCTTACCCATCACTGGGTTGCTTGGCCATCATTAGCTATGAGGAGAGAACAGCACTGCACTGTTTTTAAAGCCTTAAACACTTAACATTTGCCTAATTATCTTAACAGCTTAATAACATTTAGAGCAGGGGTGGGCAACTTTGACGATGGAGAGTGCCACTATATTTCCACACTCACTCCAGAGGGGCCACATTGCATATAATGTTGTAGCAAAAATAGCCGATCTACAAGCTCTCGATTTGAGCTTGTAGATCGGCTATTTTTTACTATATTTAAATTGAAATCCTGAGTAATTTTTTTTGCTATTTTTTTATTTAACTTCAAATGCATTTACCGGTAGTTATACCTATGTTAAGTTTATGAACTTAAATACAAATACATTGGACATAAAAAGTCTAACATTTGAATACTAATCATTAAGCTACTAATATAGACTGAAGTAATTAAAGCGGGTCATGTTATATGTCAGTATATTCTGATATTTACCTAAGGGCCACATTAAGTGAAGGTGGGGGCCGCATGTGGCCCCCGGGCCACCAGTTGCCCATGTGTGATTTAGAGTTTGCATACTCGTTCACAAGATTACTTGTATGAAACATTCCCACTGTTAAATCTGAGCTATAAAGACTGCCTTTCAATGCCCCACACATGTGGAACTATCAGTTTTAAAATTTGAGTATTTCATTTCACTTTAGTCACTTTAAACATGTTTGTTTGTCTCAAGAATGATATTATACCATGGCATTCCATCATACCTTTGCCTTAGCAACAGCCTCCATGTTGCTGGACAGGTCATCGATCTCCATCTTGTATTCACTCTTCTCCTTCTCCAGTTTCTGCTTGACTCTCTGGAGGTTGTCGATCTGTTCACCCAGTTCCGCCACGCTGTCGGCCTGTTTCTTACGGAGAGCAGAAGCAGTGGCCTCATGCTGCAGGGTGGACTCTTCAAGGTCACGACGCACCTTCTGGAACTCAGCCTCGCGCTTCTTGTTCATCTCGATCTGAGCGGCGGTGGCACCTCCAGCCTCCTCCAGCCTCTCACTGATCTCTTCAAGTTCCCTGGAGAGATCGGCTCTCTGCTTCTCCACTTTGGCACGAGCGGCACGCTCTGCCTCGATCTCCTCCTCCAGTTCTTCAATACGAGCCTTTCAAATGAATGATGTTAGATTAACATCTGAAAATAACCATTCACACTTACTTATTATTAATGATTTTACAGAAAATAAAAAATACCTGGAGTTCTTTGATCTTCTTCTGCAGCTGGGCCCCCAAAGATTGTTCATCCTCAATCTTACTCAGAAGCTGGCTTACTTCAAAGTCCTTCCTGTTGAATACAGTCAATAGTCATATTTTAGCATCATTCTGCAGGTGGTTTCACATTTCATATTGTTGGTGCACATTACTTCTTTATCTTCTCGTCAGATTGCTGCTTGTCATTTTCCAGGTCCATGATGGATTCCTGGGCCAGTTTCAGATCACCCTCAAGCTTTCTCTTGGCTCTCTCCAGGTCCATGCGGAGCTTCTTCTCTTGCTCCAGAGAACCCTCCAACTGCACAACAATATATTGTTGTTGTTAATCAGTAAAACAATAAACATATAATATTAAAGAGTGCCGTGATATTTGTATCTTTTCCAGTTTTCTTTGTACACTTTTTTGAAAACAAATTGTCCACCTCATATAATGATAATACCTGATGATTATGTTTTAGGGTGGAAAAAAATCACGACACTCCATCTTTAAATTCAAAACATCTGATTCCCTTTGGTAAACTCACATCGTCAACTTGCTGCTCCAGCTTGGTCTTGGCCTTGGTCAGAGTGTTGACTTTGTCCTCCTCTGCCTGCAGGTCATCCAGGGTTTGCTGATGTGCCTCTTGGAGGGCTTTTTTCTCCTTGGTCAGCTTAGCGACGCTCTCATCCTGAGACGCCATCTCCTCAGTCAGGTTCTTCACCTGATAGAAGCAAAACATAATGTGTTGTCATAGAATGGCTCAAATTCAATCAGTGCTTTTCAAAGTGGATTCCAGGGACTCTCAGGGTTCCTTTAGGGGAGGGGGGTTCTGAATTGACCCTTACAAGTCTGTAACTAGAGTGTATGATCTTGAGTATAATCTATACCTTGTTTTCAGTGGCGTGTTTCTCCTTCTCCACTTTGGCCAAGGTGAGCTCCAGGTCATCAATGTCCTTCTTGAGCTCAGAGCATTCATCCTCCAGCTTTCTCTTCTTGGCAGTCAGTTCTGCATTGATCTCCTCCTCGTCCTCCAGTCTCTCGGTCGTCTCTTTGAGCTTTGCCTCCAACTGGATCTTACTTTTAATAAGACCTTCACATCTCTCCTCAGCATCATTCAGAGCCTCGTCTCCCTAGTTGTCAATGAAAATGAATTTGAAGAATGTCAAATTGGGTCAGGCCCTTGTACTGAACAGCCGTTCGACCACCAGGCATTCTCTGCCATGGTCTGCAATGTATACCATGGCAGAGAATGCCTGGTGGTCGACTCTACTTATACATTCTACTTTAGATAAAAGATTTAAAGGGCAATATCACTTTGATAGAGGTTTGGGTTGTGTATTTACCTTGTCATGATGTTATCCAAATGTGGACAAGAAATCAAAAAGAATTGCTCTAGTAATTAGAAATTGATAATTCTAAATATTCTCCTCATTGACTTACATTGTACACTGAAACAGCTCACAAAGTCACTGAAGGAGGAGAGGACACTGGAGCAGCACAGACATTTAGAGCCTTTTAATAGGTACTAGTATACAGAACGACTAACGTTTCGACCTAAGCTCTCAAAGTCACTCTTTTAGTACGTAAACAAACAAACAAAGTTGATTCAGACAATATAGAGCATCACCAAACCCAGTTCTGTTAGTTTTGTTTTAATAAAATGTAAAATTCCTGTTGATTTTGCCATTTTTATACGAAGAAAACCCGGACTGGATCCGTGGATCCAGATCTAGATCTTCAAATAGTAAATTCAACAGGAAGTTAACATTATTATTATAAACAAAAACAGTACTGGGTTTGGTGATGCTCATATTGTCTGAATCAATTTTGTTTGTGTTCATTTAAAAGAGGGACTTTGAGAGCTCTTTCAGCGTACAATGTAAGTCAACGAGGAGAATATTTTGAATTATCAATTTCTAATCAATGGAGCAATTATTTTTGATTTCTTGTCCACCTTTGGAGTTACATCATGGCAACGTAACTATACAACTCAAACCTAAAAAAAGTGGTCTTGCCTTTTAAGATGATAAACAATATGAAATATTAGCAACATTTCCTGTACAAGTGTAGCTACTTACTGATGCCGATGCCGATGCAAGGTTATTCTTCTCCTGGATCGCAGCTATCAATTTCTCTTCCAGTGTCTTCTTCAAGGCCTGGAGAGTGGCCAGGTCAGTCTTCATCTTTTCATAGTTCTCCTTCATGTCATTCAGCTCCTTCTCAGTCTCAGCACTCTGCAAGAGAGGCTTGATCTTGTAGTAGACCATCATCCATGGCCAATGTTTCACATTGACGAATGAGCGCATGTTGAACTGGATGGTGTAAATGGCCTCTCTGTGGACAACAGTGGATCATGATTGAAATGCAGATTGAGGGTTTCCATGTAATACGCCTGCTGTTATTATATAATTGTGTCATTATAGTTGTACTATTGTTGTTGTTATTATTGCTGTTGGTATTGTTGTTAACTGCCGCAATGTAAATGCAGGATGACCCCCCATCCTATAGCCTGATTCTGCTCGAGGTTTCTTCTGCTGTTTATTAAGGAGATTTTTCCTTGCCACCATCATCAAAAGCTTGCTCTGCAATTTTTGCTATTTTATTATAGTGATTTGACACTTTATTTCTTTTATTGAATAGATGTTTTCAAAGTACCTCCTAGCCATCATCTTGACAAACTCCTTCCTCATGAGGTAAGCTCGTGCGAGTGCCTGAGTCATGCCGACCAGAGCAGCCAGCTTTTCATCTCGCATCTCTTCAAGGACACCCAGCAGACCAGCTTTGAAGAACACCTGAATACAATGTCACAAACACTGTAACTAAACAACCATAAAATCTATTTTTAGTCCTCTGTCCATAATGTTAAACCAGATTGGGAGTGTGTTTACCTTGGTGTGTCCGAACCTGTACTCATCAACAGGTACGTCAATGGACCCAAGCAGCTTCTCAGATGCCTTCTTGTTGTCCATGAACGCGCCTTCGGGACATGCGCTGGCGTTCAGTACTTTGTATCTGTTTTGCAGAAGTTCATGGTCATTTTGCGTGCCTCCCGTTAATAAGTTTGGAACTAAAAGCTGCTGGAAAAAGGAATTGATACCTCTGCTTGAAGTCAGCATAGGGGATTCTGCTTGGGAAGCCCTTTCTACAAATTCTGATGCCCTCCAGCACACCATTACACCTCAGCTGGTGGATGACCAGGAAGTTCTCCATCAGTCCTGTAAATATGTTGCTTCATTATAATTACAACAAAATAGTTACGCACTGGCCAAAGTTGCATTTAATGAGTCAAAACGAGTCAACCAAAATACAAACATACAAAATAATGTAATCTGCATAGGGAGATCTTATATTTTAAGTGTATTCTGTGTTGTACCCATATATGTCAGCATTTGCTATAATTGTCTGGGCAAAGGGCCCTAGAGCTAAAGCAAATTGTGAGGACAGTGTCTGGTTAGTCAGTCTCATAGCTGCAGTGGGGTTGCTGTACAATAGCCTAATCCATGTAATGAACCTATCTCCAATGTAAAAAAAATTCCATCACTGAGAACAAGTACGAATATTCCACCTGGTCGAAAGCCTTTTCCGCATCCTGGCTTAGTACTACAAGCCAAGGTCTTCCTTGGGGCCACTAGGAGATAATTGATAAGGCGTCAAATGTTTCTTTTCACCTGGACACTTGGACTCGTTGGGAATCAGGCAACGCACAAAGTGAGGATGTGTGCTCCTCAAGTTGGTCATCAGCAACTGCAAGTTTGCCTATTGAGACATAAAGGTTTATAATGAGTCAAAAGTAATAGAATGTTGTACTTTTTCTTCCACTATAATTATTTGAACTCTTTAGATACTACTTACTTTGCAGATTTAGATTGTTTTTAAAAACATACTTTAACGACGTAAACCCTATTCTAAACTTTAATTCCAACATTTAAAGACTATTTCTTACATGGATATAATGTTGATAATAATAACGCTTCATTCTTACAGGGATATATGTTGATAATAATGAAAAGATATTCTTACCCTGAAAGCACTAGACACAGTCTGCATGGAACCACCCTTCTTCTTGCCTCCCTTCTTGGTATTATCTGTTTATATTAGAATCACGAGTTATCATTAGTTATATAGAATGAAAATGCTTCCCTTCTTGTCAGATTCTGAATGTTTATAGTATTGATATAACAATACCTTCAGGCTCAGGTGGGGGATAGAACACATTATATTATATTATTGTCCTATATTAATTTGCTGATGTCCCGCCCCCTCTGTGTTCCTATTGGCTCTGGGGTACAGCTCCCAATATGCTAAATGCTCCAAACCAATTGTAATAAACATACCTTCAGGCTCAGGTGGTGGATATAACATACAGAGCAGCTTCACTGTAGACTTCTGGTACAGCTGCACCACAGAGTCGTTGAGAGGATCCTTGTTCTTCTCTAGCCATCCTGTGATGCTGTTGATTGATTGATGGATTGATTGAATACTTTATTAACACTTTTTTAACAAAAGCCAATCGCTTGTTTCCATTGGGGTCCTCCATACTCAATTAATCAAAAACTGTAGTCCACAGTTCCGGTTATATTATATATAATGTATAATTATATATACAGTACATATAGGCATACTATAGGGTTCTGTTCACCTGTAGTCCACAGTTCCAGCATAGTGGACCAGGGAGAAGTGAGCCTCACCCTTGCCTTTACCAGGCTTGGGTTTTTCAAAGGCCTTGTTCTTCCCCAGATGCAGGTCAATCAACTTCTCTGCAAAACTTTTGTCTGTAGCTTTTGGGAACATGCACTGCTCTTCAAGGCTGGAGAAGATGCCCAAGGGCTTTGGGAAGGAGACACAAGAGACAAATCAACAAAAGCTTAGTGCCAATGACGTGTGTGTGTGTATACATTATGTCCATTAAAGCACAAAATAATTGTATACCTTCAATGAACGCAATGCTGACACCTAAGTCCATAGCAATACATAATAATATAATACGCTATACTAATAATAATTCTATACCTTCTCAATCAGCTCAATGCAACAGTGTATGTATTTCATTCTCAATCAGCTCAATTGCAGACAGCCAAGTCCATGTACAGTACCTACCTTCTCAATGAGCTCAATGCAGATAGCCAAGTCCATGCCGAAGTCAACGAGATCCCAGGGAATTCCCTCTTTCATGTATTCTTCTTGTTCCAGAACAAACATGGTGTGGTTGAAAAACTGTTGCAGTTTCTCATTGGTGAAGTTGATGCACAGCTGCTCCAGGGTGTTGAACTGTGAGAGGAAATATCATTAGCCCAATCTCTTGTAAATGTGTAACTGTGACAAAAATATTTAGTCTCCCACTTAAAACAAGTCCATGCTTACATCAAAGATTTCAAAACCAGCGATGTCCAGCACACCAATGTAGTAGTTTCTCGGCTGCTTGGTGTCCAGCATCTCGTTGATCCTAATGACCATCCACAAGAACAGCTTCTCATAGATGGACTTGGCCAAGGCACTGACTGAGTTCATTGTCTAAGGAAATAGGAACATTATAGTGAGTTACACAATTTAAGCAATTTTAGCCTTTGCATAAGCCTGCAAGGTTTTCAAGGCTAGGCCAAGTGCTACGGGCTAGGGTGGAGTCTGAAGAGGTGAATCTTCAGATTACGGTGGAAGATTCAAAGTTTGTCTGCAGATCTAACTGCAATGGAAAGTTTATTCCACAAGTTTGAGAGCCCGAGTGCTTTAGGGAAGGTTGACAGCTTCCCTGTGTTAGCTGATCTGAGTGAGCGGGATGGGTTTTAGGGTTGGATACACAATAGGGTATGCACATGCATAAAGTGAATGGCAAATTCACAAATACAACTTCTCTATTTGGATGTATGGGCTGTCAAGGCCAGAAAGTTTTTTGTTGCCACTCAGTAGTTCTTCCCGCATAACTTCCAGGTTTGATGATTATGTCACGCACATACCCTCTATACACAAGGTCATGGTGTAGTCATATATATATATATATATATATATATATATATATATATTAAATGATTCGTTTTTTGCTTTTTTGCCTTTATTGATAGATACAAGTGAAGATGGACAGGAAAGAGGGAGAGAGAGACCGGGAAAAACATGCACCAAACGTCGTCATGAACGGGACTCAAACACACAACCCACTACGGGCAGAGCCTATATATGTGGCATGCGCCTGTCCTGGACCACTAGGCCAGCAGGCGCCAAACATGTCAGTAGAGGTACTTGGAACTGCACATGTTTCTGCAGTGTGCTGCTGTTTTTGTAGCAGAAATGCAGGGCAAAGGTTTTTCCTTGGCCTCTAGGGAGTGTGCATTCAAAGTTTTAAGCAAATCGGTGCAGTTACCTGTAAAAATGCCAATCGGCCTGTTATAGTGCCACCATGAGGCTGATTTGAAATTTTTCAAGTGGCGTTACTTCCTCGGCTGTGTGGGAATATGCGTGCAAAATTTCACAGAAATTGCACACTGCGTTCATATGCATTTTGTTCAGTTTAATGGATATAGAGATACTGTGTACCGGTTTGCATGATGTTTGGACAAAATCTGTAGGACTAGGAGTGATATCAAAACATGTGTTTTGCAAAAATCGACCTCCTGGTGGCGCACCGATTACGCCGATCTGAAAGATTTGGGGCAGAGGTTCTGCTCTGGCATCCACCTATCCAGGGAGTGTGCATGCACAGTTCGCGGCCAAACAGTGCCTGAGATTAGCTGTTCACAGACACACAAACAGGCACACAGACCGACGGACATGGTGCAAAACACAATCTCTGCCTCACCTTCAGCCTGGCTGAGACAATAATGTTGGAGGATCATTTTAATAATGATTTAAAACAGTCTGGACACAATTTATAAGGTGTGTATGAAATCAGAACATGGAAATAATGTAACTTTACTCACCTGTGGCACAGTTTGTCCTTTAGTGACAAATTCATTTCCCACTTTAACTCTGGGGTAGCAGTATGCCTTAAGCATTTCCGCTGAGTTCAGACCCAACAGGTAGCAGATCTTGTCAGCCACTGAAATGATCATACAATTTGCAATTTACGATTCAGGCATTTAGCAGACGCTTAATCCAGAGTGCGATTTTAGCAAGGTAAACACAATTGGTAATACATTGAATGCATACAGCTAGTAATCTAGGACCATATAGGTAAACCAAATAACCTTCAGTATAAACAGTATAATATAAATAAATAATGACAATATATTGAAAATATATTTAGCTTAGTTCTTTTGAAATATAAATAGATGCAATTTACCCTCCGTGCCGTCTGGCTCCGCCTGTTCCTCACGCTGCTTCTGTTTGAAGACCAACGTTCCATGATGCATCACTGATCCGGTGAACTTGTAGATGCACGCTTTCTCCTCAACATTGAAGCCCAGGATGCCAATAGCATCCTGAAGATTGAGATGAAGCATTATATTAGCAATCCAGTTTAAATAGGATTATTTTGGGAGGTCATGGCCTGAAAACCACTGCTTTACAAAATGTATTTTGCAGAGCAACTGACTGCAATGCACAGTGAGTATTAGAAATGTAAAATAATGTCCATTTACATCTGTAGCATCCAACTCGACTTTGTCATCAATGCTGGCCACAGTGATCTGACCCATGCTGATCAACGGGAAGTCGTATGGGTTGTTGGTGATGAGACAACTTTCTGAGAAGGGATTACAAAAAGTGTGAACATGTGTTTCTATTCATTAGTGTGGTTCAACCAGACTAGTAATAGTAACACTTTATTTTTTTACTTCTTTCTAGAGTAACCCTAAACTTTGCTTCACTACTTATCCCACAGTTTTGATGGCACGCACTTGACCGGCTTCATCGGGAATCGTGTGCTTGTATTTTGCTAAGAGAAATGTTGTATAGTTGAATTGATATTAATGTATTCGTGCATTACATTTCCCCATTGACATGAATCGGAAAATTCGAAAAGTCACGTTCAAGTATCTTTTCCACAAGGGCTATAGTTACAAAACTAGGAGGGCAGGTTCATAATAATTATTAAAATGAATTAACTTATAATTATATTGGTCGGCTATATTGTGGCGCTATAACAGCCCACTTTATGTTTTGGCTTATAACTCTTGAACCGTAGGTCGTAACATTTTTCCCTGGATTCCGTGGGTCATGACGCATCTCCCCATATAGTGCGTATCGTGCGGCCGTAATCGTCGTCCAAAGTTAATGGGAGGGGACTATTTTACAAAAAAACGTCCAATCCATCCCAAATTTGAATCACATGTCACGGGTGGTTTAATCAACCCAGAGCAAAAAGCAATTCCATTTTCATCCACAAGGGGTGCCGCAAAAAAATAAAAAATAAATAACCATTTGTTGCAGACATTTTTTTTTTTTTTTTCAAAATTGCGACTTTTCTAGTTAATTTATGTTCTCACTGCATCATCAGTATAATTCCACTTACCAATAATCCCAGGTATGTGGTCGGTCATCATCTGGAAGAAGATATGGTAACCTCTCTCTAGAGGAAGCTGGTAGGTCACTCTAGACTTCTCCAGCAGATCTATATGGGTTGTACAACATAATTAATAATAATAATAATAATAATAATAATAATAATAATAATAATAATAATAATAATAATAATAATAATAATAATAATATTCTATATGGGTTGTACATATGTCAAAATGTAATCCTCAATATATAATTTCTCATCTCTGAACTTCATACTTACATGTCTCAATATCAGCACTGGCCAATTTACCCGCATTGTTGAAATGGATTCTGATGAATTTACCCTGTTTGATATAGCACAATTAGTTGCATCCGTCTACATTGTGGAATTATTGCAGGTTTACTCATAAAATGTCATTATTTTACACTTACAAAGCGAGAGGAGTTGTCATTCCTCACAGTCTTGGCATTACCATAGGCCTCCAGCAAGGGATTGGCTGCAATAATCTGATCCTCCAGTGACCCCTAGAATGTTTTAGACATTTTGGTCTTAATTCTTTTAAATTGAATTGCTATATTTCATATAAATGCTTTATGTTCCAAAACATTTTTGTTAAAGTTAAAAACATATACATATACAGTACCTTAATTTTACCACCATCGGCCGCCGATTTCTCTCCACTAGCAGTCGCTGCTGTTGCAAAGTACTGGATGACACGCTTGGTGTTCACAGTCTTCCCAGCACCGGATTCTCCACTGGTTATAAAAGCATACATTCAGAGAAATGCACTTAGTGAATTTGTGTACAATGTTCTTTTTTTAATGCCTAGTAGATGATGGAAACTTACGTGATCAGGACAGACTGGTTTTCTTTATCTGTAAAATGTAAAGCACATATTTTTTTAGTCATGGATATACAGCACAAACTCATTATGTATTTGTTTACATTGTCCTGACTAGTACGTACCCATCAGCATGAACTGAAAGGCGTTGTCAGAGACAGAGTAGATGTGGGGTGGAGCCTCAATACGCTTCTTGCCTCTGTAGGCATTTACAACCTCCTGGTCATACACTGGGAGCCACTTGTAGGGGTTCACAGTTGCACAGAACAAGCCAGAGTAGGTCTGAAGGGGAGAAGAGAGAGAACATTAACATTGAACATAACTTCAGAACCATGAGTTGTTTGCATTTGTTTTTCTACGGTTTTTCATTTGATGATATAATTTGTACTCTGTGTTTGTGTTTTTCTTTCTTTGACAGGTGAAATAATGTACTGCTCAACATGTAGAAAAGCTTACATAGATCATCCATGCTGCATAACGCTCTTTGAGGTTATACAGGACAGTGGCTTCAGTGAGGTGGGTCATCATGGCCATGTCCTCAATCTTGTCATACTTGGGAGGGTTCATAGGGGTGACATCCGCCTCAGGGACAGTTCTTTTCTAAAAAAGAAAAAGCACAACTTCAGAATGTAATGTGATTACAGTTGTACTGTGCCACTATTTGATTTTAGATACACCTACATCTTTCTTGTCCAGCGTTTCCACGGTGACTTTGTCACCTTCCTTGCTTATAATCTTACACTTGAGGTATAGCTCTGCCTTATCCACCACATATGATGCAGTTTTGGCATCAAAGGGCGCACTTTGAGCTTCCATTCTCTCCTTCTCTGGCTTACGGAGATAAATGGCGGCCCCGCCGTACTGCTTCATCTCTTCGTCCGTACTCATGGTGGCGGCTTTCTGTATTTGAGGAGAGGAGAAGCAAGCACTCAGTCGAGTAGTTCACAGTATAAGAATATCGGGTAGTCTATAGAAAGGAATTCCAGCATTAACTTTTTATCCATTTAGGATTCCTTATTTATTAAAGGTTTACCCCCATAAGCAGCAACAAACGGATGTTTCAGCCCCAGGGCTAGGCATAAGCGGTATAAGCGGTCGCTTAGGGCCACAACCACTGAGGGGGCCACATCACAGGGAGAAGATTTCTTTATTTTTTGTAATGTATCCCCTATCCCATACATGGGCTACTGGCGGCCTGAGGGCCACATGTGGCCCCCACCTTCACTTAATGCGGTCCGCAGGTTAATATCAACTGTAGGCTACAGTTGAGGGATGTTTATACCATCCCTCTACATTGGGGGCGCTGTTTATACCATCCCTCTACACTGGGGGCGCTGTTTATACTATCCCTCTACACTGGGGGTGCTGTTTATACCATCCCTCCCCACTGGGGACGCTGTTTATACCAGTCAGTCTGTCATACCATCCCTCCCCACTGGGGACGCTGTTTATACCAGTCTCTCTGTCATACCATCCCTCCCCACTGGGGGGCACTGTTTATACCAGTCAGTCTGTCATACCATCCCTCCCCACTGGGGGCACTGTTTATACCAGTCAGTCTGTCATACCATACCTCCCCACTGGGGGCGCTGTTTATACCAGTCAGTCTGTCATACCATCCCTCCCCACTGGGGGCGCTGTTTATACCAGTCAGTCTGTCATACCATCCCTCCCCACTGGGGACGCTGTTTATACCAGTCAGTCTGTCATACCATCCCTCCCCACTGGGGGCGCTGTTTATACCAGTCTCTCTGTCATACCATCCCTCCCCACTGGGGACGCTGTTTATACCAGTCAGTCTGTCATACCATCCCTCCCCACTGGGGACGCTGTTTATACCAGTCTCTCTGTCATACCATCCCTCCCCACTGGGGGCACTGTTTATACCAGTCAGTCTGTCATACCATCCCTCCCCACTGGGGGCACTGTTTATACCAGTCAGTCTGTCATACCATCCCTCCCCACTGGGGGCGCTGTTTATACCAGTATCTCTGTCAATACCATCCCTCCCCACTGGGGGCGCTGTTTATACCAGTCAGTCTGTCATACCATCCCTCCCCACTGGGGGCGCTGTTTATACCATCCCTCTACACTGGGGGTGCTGTTTATACCATCCCTCCCCATTGGGGACACTGTTTATACCAGTCTCTCTGTCATACCATCCCTCCCCACTGGGGGCACTGTTTATACCAGTCAGTCTGTCATACCATCCCTCCCCACTAGGGGCACTGTTTATACCAGTCTGTAGTACCATCCCTCTCCACTGGGGGCGCTGTTTATACCAGTCTGTCATACCATCCCTCTACACCGGGGGCGCTGTTTATACCAGTCAGTCTGTCATACCATCCCTCCCCACTGGGGGCACTGTTTATACTAGTCAGTCTGTCATACCATCCCTCCCCACTGGGGGCACTGTTTATACCAGTCAGTCTGTCATACCATCCCTCCCCACTGGGGACGCTGTTTATACCAGTCTCTCTGTCATACCATCCCTCCCCACTGGGGGGCACTGTTTATACCAGTCAGTCTGTCATACCATCCCTCCCCACTGGGGGCACTGTTTATACCAGTCAGTCTGTCATACCATCCCTCCCCACTGGGGGCGCTGTTTATACCAGTCTCTCTGTCATACCATCCCTCCCCACTGGGGGCGCTGTTTATACCAGTCAGTCTGTCATACCATCCCTCCCCACTGGGGGCACTGTTTATACCATCCCTCTACACTGGGGGTGCTGTTTATACCATCCCTCCCCACTGGGGACGCTGTTTATACCAGTCTCTCTGTCATACCATCCCTCCCCACTGGGGGCACTGTTTATACCAGTCAGTCTGTCATACCATCCCTCCCCACTGGGGGCACTGTTTATACCAGTCTGTCATACCATCCCTCCCCACTGGGGGCGCTGTTTATACCAGTCTGTCATACCATCCCTCTACACCGGGGGCGCTGTTTATACCAGTCAGTCTGTCATACCATCCCTCCCCACTGGGGGCACTGTTTATACCAGTCAGTCTGTCATACCATCCCTCTCCACTGGGGGCACTGTTTATACCAGTCAGTCTGTCATACCATCCCTCCACACTGGGCCCTCACATGTGGCCCCCACCTTCACCTAATGCGGCCCGCAGGTTAATATCAACTGGCGGCCTGAGGGCCACATGTGGCCCCCTCCTTTACCTAATGCGGCCCGCAGGTTAATATCAACTGGCGGCCTGAGGGCCACATGTGGCCCCCACCTTCACCTAATGCGGCCCGCAGGTTAATATCAACTGGCGGCCTGATCTAGCCTCTTAATTTTGATCTCAAAGTGCACCCCCGTGCACTGCACCGCCGGGGGGGTGGGGGGGGGGGGGTCAGGGGGGGGCGCATAATATTATGTTGCTTAGGGCCACTAAATGCCCAGAACCGGCACTGTTCAGCCCATAGGCCTTCCTCTACTTATTTTGTATTTATTTATAGGAAGGCCTACCGGCCAAAACGTACATTTGTTGCTGCTACTGGGTGTGAACCTTTAATATACAAAGAACAAATGGAATAAAAGTGTGTGCTGGTATGCCTTTCTAGACAGACAATAGATGTTTTTGCTGACTTGACATCTGAGCAGATCATTGTAGGACTATGCTAGGTTTAATAGAAAAATTATGAACACTCACTTTTCCCCTCTACCAGTAGCAGTGAAATCTTGAGTGCAGTACAAGTCCTAAGTGTGGGGGGAAAAAAACATAATTTTGAGTTGAATGATTTAGTATTATATGAATCCTATATTGTTCATTCTTGCCGCACAGCACTTCATGAGAGACATTTTTAAATTACTCATTAGTTCCACATCTGAAAAGAGTGATCCATTCCATCCAATATTATCACTGCATGCAATGAAATGAAATGATGCTTGCCCATTCAGTTCTTTTCATTTGTTTGTTTGTTTGTTTTTTTGTTTTGTTTTGTTTTGTTTTGTACTGAGGCAATGCTAGACTTTTTTTCTCCGTTTCTAATACACTTTAATTCCATTGTATGAATTAAGGTTACATTCAGAGGTGCATGGGTATACACTAGCCAAACTGTACTCAAGTAAAATAATTGTTGTAATAATAATCATAATAATAATAATATTAATAATAATAATAATAACTCCAGTATCTGACATTACATGCAATGTAAATTATTATTTAAGTACTAATATAAACTAAATATAAAATAATTAATAAAAGCAAATTCCAATCTGGCCTAAACCACAATTACAAATAAAAGACTATACAGTCAATCATTTAAATCTGTACAGTACATTGTAACATCAATTATGCTGTCCACTATGTGGACTATGCTGTCCACTAAGTGGATCATGTTTGTAGCTATTTGGTATGTAAGGAGTCATACGGTTTTATATGACTAGGATCAGCTAACATCTCTAAAACATTTATATGACTATGCATAGCTTAGATATCTAACTAATGTGTTAGATATCTAAGCTATGCATAGTCATATAAATGACTATTAAGGACTATTAAAGACAGATGAAGTCTCACTCACCAAATGAAACGCTGAACACCTCTGCAGTGGGTCCGCGTGTCACCCGCCTCAGCAGGCTTATATGAGTTGCTAATTGCATGCTATGCAGAAAGCAAAAGTAGGAATGGCCTTTAATGGTGTTTCCTTCTTGTTGACATTGCATCAGCATGTCCTTATGGTCAAACCATTCCCATGATACTGGATAGTGCATCTTGTGCATCAGATTTATGAGTCAACTTTATGGCCATGCCAGTGGCTATGATATAAATATAGCATAATTGGCAGGGTGGTGGGGTGCCTGGTTTGTTATAATCATCACAGCATGACTTGTCAGATACATTAGTTTAATATTCAGTGAGGGAAGTAACTACGTAATTGTGTTGAAAATTGGAAATACTCCACTTAAGTAAAAGTGGGCTACATCAAAATTGTCCATTACTTGAGTAAATGTACTTAGTTAACTTTACACCATTGGTATTTCCATTGTATGCTTCACACTTCCACTGCACTTAATCTCAGGAGGAACTTAAGCTTTAGTTACCTTTTGGGGGGGTTTGATGTTATTTTTGTTTTGTTAGCCAGGGTCATAGTTCAGATGGTTCAGATGTCAGACGTCTTAATGGCACTGGCTTCAATGTAGGAAACAGTGAACACTGGCACTTGATCACTCAACCTCCAGCCCATAAAAAGTTGTCTCAACTAACGTCATTTCTATTCCTTGTGCTCATTCAGCATCACATTTCACCATAAATACATTTGTTAACAGATAAGACACTGTTTAATTGCAAACGCAGCTTCTGTCACAAAGCTGATACAGTCCAAGTTTGTTGCCACAGCTTTCCTATATAAAATCAAGCAGATACAAAGTAGCCTAAACCCAAATCTAGTGTGTTTAATGAATAGACCAGTGGTTCTCAAACTGTGGGTTGGGAGCCCAAAGGGGTCCCCAAATGATTACTGGGGGATTTGCTTACTGTGCAACATTGTTTTTTCTCACTCAACAGTAGTTAAGTATATGCAGGGTATCTGCACATTTTTAAAGTGACAATTTAAGGTCTTTAAAGTATCAAAAGTAATAAACAAACTGTATTATAAAAATAAAACCATTGGTCAAATAGTCAAATATTACCTAAGAAAGAGGGACATTTTTTGTTGATCGGCTATTTTCACAATATATCTGTGAAACCGAGAGCTGAGCAGCAGTGGTGTACAGTAAGTACACCACTTGTTATTGTACTTAAAGGGCCACTTGACCCCTTTTGCAACCAGATCTTAATGATGATTAGGACACAATAAACACTTTCCTGGGGTTTTTATGTGTGTACTATGTGTTTTTAGATATCATTAGAATCTAATGATTAGATGTCATGTTCATGACCAAAATTGGTCATGAAAATGTGGTCTCACTTCCTTCCTGGACTACAAGTCACACTTCCAAACAGCCTCCCCCCGAGGGGCAGTGCACCAAAGCATTATGGTCGTAGGAATTCAGCAATCCAGTCGAACCCTAGTCAAACACACTCCTACTTTTAGCCTACTTTTACTTTTGGTACTTTTCTACTTCTACTCAAGTACATTTTGAATATCGAATTGTAAACAGACTATTTCTACAATAGGGTATTGATTATTCATTCCATCATTGATAGGCATTATAGTAGATAGATTACATCTAGATCTGAGTCACTGAGCAACTCTACATGAAACATTATGAAGTATCATGCAGTGGTGTAAAGTAACTACAGTATACTGCGTATAGTTACTAGAGTACATTTAGAGTACATTAAGTACTGTAAAACATTTGAGGGATTTCTTTTTTGACATTATGCATTTTCAACCCTTTCACTTCTGCTTCACTATCTCTGAGGCAAATATTGTACTTTTACTCCACAACAATAATTTGACAACTTTAGTTTGAATATTTGGATTATTATTACATATAACATACATTCACAACTTCATCCCTATACTTTGGCTATTTGAAAATGGACGTACAACCCGTCGACACATTGTGAACTCATTGTAGATCTGCACCAGTCACCAGAACCAAGGTTGTGTGTTTCAGGGAATCTAACAGAGAGTTTCTAATGGCTTTGACGTTTCAATGGGTTGTTATATACAGTGGAAAGAAAATGTGTGTGATGTCATTATTTTCAAATATTATTACACACTATGGTCTTTGCTAGAGAAGACATAGGAGGAATGACCATGTGTTTGTGGCCCCTCACATTGCAAAAGTAGTATCCAAGTAGCCATTACATCTATTAATAAAGCACATAAAGTGTAAATGATACAACATTCATCCCATACTTGGTATGGAGTGAAGGAGGTGAACTTGCTACGTGGTATCCAAGTGGCTAGTGATACATTTAATTACTGCTGACAGCATAAAATAATCTGTATAACTGGGAGTGTGGCAGGGTGCTGGGTTTCTTCACTTGGTGTCACTATATCTTGTCAAATAAATTATTTGGAATAGGTTAATATTCAGTGGTGGATCATTTTGCAGCTGTAGGCATGTCTGGCTGGGATAAAATGTTGGCCCTGGTCCCCTAATGTGATCCCATAATAAAGTGTGATTTCAGTATTACATTTCCCTGTCAAATGATTCATTACAAGACTAGTTAATTTAATGTATGCACACTCAATCTTGTCAAATAAATTATTTGGAATAGGTTAATATTCAGTGGTGGATCATTTTGGTGCCAAAAGCCTACTTATACATATACTCTGTATGTAGGCATGTCAGGCTGGGACAAAATGTTGGCCCTGGTCCCGGAATGTGATCCCATAATAGAGTGTCTCACATAATGTTATTTTCATCCCCTATACTCATCACATTTGATTTCAGCATTACATTTCACCGTCAAACGATGAATTAACAGACTATTTAATGTATTGTAAACAGACTAGTTCTATGTATTGTAAACAGACTATCCTTTCTGATACAGTCCAAGATTGTCACAACTTGCCTATACTATAATATAGTATATCTTTGCTGTCGGGCAGAAACCATATACGGGCATATACTATACAGGTATAGTATATGCATAACCTCTGACTGTACTACCTGTACTGTTAATAAGTGTTAATAGAGATTGGACATTGTTATTGACATCTACTTGCTTCTATAGGAGTTCACATAAATGTGTCCTGTATATTATGTGTGTATGTGATATTGCATTATGTCATAATGCTGTGTGCAAATTGTCATTGTGTTTTCTCAAAAGGGGTGAGAAGTTCATCAGAACAGAATGGTCTGTGAATTGTTACCGAAGTCTGTACGACTCCATTGAAATGAATGGCTGGGGCAGTCTGCTCTCTAGTTTACATCATTCTATATAAACTACAAGATCTACAAAATCACGCCCACAATTGAGACAGCACTGCCACTTCTGGTCCGGGAGAACGGTGTACTGCAGTTTCATCTGTATAGTTAGCCTACTTTTACAATAATCCGAAATGAACTGAAGACTAGATTGAATGGGGGGGGAAATAATACAAACTAGAAAAAGTGCCCTTCTGGGCACAGGTCTCCACCAGGAGGACAGGAGTGTGTGTGTGTGTGATGTTTGGCAAAATGTTTAGGAGCAATGTAAACGTGTGTGTGTGTGTGTGTGTGTGTGTGTGTGTGTGTGTGTGTGTGTGTGTGTGTGTGTGTGTGTGTGTGTGACGCGGCCTGTTGTAGCGCCACCATGAGGCTGATTTGAAAACTGTCAAGTGGCATTTCTTCCAAAGCCTAGTGGGAATATGCATGCACAGTTTCACCACAATTGGACGCTGCGTTGAGTAGTTGTGGCGATTTGTACAAAACGGGTACAAAGCGGGCTACTCCTGAAAAGTTTAAGCCAATCGTAGCCAATGAGGGTGGATTATGAGAAATCAAACATCACATGATCACATGACTATGGAGAGCATGTGTACCGATTTGCGTGAAATTTGGATAAAATCTGAAGGAGCAATATTAGAAAATGTGTTTTACATATGTCGGCCTCCTGGTGGCGCTATAAAGAGCAGATGTGAAAAATTCCAGGCAAAGGTTTTTCCTTGGCCTCTAGGGAGTTGGCATACAAAGTTATCCACAGATCCGTGCAGTTAGAGGTAAAAACACTTTTCGGCCAGTTATAGCGCCACCATGAGGCTGAGTTGAAAATGTTCATGTGGCATTTCTTCCTCAGCATTTTGTTTGAAACTGAGCACTCCTGCGAACTTTGGAAGCCAATCTTAGCCAATCAGGATGGAGTCTGAGAAATCTGAAAGACCGGTTTCGTTGAATGGCTCTAGAGAGACTGTGTACCAATTTGCGTGATGTTTGGACAAAATCTGTAGGTGTACTGTCCAAAAACTTGTTTTGCACAAAGCGGCCTTCTGGTGGCGCTATAACAGGCCGTTCTGGAAATTTTGGGGCAGAGGTTCATCGTTGGCAACTTGGCATCCAGGGAGTGTGTGTGCAAAATTTGGCATCGCCCGGGTTAACGGTGCCGGAGATTAGCTGTTCACAGACGGACGGACGGACGGACACACACACACACACGGACACACGGACACGCGGACGGACGGAGTGCAAACTAGAAAAAGTGCCCTTCTGGGCACAGGTCTCCACCAGGAGGATAGGAGTGTGTGTGATGTTTTGAATTTTTTTTAGGAGTATTATAAACATGTTTATTTGGGGTTTTTGTGTGTGTGTGTGTGTGTGTGTGTGTGTGTGTGTGTGTGTGTGTGTGTGTGTGTGTGTGTGTGTGTGTGTGTGTGTGAGTGTGTGAGTGTGTGTGTGTGACGCGACTTGGCCTGTTGTAGCGCCACCATGAGGCTGATTTGAAAACTGTCAAGTGGCATTTCTTCCTCAGCCTAGTAGTGGGAATAGGCATGCAGTTTCACCGCAATCGGACGCTGCGTTGAGGAGTTGTGGCGATTTGTACAAAACGGGTACAAAACAGGCTACTCCTGAAAACTTTAGAAGGCAATCGTAGCCAATCAGGATGGATAATTATGAGAAATGAAACAAATCACATGATCATATGACTATGGAGAGCATGTGTACCGATTTGCGTGAAATTTGGATGAAATCTGAAGGAGCAATATTAGAAAATGTGTTTTACATATGTCGGCCTCCTGGTGGCGCTATAAAGAGCAGATGTGAAAAATTCCAGGCAAAGGTTTTTCCTTGGCCTCTAGGAAGTTGGCATACAAAGTTATCCACAGATCCGTGCAGTTAGAGGTAAAAACACTTTTCGGCCAGTTATAGCGCCACCATGAGGCTGAGTTGAAAATATTCAAGTGGCATTTCTTCCTCGGCCTAGTGGGAATGTGCGTGCAAGATTTCACGGAAATCACACGATGTGTTCATGATTTGCAGCATTTCTTTTTAAACGGAGCACTCCTGCGAACTTTGGAAGCCAATCGTAGCCAATCAGGATGGAGTCTGAAAAATCTGAAAGACCCGTTTCGTTGAATGGCTCTAGAGAGACTATGTACCAATTTGCGTAATGTTTGGACAAAATGTACTGTCAAAACATTTGTTTTGCACAAAGCGGCCTCCTGGTGGCGCTATAACAGGCCAATGTGAAAACTTTGGAGCAGAGGTTCAGCTCTGGCATCCAGGGAGTGTGTGTGCAGAGTGTGTGTGCAGAGTATGGCTGCGGACGGACGGACGGACGGACGGACGGACGGACGGACGGACGGACGGAGTGCAAAACATACTCTCTCCCCATGCCTTCGGCCTGGTGGAGACAAATACTCTCTCCCCATGCCTTCGGCCTGGTGGAGACAAATACTCTCTCCCCATGCCTTCGGCCTGGTGGAGACAATAATAATAATACTAGAAAAAAAGAAATCGCTGCAAGCAGAGATAAGGCAGGACCAAGCAGGAAGGCAATAAGCAATAAGAATAATATGCACAATAAGCCATAGAAACATGGAAGACTAAACTTGAGAAAAAGACCACGGAATTTTGACAGGGTCGGTTTTTATAGTGGGGGGCAGGGTTCTTGAAGACTCATACACTAAGTTGGCGGTGGCCGGATTTGAACCCATAAGCTCTACCTACCGAGCCAACTGGACACAATCAGTTCTTCCATTGTTAACAGTAAAATCATTCAGTGTTTTTGTAGCAAGTTGCGCAAGGATAACTAATGATAAAGGTGGGTATAAAGATAAATGAATTGACTGCGTATAAACCAGAACATGTACCAGATTCGGACGAGGAGCTCAATGAGTGAGTGAAAACCAATGACATGAGAGTCGGAAACAGGGATTAAAGGTTAACTGAAAAATTATTATTAAACTTCACGCAGAAAATAAACAGCTTTGAAAATTCATGAAAAACAACAAACAAATGGGGGCCCCTTTAAGTTGGTGACTTAACTTGAACATTCCCAGTTCAGTTCCTATTCAGTTCTAAAGGGAAATCAGTCTCTTTCTCCAATTTAGAGAACCAGATTACCACATTTGTGGGGGGAAGGGGGGTTCAGAATTCCGGGTCGGCTCGCCAGGTCTGGGTACCTTCCGGTACCAGTCCAGAACCATCCATGGAACAGAATCCTTTAAGGACACAAAAAACCTGACCTGAAAGGCAAGGTGTCCAAATGAGTATTTGTTTCAAAATCACTGTTGTATAACATCAAATAAACTATCTATGCATGAGAAAACAGTTTGATTTGATCAGGATCGGCCTTTAATCATGATTTCCATTAAACAATCTGGTTCTAGCATGCATGCATTAATTGTCTTAGAAAATAAAATACAAAAGTGTATTTCATAATATGCAGTCTTATTCGGGTGCAGTACTTAGTTTAGACTAGTCATTATTGGTTAGACTGTCCTACAACTACAACCTATCTCAAACCCTCACCCTAAACCTAACCTCCCACGGGGAAGCACACCTAAACCTAATCTTAACCCATGTCTAACCAATGACTAGTCTAAACTAAGTATGCACCCCGTCTTATTCAAACAAAAGTGTTATAAATTCATAAATCAAATGCTTTCAAGTGAGAACTCAAATACTTTCAATACAAACTCAAATCAAATAACTCAAAAACAGTGAATCAGTTGATCCAATGATGAAGACACCAAGCCTAAAATTACTCACAGATGAGTAACAAAGGGGTAACAAAGGGCTAGCACAGGAGTGTAGAAGAATCACCAAGAGGAATCAGAAGCTGCTGCCATGCTGGCAAACATTTCGGCCATCTTGGAATGGAGGTGGGAGTGTGAAGTGCCATAGATATTAAAAAATAGATGCCTCATTGGCTGCTGCAGTTCGTTGGAGCGATGTGTGTTGACGGGAGGGCGGAAGAATATACACTGGCGCCGGAAGAGTGGACAGCACACTACGTCACGCTGCCACTCAAGTGACTACTGGCCAATCACAGTGCATCTTTTCCGGGACTTATCAGACCCGAACATGCGCTCTGTGACGCATGCTCATGCTTCCGGGGCTTCGCAAGGAATCTCGGGAATATTTTGCCCTCCCTTGAGCACATACGCTCCAGAGCCAAAAGGGGCGTCTACCTTTATATGTCTATGGGAAGTGCAAGGAAGCTTTGAGAAGGAAGAGAAGTGGTCACGTGACTGGGCTGCGCCATGACACTTTCATGGACACTTTCATGGGAGCCAAACTCACACCGGAAGTGCAATGAATACATGGCAGTGAACGGAGCCGGCTGGACCAGCTCATAACAAACATTATTTATGTTAACAATTGAGACCTTTTGTAAAGCAAATCACTTATGGAAAATAACAGTGACATCATCTGTCAACAATGACCACTCAGCCATACATTATCCCATACCCTTCCTCTCCAAAGTCCTGGAGAAAATAGTTTACACACAAATACAATCCTTTTTAACTAATCATGACCTCATTTTCAATCTGGTTTTAGACCCGGCCACTGTACGGAAACAGCACTCCTAAAAGTTTTTAACAACCTCATTTTAACAGTTTACTCCGGTAGCCCTGCCATTTTAGTTTTGCTGGACCTCTCCGCTGCCTTCGATACGGTCGACCACCGAATCCTGCTTGCACGGCTGGAACAGCAGGTTGGCATCTCCGGGACGGCCTTAGCCTGGTTCAGGTCTTACCTGACCGATAGGACCTTCTCTGTCCAGCTGAGTGAAGTTTCCTCACCCGCTGCCCCTCTCACGTGTGGGGTCCCCCAGGGCTCTATTTTGGTACTGTATTTATTATATATACTGCCCCTCGGACCCATCCTCTCCAAACACACCATCTCCTTCCACTGTTATGCTGACAACGTCCAAATTTACATGCCACTTACATCCGCCAGCAATAATTCATTTGACCCCTTAATTAACTGCATAGATGACATAAAAATGGACGCAAATTTCTTACATCTCAATGACAAAACCGAAATCATCATCTTCGGACAACACCCCACCCCTTTTGTTAACAACCTCGGCCACCTTACATCCACCATCCATACCAGTGCAAATAATCTTGGCGTTATTTTCGACAACCACCTCAATTTCGACAAACAGATCAGCTCTGTTGTTAAAACAAGTTTTTAGCACCTACGTTTACTCGCCAAGATCAAACCCTACCTCCCCCCTAAACAATTCGAAACAGTCATCCATTCATTCATCTCCTCAAGGCTAGACTACTGTAATGCACTATATTATGGTATCCCCCAATCCTCTCTCAGACGACTACAATTAGTCCAAAATGCTGCTGCCCGCCTCCTCACTGGTCCACATCACACCCATTTTAACCTCACTCCACTGGCTCCCCATTAAACAGAGAATTGATTTTAAGATCCTCCTATTTACCTTTAAATCTCTCAACGGCCTTAATCGATCTTAATATATGGAGATGGCCATATATGGAGCATGTGACGGACTGATTGACACGAGGCGTGACTAACGAATGACTAATGAAATTAAGGTTTTCATAGTAAACTGTGACCTGCAGATATGCAAATATGCAAAAGCTAAACTCATTTTGTATAACTATTGAACATTTTCAAATAATGTCATATATATTTTTTGTACAGATTTGTGACACTTATTAGTATGTGCCTGCCATGCAATGGCAAAACACAGCTTGGATTATACCATTATATTTAAAGGGACATTTCACCGCTGGAAGAAACTGCAGTCACTCAATGTTAATAGTGTTTGTAGTAGATAACAATTTCAAATGTGCACCCTATGGCCAGAAAAAGAATGAAGTCTGTGTGTTTGACTAGGGTTTGACTGGATAGCTGAATTCCTACAATGACCTTAATGCTTTTGTGCACTGCCCCTCCTTGTGGAGAGGGCTGCGTGAAGGTGTGACTTGTGTGACGGCATTGGAATTGGAAAAACTTAAACAAAAAACTGAGTTGGCCAAATTAGATGTGGAAAGCAGAAAGCTTGATTTGATCCAACAAGGTAAATTGTCAGCAGACTCACTATACACTGGCAATAGTGCAAATGGTGTGAGCGCAAAAGGTTCATCTTCGGACATTGGTATGAATCTGAGGATACTTCCCAGGTTTAATGAGAGTGATCCAGACACATTATTTCTGTTATTCGAGAGAGTAGCAGATGCGCGAAACTGGCCAGACGAAGACCGTGTTTTGTTGTTGCAGTGTGTTCTCTCAGGCAAAGCACAGGAGGCTTTTGCTGCTTTGAGTCCTATTGATTGTAGGAGTTATGAAAAGGTTAAAGCAGCAGTGCTTAAAATCTACGAATTGGTGCCAGAGGCTTACAGGCAGCGTTTTCGTACATGGAGAAAACGGGACAAACAGTCTCATGTGGAGTTTGTACGAGATTTGACTACACACTTTTCACGCTGGTCATCTTCAGATGTTGAAAGCTTTGAACAACTGTTTAACCTTGTGGTCATGGAACAAGTCAAAAACACCGTGCCCTGTAATGTTGCCACGTAGGCCTACATCACAGAGAGTAAGGTAAAAACTCCAGCCGAGGCAGCAGTTCTGGCTGACGAATGCCTTAATTCACAAAGGCAAATTCAGTGGTCAGGGTACAGAGAAGGTGTACAGGGATACACTTTCCCATGCAACACTTGGTTCAGAGGTCCATAGACACAAAGTTGACCATGGGGTGGCACAAAGCATACAGGACAACTCGGTGGGAGTTTGTCGTTACTGTAAGGGTAATGGGCACTGGAAAAATGAGTGTCCAGTCCTTAAGTCTAAAGAGGAGTTCACAAGCTCACAGATTCGATCTGCTGCACTGGCCAATAGACTCAGGCCAGTTGCATTGCCTCAGCAGAGTTCACTCTTGCAGCCGCAGATGGATGGTTATATACCATTCATCTCGGAGGGGTTCTTGGCGGTCAAAGGAAGTGAGACAAAAGTGCCAGTGAAGGTGCTACGAGACTGTGGTACAATGGACTTGTTTGTGCGTGCAGCTGTGTTGCCATTTTCATCTGGAACGGACACAGGGGAGACCATGTTGATTCGGGGAATGGGTATGGAAGTATTTCCTGTTCCGGTGCATAAAATGTGTCTCAGTTCAGATTTGGTTAATGGTGAAGTGCGCCTGGGGGTGCGGCCTGACTTGCCAGTTGCAGGCGTGGACATCATTCTGGGCAATGATCTCTGTGGGGAGCGAGTGTGGGCAGATCAGGTACCAAATGTGATTGCTAGGAAATGGCCTGGGTCAAGTCGGCGAGGAAGTGTACCTGAATATTGTGCTGTTTCACATGCCAACATCTCCAGTATCAGAAAGCGAAAAAAGAAACGTCACAGGACAAAGCCAAAGCTCTCTCAAACTGTTGGAAAGGGTAGAAATGGGGGTGATGTTAAAGCCTGTACAGGTAGAGTGACTGGGTCCTCATTTCAACACCAGAACAGGGGGAAACTCCTGAGGTCACCTTGCGAGAGTGGTTGAATGATTTTGAATCCTTGGACACAGACTACAATCCACTGACTTAGAGGTTGTTGTGTTGAACTGTTTTGCTAATGTTTATGTTGCTTGTTTTCTCCATTATAGACTGTCCTGTCTTCGGCTCTCTTAATTCGCTCCTGTGTACAAGGTTGCTGAGGCTGTAGGCAGGATGGTGTGGCAAAGTGGAGTCGCAGGTATTCAGGCGTATCTAGCATACAGTTGCAAATTTGATTTTGGTAAACCTTAAATTTGTATGTTTTGGGCTGTAGGGGCATTGTCATACAGTATTAAGTAAAAAGATGACAAGGTGGCTATTTGAATTGTTTAGTTTTGGTCAAGTTGTGATAATATTGGTTCTTTATTTGTTGCTAATTTGTGCTTTGTTTTCTTTAGATAATGTGGTGGAACCTCATTCTTATGGAGGGGGGTGTGACGGCCCTGCCCCCTCTGCCTCACTGTAGGCTAGCCGGCAGCCTCTGTGATGGCAGAGTGGAGCAGGCCGTCAGCCCATTATTGTGCTCACCTGAGGTGGGTGGAGCTTAGGGCAGTATATAGGGAGCTCTCCTGGCTGCAGCTCACTCTCTCTCTCTGTCCTCTGTGCAAGCAAGATCTGCTTGGCCTAACCAACCTTTTGTCTAAGTTATGTTTTGCACCCTTTAATACAACACACACACAGCACTCTCCAAACATCCATACACTGCAGACATTACTGATAACTGATATCCTCACATCCCACACTTCATTATTTGCTTTTCTTTAATTACTTGACTATAATAAATATCATTACAAAACGTTTATGCTCTTGTGTGGACTCCCTGTTTTACCATGCATCCCCTAGTGCATGACACTTGACTTCCAGGAAGAATGTGAGTCACATTTTCATGACAAATTTGGGTCTGAACATGGCATGACTAAAATATCTAAACACACATATTATACACATAAAAACCCCAGGAAAGTGTTTCTTGTGTCCTAAACATCATTAAAGCTATATTCAGTGATTTATTTCACTTAATGCAAATACCACTTCTTTTTTTGTTTTTGGCTTTTGGCTAGGTGGCCCAGCCTTCATCCAATCAGGATAGAGAGGGGCCTCCTTCCGGGAGGGACCGGGGGTTTTCCAAATCACTGAATGCTCATTTAAAATAAGATCTGGTTGCAAAAGGGGTGAAGTGGCCCTTTAATACAAGATAACTTATATATTTGAGGTCGTAGCATTCGTCTCCCTGCTCTTCTATTGAGACATTTAGATCATGTCAAAGGTCACGTCTCAGCTAGACACAGGATCTGATATGAATTTTGGTCAAGATTCAATTTATCCCCTGAGCAAGCAGGCCAGCTCTATTAGATCAATGGTAACATTTCAGCACAACACACATTAAACTGGGTTCAAATATAGAAGAGGAAAGTTACATATAGTGCTGCTTTAAGTACATTTATTTATCCTTGCAATGGTTTTACAAAATAGTGGACGTGTGCGTTAATTGAAACCAGAATACTCTGACAAACCTGACAATACAAAGTGAAGTAATGAATACAATGTACAATGAATACATGACATGACACCTTTATTGAATACAATCGGTCATATTGTATGACTTTTTGAATGGGTCATATTTTATGAGTTTTTATGGTGAGTTGTATTGGAGAAGTTATTCAGCAGTCTCCTTTCCCTGTAAAATAGGAGCATGCTATTAGATATTCAACATGATTTATTTTGTTAAATCTTAGCCATCTTAGACAGCCAACATAATAAACCTTGATATTGCACATGTATTTACCTTAGAGTCACGACTTTTAGCTCTCATCTTGTTGACTTGGGATTCAGCGATGTCAGCACGCTCCTCTGCCTCCTCTAGCTCATTCTGAACCTTTCTGCACTTAGACAGGTGAGTGTTGGCTGCTTCCTCCTACAATATGAGATAGAGATGGTTCAAAGACTCAATATTTGAAAAGAGCACCTTACAATTATAGTCCAAGCAAGACAATTTCATAAAAACTGTAAAGTGTGGTTGTGGCTAGTTAGTGTTATTATTTCACAACACTCTGCCCATGGCGAACACAACTAAAGATGTATATTGTCTTACCGCTTCCTCAGCCTGCCTCTTGTAGCCCTTCACCTTCATCTGCAGTTTGTCTACCAGATCCTGAAGCCTGGCAAGATTCTTCTTGTCCTCTTCAGTCTGAAGTGAGAGTGAATTTATGACATTTATAGTTCTTTGTATTTGTATTTTGTAGTTCATGCAATCTATTAATTTAGTTAGTGGCATGATGGATATTTAAGTGAACATGATATACAGTACCTGGTATGTAAGCTCCTTCACTCTCCTCTCGTACTTGCGGACACCTTTAATAGCGTCTGCTCCACCTCTCTGTGCAGTGTCGACCTCTCCCTCCAGTTCACGCACCTTCACAAAAGGAATTATGCACTATGAAATGACTTATTCTTATTTCATTGACTATAAGCTGTGTTGAAGTAAACCACATCTTACCCTAGACTCCAGTTTCTGGAGCTGCTTCTTGCCTCCCTTCATAGCCAGGTTCTCAGCCTCATCCAGACGGTGCTGCAGGTCCTTGACTGTGACCTCCAGGTTCTTCTTCATCCTCTCCAGGTGAGAGCTGGTGTCCTGCTCCTTCTTCAGCTCCTCGGCCATCATAGAAGCCTGGAAAGAAGATCAAATGTACTTCATTGTCCCACAAGGAAATAATCATGTCACTGCACACTTGACAAACATGGTACATAGATTACATTTATATTAATGTTGACTGCGAGAAAATATATTGTAATATAACAGGTAATAATAGGGTAATAAACAGATACTAAACGTGGTCATAAGACCAGAGGGAAACAACATCATAGGGGGGCAAAATCTGTGAAAAACATTATTTAAAAATATATTCAAAAAAAGTTAATAATGGAGCTGGGAACTTCTCCTTTGGTCCACCCATTCCTGGGATATGTGAGAATGATCCAGTGAAAAAAATAGCAAAAAAGAAAAAGCAAATCAAAAGCCCATTGTGGGATCACTCTCTCACTAAACACGGGTGAAATTCACCCGAACACTAATGCAAAAGAAAAGTAAAAAAAAAACAGGCATGTGGTCAGGGAAACAAACCTGCCCTCTATGATGTCACTGAGCATCATGTAGGTACAGTACAGAAAGAACTTCTGAACAGAAATAAAATGTATGTCGCCACCTCTGTGTCGCCAACACTTCCGTCGACACCTCTGTGTCGCCAAAACTTCAGACACAAAGGAATGTGGGTGTGGAATTCTCTCAATTGTAATAATTAAGCATGCCATAAGGATCTCTAATTGTCCTGGTATATTGGATAAGAGGCAGAGCTCCTAACTTACATCAGTGATGGCTTTCTTGGCCTTCTCCTCAGCATTCCTTGATTCTTGAACACTGTCATCCACTTCACCTTGGACCTGGATCAGGTCAGTTTCAAGTTTCTTCTTGGTGTTCACAAGGCTTGTGTTCTAAAATAAAGATTCAGTTTAGCAATGCAAGTATGAATGAGTTGTATGTTAAAAATATGTTGAGTTTTTCCATTGACTTACCTGAGAGTGCAACAGTCCAGCACGCTCACTGGCATCCACCAGTTCTTGCTCAGCCACTTTGCGGCCTCTCTCTGTCTGTTCCAGAGCCACTCTCAGCTCCTCGATCTCAGCGACCATTAGGCCGTTCCTACGCTCCACCATAGCAGCTTGCTCTATGCTATCTGCTTGGCCTCTGCTAGCTTCATCAAGGTGCACTTGGGCATCCTAAAATAAATCACATTTGGGGTGGTCACGATAAGAGAAACATCAGAATGTGATTTGTTCAAAGCAGTTCCATTGTTTGAAGGACCTGTCTAAATATGTTTTGCACCTTAAGCTGTCCCTGAACGTTCCTCAGCTGCTTCTGGGCCTCAGAAGCCTGGCGGTTGGCGTGACTCAGCTGAACCTCCATCTCGTTCAGGTCTCCCTCCATCTTCTTCTTGATTCTAAGGGCATCATTTCTGCTCCTGACCTCAGAGTCCAGAGTGCTCTGCATGGAGTCAACCACCCTCTGGCTGTTCCTCTTGATCTGCTCCATCTCTTCATCCTTCTCTGCCAGCTTCCTGTCCACCTCACCCTTGATCTGGTTGAGCTCCAGCTGGACACGGAGAATCTTGGACTCCTCGTGCTCCAGAGTACCCTGAAATGCAATACAGGATCAAAAGGTTGTAGGACTTTTTTAATATAACATCCATCATTATACTGCTACACTGTTTGAATGTAAAACATATTGAAAGAAAGAAAATACAGACATCTATAACCTAAAGTTTTAATACCTCCGCTTCCTCTAAGGCTGTCTGGATCTCTGACTTCTCTGTCTCTGTCTGCTTCTTGGACTTCTCCAGCTCATGGATGCTCTTTCCAGTCTCACCGATCTGTTCAGTCAGGTCTGAGATCTCCTCTGCAGTGGATTGAAAGTAATGAATCAGTCAGCAAATATTTTGTATTTGCATTTTAATAAAATTGTAACCTGATCCACCATTTGATCGGTTGTTGTTTTTGTTTTTTTACTGTTGCTCTTGAAAGAATGATACGAAAACGTACGTTGCAGGTTCTTGTTTTCACGCTTCATGGTCTCCAGGTGGTCCAGAGACTCCTCGTAGGAATTCTTCATCTTAAACAACTCAGTGCTGAGAGAACGAGCCTCTTTCTGAGCTCCCTCCAGTTCTGCCTGTCCCTCTTCAAATTTCTGCTTCCATTCTGCCAGGACCTGCATACAATTTGTAATGATTTGTCATTTACCCCACTTTAAGGACACAAGAATTATTTTGTAATAATGTATGTCAAAGCACCTTATCGAAGTTCCTCTGTTTCTTGTCAAGATTGGCAGCCAAACCATTGGCCCTCTCCACATCAATCATGAGGTCTTCCACTTCACCCTGGAGTCTCTGTTTGGTCTTCTCCAAAGAGGCGCACTTGGAATTCACAGCCTCGATTTGCTCCTCAGCTTCCTGAAGACGCTGGGCGAGCTTCTTCCTGTTGATCAGTTTTCAATGGAATTCGATTATTGTGGCAATATTTTGTATAGTGAGTGGTGCCACGGGAAAAATGCGTGATGCATTTTGAGCTTGTACATCTGATAATTCCACTCTTTCTGAAAATGTTGGAAAAAATATGAAAATGTTTCAACATTGAAATGATTATCACGATTTTGACGATTATGCCCATTTTTTCATTTTTATCTCAAGCGATTATCTCAGATAATTGCGATTGGGCGACAGGCCTAGTGGTACCTGAAACGGAAACGTTGAAGTCGCCCAACCCTTCTGGCCAAAGCTGCAACTGCAGGCAGGCGGTTTTGCTTGTGCATGTACAGTAGCTCGAGCAAAAGAGTGCGCAGCTGCGGTTTAACACAGAGCGCTCGTTCACAAGTTAGCACTTGTAGAGCGTTCTTCCGGGTGCTTCAAACGCCAGTGAGCAACTTCTATTTAAATGAATAGTGGGAGCGGGTCTGTCTATGGTAAAAACACTGCTGACTTACTTGGCCTCCTCCAGCTCCTCAGTGCGTTGGACAGCATCAGTCTCATACTTGCTCCTCCACTGACACACCTCAGCGTTGGCCTTGGACATTCCACGCTGCAGCTCTGCCTTCGCCTCCTGCTCCTCCTCAAACTGCTCCCTCAGAAGGTCACAGTCATGGCGAGCTGATTGCACAGCATGAGCAAGGGCATTCTTTGCCTGTCAGAAGAAAATGGAAAAAAACAATGTCAGCTGAATGAAATGACAAATAATATGAAACTAAAATAGAAAATAATCTGTTCCTCACCTTAACCTCCTCTTCAACAAGTCTCTTCAACTCCTCAATCTGTTGGGTGAAGGCCTGCTTGCCTCTTGTGAGCTGAGAGACCAGAGCTTCTTTCTCCTCCAGTTGACGACCAAACTCACCTAATTAGAAATTTGAATATTCATTTTAAACATTTCAAACATATCATCGGTGGCTGGGATAACTGTTGATCAAAAGCATTATCTCTAATTATGGTCAATTTGCTCAAGTACCATTGACAAACCATGTAGTCAAATGATTTATGATTAAATGAACATTTACCATTCTCTGTCAACAGTCTTGCTCTCTGAGCGCCGATATCATTGATCTGGCGAACGTTTTCATCACTCTTGGCCTTGATTTCACTAAGTTGGTCCTCAAGGGTGCGGCACATCTTCTCAAGATTTCCCTGGAAACGAACATTATATATGTTCAATCATCTTTTTTTTCAGATTCATTTGCTTTGATTTAAAGCAAAGCCAATCGATATAGTCTATATTTCAGCCCTCCGGTTTATAACTGTATGGTTTCCTTACCCATCACTGGGTTGCTTGGCCATCATTAGCTATGAGGAGAGAACAGCACTGCACTGTTTTTAAAGCCTTAAACACTTAACATTTGCCTAATTATCTTAACAGCTTAATAACATTTAGAGCAGGGGTGGGCAACTTTGACGATGGAGAGTGCCACTATATTTCCACACTCACTCCAGAGGGGCCACATTGCATATAATGTTGTAGCAAAAATAGCCGATCTACAAGCTCTCGATTTGAGCTTGTAGATCGGCTATTTTTTACTATATTTAAATTGAAATCCTGAGTAATTTTTTTTGCTATTTTTTAATTTAACTTCAAATGCATTTACCGGTAGTTATACCTATGTTAAGTTTATGAACTTAAATACAAATACATTGGACATAAAAAGTCTAACATTTGAATACTAATCATTAAGCTACTAATATAGACTGAAGTAATTAAAGCGGGTCATGTTATATGTCAGTATATTCTGATATTTACCTAAGGGCCACATTAAGTGAAGGTGGGGGCCGCATGTGGCCCCCGGGCCACCAGTTGCCCATGTGTGATTTAGAGTTTGCATACTCGTTCACAAGATTACTTGTATGAAACATTCCCACTGTTAAATCTGAGCTATAAAGACTGCCTTTCAATGCCCCACACATGTGGAACTATCAGTTTTAAAATTTGAGTATTTCATTTCACTTTAGTCACTTTAAACATGTTTGTTTGTCTCAAGAATGATATTATACCATGGCATTCCATCATACCTTTGCCTTAGCAACAGCCTCCATGTTGCTGGACAGGTCATCGATCTCCATCTTGTATTCACTCTTCTCCTTCTCCAGTTTCTGCTTGACTCTCTGGAGGTTGTCGATCTGTTCACCCAGTTCCGCCACGCTGTCGGCCTGTTTCTTACGGAGAGCAGAAGCAGTGGCCTCATGCTGCAGGGTGGACTCTTCAAGGTCACGACGCACCTTCTGGAACTCAGCCTCGCGCTTCTTGTTCATCTCGATCTGAGCGGCGGTGGCACCTCCAGCCTCCTCCAGCCTCTCACTGATCTCTTCAAGTTCCCTGGAGAGATCGGCTCTCTGCTTCTCCACTTTGGCACGAGCGGCACGCTCTGCCTCGATCTCCTCCTCCAGTTCTTCAATACGAGCCTTTCAAATGAATGATGTTAGATTAACATCTGAAAATAACCATTCACACTTACTTATTATTAATGATTTTACAGAAAATAAAAAATACCTGGAGTTCTTTGATCTTCTTCTGCAGCTGGGCCCCCAAAGATTGTTCATCCTCAATCTTACTCAGAAGCTGGCTTACTTCAAAGTCCTTCCTGTTGAATACAGTCAATAGTCATATTTTAGCATCATTCTGCAGGTGGTTTCACTCCATGACATTTCATATTGTTGGTGCACATTACTTCTTTATCTTCTCGTCAGATTGCTGCTTGTCATTTTCCAGGTCCATGATGGATTCCTGGGCCAGTTTCAGATCACCCTCAAGCTTTCTCTTGGCTCTCTCCAGGTCCATGCGGAGCTTCTTCTCTTGCTCCAGAGAACCCTCCAACTGCACAACAATATATTGTTGTTGTTAATCAGTAAAACAATAAACATATAATATTAAAGAGTGCCGTGATATTTGTATCTTTTCCAGTTTTCTTTGTACACTTTTTTGAAAACAAATTGTCCACCTCATATAATGATAATACCTGATGATTATGTTTTAGGGTGGAAAAAAATCACGACACTCCATCTTTAAATTCAAAACATCTGATTCCCTTTGGTAAACTCACATCGTCAACTTGCTGCTCCAGCTTGGTCTTGGCCTTGGTCAGAGTGTTGACTTTGTCCTCCTCTGCCTGCAGGTCATCCAGGGTTTGCTGATGTGCCTCTTGGAGGGCTTTTTTCTCCTTGGTCAGCTTAGCGACACTCTCATCCTGAGACGCCATCTCCTCAGTCAGGTTCTTCACCTGATAGAAGCAAAACATAATGTGTTGTCATAGAATGGCTCAAATTCAATCAGTGCTTTTCAAAGTGGATTCCAGGGACTCTCAGGGTTCCTTTAGGGGAGGGGGGTTCTGAATTGACCCTTACAAGTCTGTAACTAGAGTGTATGATCTTGAGTATAATCTATACCTTGTTTTCAGTGGCGTGTTTCTCCTTCTCCACTTTGGCCAAGGTGAGCTCCAGGTCATCAATGTCCTTCTTGAGCTCAGAGCATTCATCCTCCAGCTTTCTCTTCTTGGCAGTCAGTTCTGCATTGATCTCCTCCTCGTCCTCCAGTCTCTCGGTCGTCTCTTTGAGCTTTGCCTCCAACTGGATCTTACTTTTAATAAGACCTTCACATCTCTCCTCAGCATCATTCAGAGCCTCGTCTCCCTATAGTTGTCAATGAATTAATTTGAAGAATGTCAAATTGGGTCAGGCCCTTGTACTGAACAGCCGTTCGACCACCAGGCATTCTCTGCCATGGTCTGCAATGTATACCATGGCAGAGAATGCCTGGTGGTCGACTCTACTTATACATTCTACTTTAGATAAAAGATTTAAAGGGCAATATCACTTTGGTAGAGGTTTGGGTTGTGTATTTACCTTGTCATGATGTTATCCAAATGTGGACAAGAAATCAAAAAGAATTGCTCTAGTAATTAGAAATTGATAATTCTAAATATTCTCCTCATTGACTTACATTGTACACTGAAACAGCTCACAAAGTCACTGAAGGAGGAGAGGACACTGGAGCAGCACAGACATTTAGAGCCTTTTAATAGGTACTAGTATACAGAACGACTAACGTTTCGACCTAAGCTCTCAAAGTCACTCTTTTAGTACGTAAACAAACAAACAAAGTTGATTCAGACAATATAGAGCATCACCAAACCCAGTTATGTTTTTTTTAATAAAATGTAAAATTCCTGTTGATTTTGCCATTTTTATACGAAGAAAACCCGGACTGGATCCATGGATCCAGATCTAGATCTTCAAATAGTAAATTCAACAGGAAGTTAACATTATTATTAAAAACAAAAACAGTACTGGGTTTGGTGATGCTCATATTGTCTGAATCAATTTTGTTTGTGTTCATTTAAAAGAGTGACTTTGAGAGCTCTTGAGTACCATGTAAGTCAACGAGGAGAATATTTTGAATTATCAATTTCTAATCAATGGAGCAATTATTTTTGATTTCTTGTCCACCTTTGGAGTTACATCATGGCAACGTAACTATACAACTCAAACCTAAAAAAAGTGGTCTTGCCTTTTAAGATGATAAACAATATGAAATATTAGCAACATTTCCTGTACAAGTGTAGCTACTTACTGATGCCGATGCCGATGCAAGGTTATTCTTCTCCTGGATCGCAGCTATCAATTTCTCTTCCAGTGTCTTCTTCAAGGCCTGGAGAGTGGCCAGGTCAGTCTTCATCTTTTCATAGTTCTCCTTCATGTCATTCAGCTCCTTCTCAGTCTCAGCACTCTGCAAGAGAGGCTTGATCTTGTAGTAGACCATCATCCATGGCCAATGTTTCACATTGACGAATGAGCGCATGTTGAACTGGATGGTGTAAATGGCCTCTCTGTGGACAACAGTGGATCATGATTGAAATGCAGATTGAGGGTTTCCATGTAATACGCCTGCTGTTATTATATAATTGTGTCATTATAGTTGTACTATTGTTGTTGTTATTATTGCTGTTGGTATTGTTGTTAACTGCCGCAATGTAAATGCAGGATGACCCCCCATCCTATAGCCTGATTCTGCTCGAGGTTTCTTCTGCTGTTTATTAAGGAGATTTTTCCTTGCCACCATCATCAAAAGCTTGCTCTGCAATTTTTGCTATTTTATTATAGTGATTTGACACTTTATTTCTTTTATTGAATAGATGTTTTCAAAGTACCTCCTAGCCATCATCTTGACAAACTCCTTCCTCATGAGGTAAGCTCGTGCGAGTGCCTGAGTCATGCCGACCAGAGCAGCCAGCTTTTCATCTCGCATCTCTTCAAGGACACCCAGCAGACCAGCTTTGAAGAACACCTGAATACAATGTCACAAACACTGTAACTAAACAACCATAAAATCTATTTTTAGTCCTCTGTCCATAATGTTAAACCAGATTGGGAGTGTGTTTACCTTGGTGTGTCCGAACCTGTACTCATCAACAGGTACGTCAATGGACCCAAGCAGCTTCTCAGATGCCTTCTTGTTGTCCATGAACGCGCCTTCGGGACATGCGCTGGCGTTCAGTACTTTGTATCTGTTTTGCAGAAGTTCATGGTCATTTTGCGTGCCTCCCGTTAATACGTTTGGAACTAAAAGCTGCTGGAAAAAGGAATTGATACCTCTGCTTGAAGTCAGCATAGGGGATTCTGCTTGGGAAGCCCTTTCTACAAATTCTGATGCCCTCCAGCACACCATTACACCTCAGCTGGTGGATGACCAGGAAGTTCTCCATCAGTCCTGTAAATATGTTGCTTCATTATAATTACAACAAAATAGTTACGCACTGGCCAAAGTTGCATTTAATGAGTCAAAACGAGTCAACCAAAATACAAACATACAAAATAATGTAATCTGCATAGGGAGATCTTATATTTTAAGTGTATTCTGTGTTGTACCCATATATGTCAGCATTTGCTATAATTGTCTGGGCAAAGGGCCCTAGAGCTAAAGCAAATTGTGAGGACAGTGTCTGGTTAGTCAGTCTCATAGCTGCAGTGGGGTTGCTGTACAATAGCCTAATCCATGTAATGAACCTATCTCCAATGTAAAAAAAATTCCATCACTGAGAACAAGTACGAATATTCCACCTGGTCGAAAGCCTTTTCCGCATCCTGGCTTAGTACTACAAGCCAAGGTCTTCCTTGGGGCCACTAGGAGATAATTGATAAGGCGTCAAATGTTTCTTTTCACCTGGACACTTGGACTCGTTGGGAATCAGGCAACGCACAAAGTGAGGATGTGTGCTCCTCAAGTTGGTCATCAGCAACTGCAAGTTTGCCTATTGAGACATAAAGGTTTATAATGAGTCAAAAGTAATAGAATGTTGTACTTTTTCTTCCACTATAATTATTTGAACTCTTTAGATACTACTTACTTTGCAGATTTAGATTGTTTTTAAAAACATACTTTAACGACGTAAACCCTATTCTAAACTTTAATTCCAACATTTAAAGACTATTTCTTACATGGATATAATGTTGATAATAATAACGCTTCATTCTTACAGGGATATATGTTGATAATAATGAAAAGATATTCTTACCCTGAAAGCACTAGACACAGTCTGCATGGAACCACCCTTCTTCTTGCCTCCCTTCTTGGTATTATCTGTTTATATTAGAATCATGAGTTATCATTAGTTATATAGAATGAAAATGCTTCCCTTCTTGTCAGATTCTGAATGTTTATAGTATTGATATAACAATACCTTCAGGCTCAGGTGGGGGATAGAACACATTATATTATATTATTGTCCTATATTAATTTGCTGATGTCCCGCCCCCTCTGTGTTCCTATTGGCTCTGGGGTACAGCTCCCAATATGCTAAATGCTCCAAACCAATTGTAATAAACATACCTTCAGGCTCAGGTGGTGGATATAACATACAGAGCAGCTTCACTGTAGACTTCTGGTACAGCTGCACCACAGAGTCGTTGAGAGGATCCTTGTTCTTCTCTAGCCATCCTGTGATGCTGTTGATTGATTGATGGATTGATTGAATACTTTATTAACACTTTTTTAACAAAAGCCAATCGCTTGTTTCCATTGGGGTCCTCCATACTCAATTAATCAAAAACTGTAGTCCACAGTTCCGGTTATATTATATATAATGTATAATTATATATACAGTACATATAGGCATACTATAGGGTTCTGTTCACCTGTAGTCCACAGTTCCAGCATAGTGGACCAGGGAGAAGTGAGCCTCACCCTTGCCTTTACCAGGCTTGGGTTTTTCAAAGGCCTTGTTCTTCCCCAGATGCAGGTCAATCAACTTCTCTGCAAAACTTTTGTCTGTAGCTTTTGGGAACATGCACTGCTCTTCAAGGCTGGAGAAGATGCCCAAGGGCTTTGGGAAGGAGACACAAGAGACAAATCAACAAAAGCTTAGTGCCAATGACGTGTGTGTGTGTATACATTATGTCCATTAAAGCACAAAATAATTGTATACCTTCAATGAACGCAATGCTGACACCTAAGTCCATAGCAATACATAATAATATAATACGCTATACTAATAATAATTCTATACCTTCTCAATCAGCTCAATGCAACAGTGTATGTATTTCATTCTCAATCAGCTCAATTGCAGACAGCCAAGTCCATGTACAGTACCTACCTTCTCAATGAGCTCAATGCAGATAGCCAAGTCCATGCCGAAGTCAACGAGATCCCAGGGAATTCCCTCTTTCATGTATTCTTCTTGTTCCAGAACAAACATGGTGTGGTTGAAAAACTGTTGCAGTTTCTCATTGGTGAAGTTGATGCACAGCTGCTCCAGGGTGTTGAACTGTGAGAGGAAATATCATTAGCCCAATCTCTTGTAAATGTGTAACTGTGACAAAAATATTTAGTCTCCCACTTAAAACAAGTCCATGCTTACATCAAAGATTTCAAAACCAGCGATGTCCAGCACACCAATGTAGTAGTTTCTCGGCTGCTTGGTGTCCAGCATCTCGTTGATCCTAATGACCATCCACAAGAACAGCTTCTCATAGATGGACTTGGCCAAGGCACTGACTGAGTTCATTGTCTAAGGAAATAGGAACATTATAGTGAGTTACACAATTTAAGCAATTTTAGCCTTTGCATAAGCCTGCAAGGTTTTCAAGGCTAGGCCAAGTGCTACGGGCTAGGGTGGAGTCTGAAGAGGTGAATCTTCAGATTACGGTGGAAGATTCAAAGTTTGTCTGCAGATCTAACTGCAATGGAAAGTTTATTCCACAAGTTTGAGAGCCCGAGTGCTTTAGGGAAGGTTGACAGCTTCCCTGTGTTAGCTGATCTGAGTGAGCGGGATGGGTTTTAGGGTTGGATACACAATAGGGTATGCACATGCATAAAGTGAATGGCAAATTCACAAATACAACTTCTCTATTTGGATGTATGGGCTGTCAAGGCCAGAAAGTTTTTTGTTGCCACTCAGTAGTTCTTCCCGCATAACTTCCAGGTTTGATGATTATGTCACGCACATACCCTCTATACACAAGGTCATGGTGTAGTCATATATATATATATATATATATATATATATATATATATATATATATATTAAATGATTCGTTTTTTGCTTTTTTGCCTTTATTGATAGATACAAGTGAAGATGGACAGGAAAGAGGGAGAGAGAGACCGGGAAAAACATGCACCAAACGTCGTCATGAACGGGACTCAAACACACAACCCACTACGGGCAGAGCCTATATATGTGGCATGCGCCTGTCCTGGACCACTAGGCCAGCAGGCGCCAAACATGTCAGTAGAGGTACTTGGAACTGCACATGTTTCTGCAGTGTGCTGCTGTTTTTGTAGCAGAAATGCAGGGCAAAGGTTTTTCCTTGGCCTCTAGGGAGTGTGCATTCAAAGTTTTAAGCAAATCGGTGCAGTTACCTGTAAAAATGCCAATCGGCCTGTTATAGTGCCACCATGAGGCTGATTTGAAATTTTTCAAGTGGCGTTACTTCCTCGGCTGTGTGGGAATATGCGTGCAAAATTTCACAGAAATTGCACACTGCGTTCATATGCATTTTGTTCAGTTTAATGGATATAGAGATACTGTGTACCGGTTTGCATGATGTTTGGACAAAATCTGTAGGACTAGGAGTGATATCAAAACATGTGTTTTGCAAAAATCGACCTCCTGGTGGCGCACCGATTACGCCGATCTGAAAGATTTGGGGCAGAGGTTCTGCTCTGGCATCCACCTATCCAGGGAGTGTGCATGCACAGTTCGCGGCCAAACAGTGCCTGAGATTAGCTGTTCACAGACACACAAACAGGCACACAGACCGACGGACATGGTGCAAAACACAATCTCTGCCTCACCTTCAGCCTGGCTGAGACAATAATGTTGGAGGATCATTTTAATAATGATTTAAAACAGTCTGGACACAATTTATAAGGTGTGTATGAAATCAGAACATGGAAATAATGTAACTTTACTCACCTGTGGCACAGTTTGTCCTTTAGTGACAAATTCATTTCCCACTTTAACTCTGGGGTAGCAGTATGCCTTAAGCATTTCCGCTGAGTTCAGACCCAACAGGTAGCAGATCTTGTCAGCCACTGAAATGATCATACAATTTGCAATTTACGATTCAGGCATTTAGCAGACGCTTAATCCAGAGTGCGATTTTAGCAAGGTAAACACAATTGGTAATACATTGAATGCATACAGCTAGTAATCTAGGACCATATAGGTAAACCAAATAACCTTCAGTATAAACAGTATAATATAAATAAATAATGACAATATATTGAAAATATATTTAGCTTAGTTCTTTTGAAATATAAATAGATGCAATTTACCCTCCGTGCCGTCTGGCTCCGCCTGTTCCTCACGCTGCTTCTGTTTGAAGACCAACGTTCCATGATGCATCACTGATCCGGTGAACTTGTAGATGCACGCTTTCTCCTCAACATTGAAGCCCAGGATGCCAATAGCATCCTGAAGATTGAGATGAAGCATTATATTAGCAATCCAGTTTAAATAGGATTATTTTGGGAGGTCATGGCCTGAAAACCACTGCTTTACAAAATGTATTTTGCAGAGCAACTGACTGCAATGCACAGTGAGTATTAGAAATGTAAAATAATGTCCATTTACATCTGTAGCATCCAACTCGACTTTGTCATCAATGCTGGCCACAGTGATCTGACCCATGCTGATCAACGGGAAGTCGTATGGGTTGTTGGTGATGAGACAACTTTCTGAGAAGGGATTACAAAAAGTGTGAACATGTGTTTCTATTCATTAGTGTGGTTCAACCAGACTAGTAATAGTAACACTTTATTTTTTTACTTCTTTCTAGAGTAACCCTAAACTTTGCTTCACTACTTATCCCACAGTTTTGATGGCACGCACTTGACCGGCTTCATCGGGAATCGTGTGCTTGTATTTTGCTAAGAGAAATGTTGTATAGTTGAATTGATATTAATGTATTCGTGCATTACATTTCCCCATTGACATGAATCGGAAAATTCGAAAAGTCACGTTCAAGTATCTTTTCCATAAGGGCTATAGTTACAAAACTAGGAGGGCAGGTTCATAATAATTATTAAAATGAATTAACTTATAATTATATTGGTCGGCTATATTGTGGCGCTATAACAGCCCACTTTATGTTTTGGCTTATAACTCTTGAACCGTAGGTCGTAACATTTTTCCCTGGATTCCGTGGGTCATGACGCATCTCCCCATATAGTGCGTATCGTGCGGCCGTAATCGTCGTCCAAAGTTAATGGGAGGGGACTATTTTACAAAAAAACGTCCAATCCATCCCAAATTTGAATCACATGTCACGGGTGGTTTAATCAACCCAGAGCAAAAAGCAATTCCATTTTCATCCACAAGGGGTGCCGCAAAAAAATAAAAAATAAATAACCATTTGTTGCAGACATTTTTTTTTTTTTTTTCAAAATTGCGACTTTTCTAGTTAATTTATGTTCTCACTGCATCATCAGTATAATTCCACTTACCAATAATCCCAGGTATGTGGTCGGTCATCATCTGGAAGAAGATATGGTAACCTCTCTCTAGAGGAAGCTGGTAGGTCACTCTAGACTTCTCCAGCAGATCTATATGGGTTGTACAACATAATTAATAATAATAATAATAATAATAATAATAATAATAATAATAATAATAATAATAATAATAATAATATTCTATATGGGTTGTACATATGTCAAAATGTAATCCTCAATATATAATTTCTCATCTCTGAACTTCATACTTACATGTCTCAATATCAGCACTGGCCAATTTACCCGCATTGTTGAAATGGATTCTGATGAATTTACCCTGTTTGATATAGCACAATTAGTTGCATCCGTCTACATTGTGGAATTATTGCAGGTTTACTCATAAAATGTCATTATTTTACACTTACAAAGCGAGAGGAGTTGTCATTCCTCACAGTCTTGGCATTACCATAGGCCTCCAGCAAGGGATTGGCTGCAATAATCTGATCCTCCAGTGACCCCTAGAATGTTTTAGACATTTTGGTCTTAATTCTTTTAAATTGAATTGCTATATTTCATATAAATGCTTTATGTTCCAAAACATTTTTGTTAAAGTTAAAAACATATACATATACAGTACCTTAATTTTACCACCATCGGCCGCCGATTTCTCTCCACTAGCAGTCGCTGCTGTTGCAAAGTACTGGATGACACGCTTGGTGTTCACAGTCTTCCCAGCACCGGATTCTCCACTGGTTATAAAAGCATACATTCAGAGAAATGCACTTAGTGAATTTGTGTACAATGTTCTTTTTTTAATGCCTAGTAGATGATGGAAACTTACGTGATCAGGACAGACTGGTTTTCTTTATCTGTAAAATGTAAAGCACATATTTTTTTAGTCATGGATATACAGCACAAACTCATTATGTATTTGTTTACATTGTCCTGACTAGTACGTACCCATCAGCATGAACTGAAAGGCGTTGTCAGAGACAGAGTAGATGTGGGGTGGAGCCTCAATACGCTTCTTGCCTCTGTAGGCATTTACAACCTCCTGGTCATACACTGGGAGCCACTTGTAGGGGTTCACAGTTGCACAGAACAAGCCAGAGTAGGTCTGAAGGGGAGAAGAGAGAGAACATTAACATTGAACATAACTTCAGAACCATGAGTTGTTTGCATTTGTTTTTCTACGGTTTTTCATTTGATGATATAATTTGTACTCTGTGTTTGTGTTTTTCTTTCTTTGACAGGTGAAATAATGTACTGCTCAACATGTAGAAAAGCTTACATAGATCATCCATGCTGCATAACGCTCTTTGAGGTTATACAGGACAGTGGCTTCAGTGAGGTGGGTCATCATGGCCATGTCCTCAATCTTGTCATACTTGGGAGGGTTCATAGGGGTGACATCCGCCTCAGGGACAGTTCTTTTCTAAAAAAGAAAAAGCACAACTTCAGAATGTAATGTGATTACAGTTGTACTGTGCCACTATTTGATTTTAGATACACCTACATCTTTCTTGTCCAGCGTTTCCACGGTGACTTTGTCACCTTCCTTGCTTATAATCTTACACTTGAGGTATAGCTCTGCCTTATCCACCACATATGATGCAGTTTTGGCATCAAAGGGCGCACTTTGAGCTTCCATTCTCTCCTTCTCTGGCTTACGGAGATAAATGGCGGCCCCGCCGTACTGCTTCATCTCTTCGTCCGTACTCATGGTGGCGGCTTTCTGTATTTGAGGAGAGGAGAAGCAAGCACTCAGTCGAGTAGTTCACAGTATAAGAATATCGGGTAGTCTATAGAAAGGAATTCCAGCATTAACTTTTTATCCATTTAGGATTCCTTATTTATTAAAGGTTTACCCCCATAAGCAGCAACAAACGGATGTTTCAGCCCCAGGGCTAGGCATAAGCGGTATAAGCGGTCGCTTAGGGCCACAACCACTGAGGGGGCCACATCACAGGGAGAAGATTTCTTTATTTTTGTAATGTATCCCCTATCCCATACATGGGCTACTGGCGGCCTGAGGGCCACATGTGGCCCCCACCTTCACTTAATGCAGCCCGCAGGTTAATATCAACTGGCAGCCTGGGGGCCACATGTGGCCCCCACCTTCACTTAATGCGGTCCGCAGGTTAATATCAACTGTAGGCTACAGTTGAGGGATGTTTATACCATCCCTCTACATTGGGGACACTGTTTATAGCATCCCTCTACACTGGGGGCGCTGTTTATACCATCCCTCTACACTGGGGGTGCTGTTTATACCATCCCTCCCCACTGGGGACGCTGTTTATACCAGTCAGTCTGTCATACCACCCCTCCCCACTGGGGACGCTGTTTATACCAGTCTCTCTGTCATACCATCCCTCCCCACTGGGGGGCACTGTTTATACCAGTCAGTCTGTCATACCATCCCTCCCCACTGGGGGCACTGTTTATACCAGTCAGTCTGTCATACCATCCCTCCCCACTGGGGGCGCTGTTTATACCAGTCTCTCTGTCATACCATCCCTCCCCACTGGGGGCACTGTTTATACCAGTCAGTCTGTCATACCATCCCTCCCCACTGGGGGCGCTGTTTATACCATCCCTCTACACTGGGGGTGCTGTTTATACCATCCCTCCCCACTGGGGACGCTGTTTATACCAGTCTCTCTGTCATACCATCCCTCCCCACTGGGGGCACTGTTTATACCAGTCAGTCTGTCATACCATCCCTCCCCACTGGGGGCACTGTTTATACCAGTCTGTCATACCATCCCTCCCCACTGGGGGCGCTGTTTATACCAGTCTGTCATACCATCCCTCTACACCGGGGGCGCTGTTTATACCAGTCAGTCTGTCATACCATCCCTCCCCACTGGGGGCACTGTTTATACCAGTCAGTCTGTCATACCATCCCTCCACACTGGGCCCCCACATGTGGCCCCCACCTTCACCTAATGCGGCCCGCAGGTTAATATCAACTGGCGGCCTGAGGGCCACATGTGGCCCCCACCTTCACCTAATGCGGCCCGCAGGTTAATATCAACTGGCGGCCTGAGGGCCACATGTGGCCCCCACCTTCACCTAATGCGGCCCGCAGGTTAATATCAACTGGCGGCCTGATCTAGCCTCTTAATTTTGATCTCAAAGTGCACCAGATTGAAGCATTTTCATGGCAAATTTACACATTTTTCTGGACCCGGGGGTCAGGGGGGGGCGCATAATATTATGTTGCTTAGGGCCACTAAATGCCCAGAACCGGCACTGTTCAGCCCATAGGCCTTCCTCTACTTATTTTGTATTTTATTTGTAGGAAGGCCTACCGGCCAAAACATACATTTGTTGCTGCTACTGGGTGTGAACCTTTAATATACAAAGAACAAATGGAATAAAAGTGTGTGCTGGTATGCCTTTCTAGACAGACAATAGATGTTTTTGCTGACTTGACATCTGAGCAGATCATTGTAGGACTATGCTAGGTTTAATGTCAAAATTATGAACACTCACTTTTCCCCTCTACCAGTAGCAGTGAAATCTTGAGTGCAGTACAAGTCCTAAGTGTGGGGGGAAAAAACATATTTTTGAGTTGAATGATTTAGTATTATATGAATCCTATATTGTTCATTCTTGCCGCACAGCACTTCATGAGAGACATTTTTAAATTACTCATTAGTTCCACATTTGAAAAGAGTGATCCATTCCATCCAATATTATCACTGCATGCAATGAAATGAAATGATGCTTGCCCATTCAGTTCTTTTCATTTGTTTGTTTGTTTGTTTGTTTGTTTTTTTGTTTTGTTTTGTTTTGTACTGAGGCAATGCTAGACTTTTTTTCTCCGTTTCTAATACACTTTAATTCCATTGTATGAATTAAGGTTACATTCAGAGGTGCATGGGTATACACTAGCCAAACTGTACTCAAGTAAAATAATTGTTGTAATAATAATAATAATAATAATAATAATAATAATAATAATAATAATAATAACTCCAGTAGCTGACATTACATGCAATGTAAATTATTATTTAAGTACTAATATAAACTAAATATAAAATAATTAATAAAAGCAAATTCCAATCTGGCCTAAACCACAATTACAAATAAAAGACTATACAGTCAATCATTTAAATCTGTACAGTACATTGTAACATCAATTATGCTGTCCACTATGTGGACTATGCTGTCCACTATGTGGACTATGCTGTCCACTAAGTGGACAGCATAGTCCAGTAGAGTATGTAAGGAGTCATACGACTGGTTTTATAAGACTAGGATCAGCTATCTCTAAAACATTTATATGACTATGCATAGCTTAGATATCTAACACATTAGTAGGACTATTAAAGACAGATGAAGTCTCACTCACCAGATGAAACGCTGAACACCTCTGCAGTGGGTCCGCATGTCACCCGCCTCAGCAGGCTTATATGAGTTGCTAATTGCAATCTTTGCAGAAAGTAAAAGTAGGAATGGCCTTTAATGGTTCTTCCTTCTTGTTGACATTGCAATAGCATCCTTGTGGTCAAACCATTCCCATGACACTGGATAGTGCATCTTGTGCATCAGGTTTATGAGTCAACTTTATGGCCATGCCAGTGGCTATGATATAAATATAGCCTGTGCCTGGTTTGGTATAATCATCACAGCATGACTTGTCAGATACATTAGTTTCATATTCAGTGAGGGAAGTAACTACGTAATTGTGTTGAAAATTGGAAATACTCCACTTAAGTAAAAGTGGGCTACATCAAAATTGTCCATTACTTGAGTAAATGTACTTAGTTAACTTTACACCATTGGTATTTCCATTGTATGCTTCACACTTCCACTGCACTTAATCTCAGGAGGAAACTTAAGCTTTAGTTACCTTTTGGGGGGGTTTGATGTTATTTTTGTTTTTTTGTTTTTTAGCCAGGGTCATAGTTCAGATGGTTCAGATGTCAGACGTCTTAATGGCACTGGCTTCAATGTAGGAAACAGTGAACACTGGCACTTGATCACTCAACCTCCAGCCCATAAAAAGTTGTCTCAACTAACGTCATTTCTATTCCTTGTGCTCATTCAGCATCACATTTCACCATAAATACATTTGTTAACAGATAAGACACTGTTTAATTGCAAACGCAGCTTCTGTCACAAAGCTGATACAGTCCAAGTTTGTTGTCACAGCTTTCCTATATAAAATCAAGCAGATACAAAGTAGCCTAAACCCAAATCTAGTGTGTTTATTGAATAGACCAGTGGTTCTCAAACTGTGGGTTGGGAGCCCAAAGGGGGTCCCCAATTGATTACTGGGGATTTGCTTACTGTGCAACATTGTTTTTTCTCACTCAACAGTAGTATATGCAGGGTATCTGCACATTTTTAAAGTGACAATTTAAGGTCTTTAAAGTATCAAAAGTAATAAACAAACTATATTATAAAAATAAAACCATTGGTCAAATAGTCAAATATTACCTAAGAAAGAGGGACATTTTTTGTTGATCGGCTATTTTCACAATATATCTGTGAAACCGAGAGCTGAGCAGCAGTGGTGTACAGTAAGTACATTTAATTTGTTATTGTACTTAAAGGGCCACTTGACCCCTTTTGCAACCAGATCTAAATGATGTTTAGGACACAAGAAACACTTTCCTGGGGTTTTTATGTGTGTATTATGTGTTTTTAGATATCATTAGATTTCATGACGCCATGTTCATGACCAAAATTGGTCAGGAAAATGTGGTCTCACTTCGTTCCTCGACTACAAGTCACACTTCCAAACAGCCTCCCCCCGAGGGGCAGTGCACCAAAGCATTATGGTCGTTGTAGGAATTCAGCAATCCAGTCGAACCCTAGTCAAACACACTCATTATTTTTCTTACCATATGGGTGTACATTTCAAATTGTGCTACTGTTATCTACTACAAATGCTATTAACATTGAGTGACTGCAGTTTCTTCCAGTGGTGAAATGTCCCTTTAAAGATGGAGCGCTCTGATTCCCTGCTCAAATAAGTGTTTTTGTGTGGCCACACCCACCAGTTCATCCGAAAGAAACCAGAAATACACATGGAAGACATATTTGAATATTAAAACCACACCTGGGTTCTATTTGAGTGATTTGAACTCCATAAACAACAAAAAAGGAAAAGCTTTAATTTTGAGGTAGGCTAATTTTATGTTCATGTTTATTCTTTTTATTTATTTTAGTATTTCTAATTTGTGAGCTTGTATATCTGCTATTTTCCAAGGATTTTAATACATTTTATACATTTGAAATTGTGTGAAATGGACCTTCTGAATAAATAGTAGCCTACTTTTACTTTTGGTACTTTTTTACTTCTACTCAAGTAAACTTTGAATATTTCTACAATAGGGTATTGCTTATTCATTCCATCACTGATAGGCATTTTAGTAGATAGATTACATCTAGATCTGAGTCACTGAGCAACTCTACATGAAACATTATGAAGTATCATGCAGTGGTGTAAAGTAACTATACTGCGTATAGTTACTAGAGTACATTTAGAGTACATTAAGTACTGTAAAACATTTGAGGGATTTATTTTTTGACATTTTCAACACTTTCACTTCTGCTTCACTACATCTCTGAGGCAAATATTGTACTTTTACTCCACAACAATAATTTGACAACTTTAGTTTGGATTATTATTACATATAACATACATTCACAACTTCATCCCTATACTTTGGCTATTTGAAAAATGGACGTACAACCCGTCGACACATTGTGAACTCATTGTAGATCTGCACCAGTCACCAGAACCAAGGTTGTGTGTTTCAGGGAAGCTAACAGAGAGTTTCTAATGGCTTTGACGTTTCAATGGGTTGTTATATACAGTGGAAAGAATTATTATCAAATATTATTACACACTATGGTCTTTGCTAGAGAATACATAGGAGGAATGACCATGTGTTTGTGGCCCCTCACATTGCAAAAGTAGTATCCAAGTAGCCATTACATCTATTAATAAAGCACATCAAGTGTAAATGATACAACATTCATCCCATACTTGGTATGGAGTGAATGAGGTGAACTTGCTACGTGGTATCCAAGTGGCTAGTGATAAATTTAATCACTGCTGACAGCATAAAATAATCTGTATAACTGGGAGTGTGGCAGGGTGCTGGGTTTCTTCACTTGGTGTCACTATATCTTGTCAAATAAATTATTTGGAATAGGTTAATATTCAGTGGTGGACCATTTTGGTGCCAAAAGCCTACTTATACATATACTCTGTATATAGGCATGTCAGGCTGGGACAAAATGTTGGCCCTGGTCCCGGAATGTGATCCCATAATAGAGTGTCTAACATAATGTTATTTTCATCCCCTATACTCATCACATTTGATTTCAGCATTACATTTCACTGTCAAACGATGAATTAACAGACTATTTAATGTATTGTAAACAGACTAGTTATATGTATTGTAAACAGACTATCCTTTCTGATACAGTCCAAGATTGTCACAACTTACCTATACTATAATATAGTATATCTTTGCTGTCGGGCAGAAACCATATACGGGCATATACTATACAGGTATAGCATAAGCATAACCTCTGACTGTACTACCTGTAGGCTACTGTTAATAAGTGTTAATAGAGATTGGACATTGTTATTGGCATCTACTTGCTTCTATAGGAGTTCACATAAATGTGTCCTGTATATTATGTGTGTATGTGATATTGCATTATGTCATAATGCTGTGTGCAAATTGTCATTGTGTTTTTATCTTTCTCAAAAGGGGTGAGAAGTTCACCAGAATAACCGCCACAGAGAGTGGTGTGGAATGGTCTGTGAATTGCTACCGAAGTCTGTACGACTCCATTGAAATGAATGGCTGGGGCAGTCTGCTCTCTAGTTTACATAATTTTATATAAACTACAAGATCTACAAAATCACGCCCACAATTGAGACAGCACTGCCACTTCTGGTCCGGGAGAACGGTGTACTGCAGTTTCATCTGTATAGTTAGCCTACTTTTACAATAATCCGAAATGAACTGAAGACTCGGGGGGAAAATAATACAAATAATAATAATACTAGAAAAAAAGAAATCGCTGCAAGCAGAGATAAGGGAGGACCAAGCAGGAAGGCAATAAGCAATAAGAATAATATGCACAATAAGCCATAGAAACATGGAAGACTAAACTTGAGAAAAAGACCACGGAATTTTGACAGGGTCGGTTTTTATAGTGGGGGGCAGGGTTCATGAAAACTCATACACTAAGTTGGCGGTGGCCGGATTTGAACCCATGACCTTGTGTTGCAAAGGTAAGAGCTCTACCTACCGAGCCAACTGGACACAATCAGTTCTTCCATTGTTAACAGTAAAAGCATTCAGTGTTTTTGTAGCAAGTTGCGCAAGGATAACTAATGATAAAGGTGGGTATAAAGATAAATTAATTGACTGCGTATAAACCAGAACATGTACCAGATTCGGACGAGGAGTGAAAACCGGGATTAAAGGTTAACTTAAAAAATATTATTAAACTTCACGCAGAAAATAAACAGCTTTGAACATTCATGAAAAACAACAAACAAATGGGGGCCCCTTTAAGTTGGTGACTTAACTTGAAAATTCCCAGTTCAGTTCCTATTCAGTTCTAAAGGGAAATCAGTCTCTTTCTCCAATTTAGAGAACCAGATTACCACATTTGTGGGGGGAAGGGGGGTTCAGAATTCCGGGTCGGCTCGCCAGGTCTGGGTACCTTCCGGTACCAGTCCAGAACCATCCATGGAACAGAATCCTTTCAGGACACAAAAAACCTGACCTGAAAGGCGAGGTGTCCAAATGAGTATTTGTTTCAAAATCACTGTTGTATAACATCAAATAAACTATCAATGCATGAGAAAAGAGTTTGATTTGATCAGGATCGACCTCTTTAATCATGATTTCCATTAAACAATCTGGTTCTAGCATGCATGCATTCATTGTCTTAGAAAATAAAATACAAAAGTGTATTTCATAATATGCAGTCTTATTTGGGTGCAGTACTTAGTTTAGACTAGTCATTGGTTAGACTGTCCTACAACTACAACCTATCTCAAACCCTCACCCTAAACCTAACCTCCCACGGGGAAGCACACCTAAACCTAATCTTAACCCATGTCTAACCAATGACTAGTCAAAACTAAGTATGCACCCCGTCTTATTCAAACAAAAGTGTTCATAAATCAAATGCTTTCAAGTGAGAACTCAAATACTTTCAATACAAACTCAAATCAAATAACTCAAAAACAGTTAATCAGTTGATCCAATGATGAAGACACCAAGCCTAAAATTACTCACAGATGAGTAACAAAGGGGTAACAAAGGGCTAGCACAGGAGTGTAGAAGAATCACCAAGAGGAATCAGAATCTGCTGCCATGCTGGCAAACATGTCGGCCATCTTGGAATGGAGGTGGGAGTGGGAAGTGCCATAGATATTAAAAAATAGATGCCTCATTGGCTGCTGCAGTTCGTTGGAGTGTGTTGACGGGAGGGCGGAAGAATTTACACTGGCGCCGGAAGAGTGGACAGCACACTACGTCACGCTGCCACTCAAGTGACTACTGGCCAATCACAGTGCATCTTTTCCGGGACTTATCAGACCCGAACATGCGCTCTGTGACGCATGCTCATGCTTCCGGGGCTTCGCAAGGAATCTCGGGAATATTTTGCCCTCCCTTGAGCACATACGCTCCAGAGCCAAAAGGGGCGTCTACCTTTATATGTCTATGGGAAGTGCAAGGAAGCTTTGAGAAGGAAGAGAAGTGGTCACGTGACTGGGCTGCGCCATGACACTTTCATGGACACTTTCATGGGAGCCAAACTCACACCGGAAGTGCAATGAATACATGGCAGTGAACGGAGCCGGCTGGACCAGCTTATAACAAACATTATTTATGTTAACAATTGAGACCTTTTGTAAAGCAAATCACTTATGGAAAATAACAGTGACATCATCTGTCAACAATGACCACTCAGCCATACATTATCCCTTACCCTTCCTCTCCAAAGTCCTGGAGAAAATAGTTTACACACAAATACAATCCTTTTTAACTAATCATGACCTCATTTTCAATCTGGTTTTAGACCCGGCCACAGTACGGAAACAGCACTCCTAAAAGTTTTTAACAACCTCATTTTAACAGTTTACTCCGGTAGCCCTGCCATTTTAGTTTTGCTGGACCTCTCCGCTGCCTTCGATACGGTCGACCACCGAATCCTGCTTGCACGGCTGGAACAGCAGGTTGGCATCTCCGGGACGGCCTTAGCCTGGTTCAGGTCTTACCTGACCGATAGGACCTTCTCCGTCCAGCTGGGTGAAGTTTCCTCACCCGCTGCCCCTCTCACGTGTTGGGTCCCCCAGGGCTCTATTTTGGTACTGTATTTATTATATATACTGCCCCTCGGACCCATCCTCTCCAAACACACCATCTCCTTCCACTGTTATGCTGACAACTTCCAAATTTACATGCCACTTACATCCGCCAGCAATAATTCATTTGACCCCTTAATTAACTGCATAGATGACATAACCTGGATGGACGCAAATTTCTTACATCTCAATGACAAAACCGAAATCATCATCTTCGGACAACACCCCACCCCTTTTGTTAACAACCTCGGCCACCTTACATCCACCATCCATACCAGTGCAAAAAATCTTGGCGTTATTTTCGACAACCACCTCAATTTCGACAAACAGATCAGCTCTGTTGTTAAAACAAGTTTTTACCACCTACGTTTACTCGCCAAGATCAAACCCTACCTCCCCCCTAAACAATTCGAAACAGTCATCCATTCATTCATCTCCTCAAGGCTAGACTACTGTAATGCACTATATTATGGTATCCCCCAATCCTCTCTCAGACGACTACAATTAGTCCAAAATGCTGCTGCCCGCCTCCTCACTGGTACCAAAAAGTTTGACCACATCACACCCATTTTAACCTCACTCCACTGGCTCCCCATTAAACAGAGAATTGATTTTAAGATCCTCCTATTTACCTTTAAATCTCTCAACGGCCTTAATCGATCTTAATATATGGAGATGGCCATATATGGAGCATGTGACGGACTGATTGACACGAGGCGTGACTAACGAATGACTAATGAAATTAAGGTTTTCATAGTAAACTGTGACCTGCAAATATTTTGTATAACTATTGAACATTTTCAAATAATGTCATATATATCTTTTTTTTGTACAGATTTGTGACACTTATTAGTATGTGCCTGCCATGCAATGGCAAAACACAGCTTGGATTATACCATTATATTTAAAGGGTAATTTCACCGCTGGAAGAAACTGCAGTCACTCAATGTTAATAGTGTTTGTAGTAGTTGACTTCCAGGAAGGAAGTGAGTCACATTTTCATGACAAATTTGGGTCTGAACATGGCATCATGACTAAAATATCTAAACACACATATTATACACATAAAAACCCCAGGAAAGTGTTTCTTGTGTCCTAAACATCATTAAAGCTATATTCAGTGATTTATTTCACTTAATGCAAATACCACTTATTTTTTTGTTTTTGGCTAGGTGGCCCAGCCTTCATCCAATCAGGATATAGAGGGGCCTTCCGCCAATCATGATCGAGCGGGGTCGGGCCTTGGTGTGTGTGCTGTTGGCCTGTTGCGTGTCCCCCCACTGTAGTGCGTGCATGTGCACATCTTGTTACCGGGAGGGACCGGGGGTTTTCCAAATCACTGAATGCTCATTTGAAATAAGATCTGTTTGCAAAAGGGGTGAAGTGGCCCTTTAATACAAGATAACTTATATATTTGAGGTCGTAGCATTCGTCTCCCTGCTCTTCTATTGAGACATTTAGATCATGTCAAAGGTCACGTCTCAGCTAGACACAGGATCTGATATGAATTTTGGTCAAGATTCAATTTATCCCCTGAGCAAGCAGGCCAGCTCTATTAGATCAATGGTAACATTTCAGCACAACACACATTAAACTGGGTTCAAATATAGAATAGGAAAGTTACATATAGTGCTGCTTTAAGTACATTTATTTATCCTTGCAATGGTTTTACAAAATAGTGGACGTGTGCGTTAATTGAAACCAGAATACTCTGACAAACCTGACAATACAAAGTGAAGTAATGAATACAATGTACAATGAATACATGACATGACACCTTTATTGAATACAATCGGTCATATTGTATGACTTTTTGAATGGGTCATATTTTATGAGTTTTTATGGTGAGTTGTATTGGAGAAGTTATTCAGCAGTCTCCTTTCCCTGTAAAATAGGAGCATGCTATTAGATATTCAACATGATTTATTTTGTTAAATCTTAGCCATCTTAGACAGCCAACATAATAAACCTTGATATTGCACATGTATTTACCTTAGAGTCACGACTTTTAGCTCTCATCTTGTTGACTTGGGATTCAGCGATGTCAGCACGCTCCTCTGCCTCCTCTAGCTCATTCTGAACCTTTCTGCACTTAGACAGGTGAGTGTTGGCTGCTTCCTCCTACAATATGAGATAGAGATGGTTCAAAGACTCAATATTTGAAAAGAGCACCTTACAATTATAGTCCAAGCAAGACAATTTCATAAAAACTGTAAAGTGTGGTTGTGGCTAGTTAGTGTTATTATTTCACAACACTCTGCCCATGGCGAACACAACTAAAGATGTATATTGTCTTACCGCTTCCTCAGCCTGCCTCTTGTAGCCCTTCACCTTCATCTGCAGTTTGTCTACCAGATCCTGAAGCCTGGCAAGATTCTTCTTGTCCTCTTCAGTCTGAAGTGAGAGTGAATTTATGACATTTATAGTTCTTTGTATTTGTATTTTGTAGTTCATGCAATCTATTAATTTAGTTAGTGGCATGATAGATATTTAAGTAAACATGATATACAGTACCTGGTAGGTAAGCTCCTTCACTCTCCTCTCGTACTTGCGGACACCTTTAATAGCGTCTACTCCACCTCTCTGTGCAGTGTCGACCTCTCCCTCCAGTTCACGCACCTTCACAAAAGGAATTATGCACTATGAAATGACTTATTCTTATTTCATTGACTATAAGCTGTGTTGAAGTAAACCACATCTTACCCTAGACTCCAGTTTCTGGAGCTGCTTCTTGCCTCCCTTCATAGCCAGGTTCTCAGCCTCATCCAGACGGTGCTGCAGGTCCTTGACTGTGACCTCCAGGTTCTTCTTCATCCTCTCCAGGTGAGAGCTGGTGTCCTGCTCCTTCTTCAGCTCCTCGGCCATCATAGAAGCCTGGAAAGAAGATCAAATGTACTTCATTGTCCCGCAAGGAAATAATCATGTCACTGCACACTTGACAAACATGGTACATAGATTACATTTATATTAATGTTGACTGCGAGAAAATATATTGTAATATAACAGGTAATAATAGGGTAATAAACAGATACTAATCGTGGTCATAAGACCAGAGGGAAACAACATCATAGGGGGGCAAAATCTGTGAAAAACATTATTTAAAAATATATTCAAAAAAAGTTAATAATGGAGCTGGGAACTTCTCCTTTGGTCCACCCATTCCTGGGATATGTGAGAATGATCCAGTGAAAAAAATAGCAAAAAAGCAAAAGCAAATCAAAAGCCCATTGTGGGATCACTCTCTCACAAACACGGGTGAAATTCACCCGAACACTAATGCGAAAGAAAAGTAAAAAAAAAAACAGGCATGTGGTCAGGGAAACAAACCTGCCCTCTATGATGTCACTGAGCATCATGTAGGTACAGTACAGAAAGAACTTCTGAACAGAAATAAAATAGATTGTCGCCACCTCTGTGTCGACACCTCTGTGTCGCCAACACTTCCGTCGACACCTCTGTGTCGCCAAAACTTCAGACACAAAGGAATGTGGGTGTGGAATTCTCTCAATTGTAATAATTAAGCATGCCATAAGGATCTCTAATTGTCCTGGTATATTGGATAAGAGGCAGAGCTCCTAACTTACATCAGTGATGGCTTTCTTGGCCTTCTCCTCAGCATTCCTTGATTCTTGAACACTGTCATCCACTTCACCTTGGACCTGGATCAGGTCAGTTTCAAGTTTCTTCTTGGTGTTCACAAGGCTTGTGTTCTAAAATAAAGATTCAGTTTAGCAATGCAAGTATGAATGAGTTGTATGTTAAAAATATGTTGTTGAGTTTTTCCATTGACTTACCTGAGAGTGCAACAGTCCAGCACGCTCACTGGCATCCACCAGTTCTTGCTCAGCCACTTTGCGGCCTCTCTCTGTCTGTTCCAGAGCCACTCTCAGCTCCTCGATCTCAGCGACCATTAGGCCGTTCCTACGCTCCACCATAGCAGCTTGCTCTATGCTATCTGCTTGGCCTCTGCTAGCTTCATCAAGGTGCACTTGGGCATCCTAAAATAAATCACATTTGAGGTGGTCACGATAAGAGAAACATCAGAATGTGATTTGTTCAAAGCAGTTCCATTGTTTGAAGGACCTGTCTAAATATGTTTTGCACCTTAAGCTGTCCCTGAACGTTCCTCAGCTGCTTCTGGGCCTCAGAAGCCTGGCGGTTGGCGTGACTCAGCTGAACCTCCATCTCGTTCAGGTCTCCCTCCATCTTCTTCTTGATTCTAAGGGCATCATTTCTGCTCCTGACCTCAGAGTCCAGAGTGCTCTGCATGGAGTCAACCACCCTCTGGCTGTTCCTCTTGATCTGCTCCATCTCTTCATCCTTCTCTGCCAGCTTCCTGTCCACCTCACCCTTGATCTGGTTGAGCTCCAGCTGGACACGGAGAATCTTGGACTCCTCGTGCTCCAGAGTACCCTTAAATGCAATACAGGATCAAAAGGTTGTAGGACTTTTTTAATATAACATCCATCATTATACTGCTACACTGTTTGAATGTAAAACATATTGAAAGAAAGAAAGAAAATACAGACATCTATAACCTAAAGTTTTAATACCTCCGCTTCCTCTAAGGCTGTCTGGATCTCTGACTTCTCTGTCTCTGTCTGCTTCTTGGACTTCTCCAGCTCATGGATGCTCTTTCCAGTCTCACCGATCTGTTCAGTCAGGTCTGAGATCTCCTCTGCAGTGGATTGAAAGTAATGAATCAGTCAGCAAATATTTTGTATTTGCATTTTAATAAAATTGTAACCTGATCCACCATTTGATCGGTTGTTGTTTTTGTTTTTTTACTGTTGCTCTTGAAAGAATGATACGAAAACGTACGTTGCAGGTTCTTGTTTTCACGCTTCATGGTCTCCAGTTGGTCCAGAGACTCCTCGTAGGAATTCTTCATCTTAAACAACTCAGTGCTGAGAGAACGAGCCTCTTTCTGAGCTCCCTCCAGTTCTGCCTGTCCCTCTTCAAATTTCTGCTTCCATTCTGCCAGGACCTGCATACAATTTGTAATGATTTGTCATTTACCCCACTTTAAGGACACAAGAATTATTTTGTAATAATGTATGTCAAAGCACCTTATCGAAGTTCCTCTGTTTCTTGTCAAGATTGGCAGCCAAACCATTGGCCCTCTCCACATCAATCATGAGGTCTTCCACTTCACCCTGGAGTCTCTGTTTGGTCTTCTCCAAAGAGGCGCACTTGGAATTCACAGCCTCGATTTGCTCCTCAGCTTCCTGAAGACGCTGGGCGAGCTTCTTCCTGTTGATCAGTTTTCAATGGAATTCGATTATTGTGGCAATATTTTGTATAGTGAGTGGTGCCACGGGAAAAATGCGTGATGCATTTTGAGCTTGTACATCTGATAATTCCACTCTTTCTGAAAATGTTGGAAAAAATATGAAAATGTTTCAACATTGAAATGATTATCACGATTTTGACGATTATGCCCATTTTTTCATTTTTATCTCAAGCGATTATCTCAGATAATTGCGATTGGGCGACAGGCCTAGTGGTACCTGAAACGGAAACGTTGAAGTCGCCCAACCCTTCTGGCCAAAGCTGCAACTGCAGGCAGGCGGTTTTGCTTGTGCATGTAGCTCGAGCAAAAGAGTGCGCAGCTGCGGTTTAACACAGAGCGCTCGTTCACAAGTTAGCACTTGTAGAGCGTTCTTCCGGGTGCTTCAAACGCCAGTGAGCAACTTCTGTTTAAATGAATAGTGGGAGCGGGTCTGTCTATGGTAAAAACACTGCTGACTTACTTGGCCTCCTCCAGCTCCTCAGTGCGTTGGACAGCATCAGTCTCATACTTGCTCCTCCACTGACACACCTCAGCGTTGGCCTTGGACATTCCACGCTGCAGCTCTGCCTTCGCCTCCTGCTCCTCCTCAAACTGCTCCCTCAGAAGGTCACAGTCATGGCGAGCTGATTGCACAGCATGAGCAAGGGCATTCTTTGCCTGTCAGAAGAAAATGGAAAAAAACAATGTCAGCTGAATGAAATGACAAATAATATGAAACTAAAATAGAAAATAATCTGTTCCTCACCTTAACCTCCTCTTCAACAAGTCTCTTCAACTCCTCAATCTGTTGGGTGAAGGCCTGCTTGCCTCTTGTGAGCTGAGAGACCAGAGCTTCTTTCTCCTCCAGTTGACGACCAAACTCACCTAATTAGAAATTTGAATATTCATTTCAAACATTTCAAACATATCATCGGTGGCTGGGATAACTGTTGATCAAAAGCATTATCTCTAATTATGGTCAATTTGCTCAAGTACCATTGACAAACCATGTAGTCAAATGATTTATGATTAAATGAACATTTACCGTTCTCTGTCAACAGTCTTGCTCTCTGAGCGCCGATATCATTGATCTGGCGAACGTTTTCATCACTCTTGGCCTTGATTTCACTAAGTTGGTCCTCAAGGGTGCGGCACATCTTCTCAAGATTTCCCTGGAAACGAACATTATATATGTTCAATCATCTTTTTTTTCAGATAGGTTCATTGCTTTGATTTAAAGCAAAGCCAATCGATATAGTCTATATTTCAGCCCTCCGGTTTATAACTGTATGGTTTCCTTACCCATCACTGGGTTGCTTGGCCATCATTAGCTATGAGGAGAGAACAGCACTGCACTGTTTTTAAAGCCTTAAACACTTAACATTTGCCTAATTATCTTAACAGCTTAATAACATTTAGAGCAGGGGTGGGTAACTTTGACGATGGAGAGTGCCACTATATTTCCACACTCACTCCAGAGGGGCCACATTGCATATAATGTTGTAGCAAAAATAGCCGATCTACAAGCTCTCGATTTGAGCTTGTAGATCGGCTATTTTTAACTATATTTAAATTGAAATCCTGAGTAATTTTTTTTGCTATTTTTTAATTTAACTTCAAATGCATTTACCGGTAGTTATACCTATGTTAAGTTTATGAACTTAAATACAAATACATTGGACATAAAAAGTCTAACATTTGAATACTAATCATTAAGCTACTAATATAGACTGAAGTAATTAAAGCGGGTCATGTTATATGTCAGTATATTCTGATATTTACCTAAGGGCCACATTAAGTGAAGGTGGGGGCCGCATGTGGCCCCCGGGCCACCAGTTGCCCATGTGTGATTTAGAGTTTGCATACTCGTTCACAAGATTACTTGTATGAAACATTCCCACTGTTAAATCTGAGCTATAAAGACTGCCTTTCAATGCCCCACACATGTGGAACTATCAGTTTTAAAATTTGAGTATTTCATTTCACTTTAGTCACTTTAAACATGTTTGTTTGTCTCAAGAATGATATTATACCATGGCATTCCATCATACCTTTGCCTTAGCAACAGCCTCCATGTTGCTGGACAGGTCATCGATCTCCATCTTGTATTCACTCTTCTCCTTCTCCAGTTTCTGCTTGACTCTCTGGAGGTTGTCGATCTGTTCACCCAGTTCCGCCACGCTGTCGGCCTGTTTCTTACGGAGAGCAGAAGCAGTGGCCTCATGCTGCAGGGTGGACTCTTCAAGGTCACGACGCACCTTCTGGAACTCAGCCTCGCGCTTCTTGTTCATCTCGATCTGAGCGGCGGTGGCACCTCCAGCCTCCTCCAGCCTCTCACTGATCTCTTCAAGTTCCCTGGAGAGATCGGCTCTCTGCTTCTCCACTTTGGCACGAGCGGCACGCTCTGCCTCGATCTCCTCCTCCAGTTCTTCAATACGAGCCTTTCAAATGAATGATGTTAGATTAACATCTGAAAATAACCATTCACACTTACTTATTATTAATGATTTTACAGAAAATAAAAAATACCTGGAGTTCTTTGATCTTCTTCTGCAGCTGGGCCCCCAAAGATTGTTCATCCTCAATCTTACTCAGAAGCTGGCTTACTTCAAAGTCCTTCCTGTTGAATACAGTCAATAGTCATATTTTAGCATCATTCTGCAGGTGGTTTCACTCCATGACATTTCATATTGTTGGTGCACGTTACTTCTTTATCTTCTCGTCAGATTGCTGCTTGTCATTTTCCAGGTCCATGATGGATTCCTGGGCCAGTTTCAGATCACCCTCAAGCTTTCTCTTGGCTCTCTCCAGGTCCATGCGGAGCTTCTTCTCTTGCTCCAGAGAACCCTCCAACTGCACAACAATATATTGTTGTTGTTAATCAGTAAAACAATAAACATATAATATTAAAGATGGAGTGCCGTGATATTTGTATCTTTTCCAGTTTTCTTTGTACACTTTTTTGAAAACAAATTGTCCACCTCATATAATGATAATACCTGATGATTATGTTTTAGGGTGGAAAAAAATCACGACACTCCATCTTTAAATTCAAAACATCTGATTCCCTTTGGTAAACTCACATCGTCAACTTGCTGCTCCAGCTTGGTCTTGGCCTTGGTCAGAGTGTTGACTTTGTCCTCCTCTGCCTGCAGGTCATCCAGGGTTTGCTGATGGGCCTCTTGGAGGGCTTTTTTCTCCTTGGTCAGCTTAGCGACGCTCTCATCCTGAGACGCCATCTCCTCAGTCAGGTTCTTCACCTGATAGAAGCAAAACATAATGTGTTGTCATAGAATGGCTCAAATTCAATCAGTGCTTTTCAAAGTGGATTCCAGGGACTCTCAGGGTTCCTTTAGGGGAGGGGGGTTCTGAATTGACCCTTACAAGTCTGTAACTAGAGTGTATGATCTTGAGTATAATCTATACCTTGTTTTCAGTGGCGTGTTTCTCCTTCTCCACTTTGGCCAAGGTGAGCTCCAGGTCATCAATGTCCTTCTTGAGCTCAGAGCATTCATCCTCCAGCTTTCTCTTCTTGGCAGTCAGTTCTGCATTGATCTCCTCCTCGTCCTCCAGTCTCTCGGTCGTCTCTTTGAGCTTTGCCTCCAACTGGATCTTACTTTTAATAAGACCTTCACATCTCTCCTCAGCATCATTCAGAGCCTCGTCTCCCTAGTTGTCAATGAAAATGAATTTGAAGAATGTCAAATTGGGTCAGGCCCTTGTACTGAACAGCCGTTCAACCACCAGGCATTCTCTGCCATGGTCTGCAATGTATACCACGGCAGAGAATGCCTGGTGGTCGACTCTACTTGTACATTCTACTTTAGATAAAAGATTTAAAGGGCAATATCACTTTGGTAGAGGTTTGGGTTGTGTATTTACCTTGTCATGATGTTATCCAAATGTGGACAAGAAATCAAAAAGAATTGCTCTAGTAATTAGAAATTGATAATTCTAAATATTCTCCTCATTGACTTACATTGTACACTGAAACAGCTCACAAAGTCACTGAAGGAGGAGAGGACACTGGAGCAGCACAGACATTTAGAGCCTTTTAATAGGTACTAGTATACAGAACGACTAACGTTTCGACCTAAGCTCTCAAAGTCACTCTTTTAGTACGTAAACAAACAAACAAAGTTGATTCAGACAATATAGAGCATCACCAAACCCAGTTCTGTTAGTTATTTTTTAATAATATGTAAAATTCCTGTTGATTTTGCCATTTTTATACGAAGAAAACCCGGACTGGATCCGTGGATCCAGATCTAGATCTTCAAATAGTAAATTCAACAGGAAGTTAACATTATTATTAAAAACAAAAACAGTACTGGGTTTGGTGATGCTCATATTGTCTGAATCAATTTTGTTTGTGTTCATTTAAAAGAGTGACTTTGAGAGCTCTTTCAGCGTACAATGTAAGTCAACGAGGAGAATATTTTGAATTATCAATTTCTAATCAATGGAGCAATTATTTTTGATTTCTTGTCCACCTTTGGAGTTACATCATGGCAACGTAACTATACGTATAAAAAAAGTGGTCTTGCCTTTTAAGATGATAAACAATATGAAATATTAGCAACATTTCCTGTACAAGTGTAGCTACTTACTGATGCCGATGCCGATGCAAGGTTATTCTTCTCCTGGATCGCAGCTATCAATTTCTCTTCCAGTGTCTTCTTCAAGGCCTGGAAAGTGGCCAGGTCAGTCTTCATCTTTTCATAGTTCTCCTTCATGTCATTCAGCTCCTTCTCAGTCTCAGCACTCTGCAAGAGAGGCTTGATCTTGTAGTAGACCATCATCCATGGCCAATGTTTCACATTGACGAATGAGCGCATGTTGAACTGGATGGTGTAAATGGCCTCTCTGTGGACAACAGTGGATCATGATTGAAATGCAGATTGAGGGTTTCCATGTAATACGCCTGCTGTTATTATATAATTGTGTCATTATAGTTGTACTATTGTTGTTGTTATTATTGCTGTTGGTATTATTGTTGTTAACTGCCGCAATGTAAATGCAGGATGACCCCCCATCCTATAGCTTGATTCTGCTCGAGGTTTCTGCTGTTTATTAAGGAGATCTTTCCTTGCCACCATCATCAAAAGCTTGCTCTGCAATTTTTGCTATTTTATTATAGTGATTTGACACTTTATTTCTTTTATTGAATAGATGTTTTCAAAGTACCTCCTAGCCATCATCTTGACAAACTCCTTCCTCATGAGGTAAGCTCGTGCGAGTGCCTGAGTCATGCCGACCAGAGCAGCCAGCTTTTCATCTCGCATCTCTTCAAGGACACCCAGCAGACCAGCTTTGAAGAACACCTGAATACGATGTCACAAACACTGTAACTAAACAACCATAAAATCTATTTTTAGTCCTCTGTTCATAATGTTAAACCAGATTGGGAGTGTGTTTACCTTGGTGTGTCCGAACCTGTACTCATCAACAGGTACGTCAATGGACCCAAGCAGCTTCTCAGATGCCTTCTTGTTGTCCATGAACGCGCCTTCGGGACATGCGCTGGCGTTCAGTACTTTGTATCTGTTTTGCAGAAGTTCATGGTCATTTTGCGTGCCTCCCGTTAATAAGTTTGGAACTAAAAGCTGCTGGAAAAAGGAATTGATACCTCTGCTTGAAGTCAGCATAGGGGATTCTGCTTGGGAAGCCTTTTCTGCAAATTCTGATGCCCTCCAGCACACCATTACACCTCAGCTGGTGGATGACCAGGAAGTTCTCCATCAGTCCTGTAAATATGTTGCTTCATTATAATTACAACAAAATAGTTACGCAATGGCCAAAGTTGCATTTAATGAGTGAAAACGAGTCAACCAAAATACAAACATACAAAATAATGTCATCTGCATAGGGAGATCTTATATTTTAAGTGTATTCTGTGTTGTACCCATATATGTCAGCATTTCCTATAATTGTCTGGGCAAAGGGCCCTAGAGCTAAAGCAAATTGTGAGGACAGTGTCTGGTTAGTCAGTCTCATAGCTGCAGTGGGGTTGCTGTACAATAGCCTAATCCATGTAATGAACCTATCTCCAATGTAAAAAAATTCCATCACTGAGAACAAGTACGAATATTCCACCTGGTCGAAAGCCTTTTCCGCATCCTGGCTTAGTACTACAAGCCAAGGTCTTCCTTGGGGCCACTAGGAGATAATTGATAAGGCGTCAAATGTTTATTTTCTGTTTACCTGGACACTTGGACTCGTTGGGAATCAGGCAACGCACAAAGTGAGGATGTGTGCTCCTCAAGTTGGTCATCAGCAACTGCAAGTTTGCCTATTGAGACATAAAGGTTTATAATGAGTCAAAAGTAATAGATACTACTTACTTTGCAGATTTAGATTGTTTTTAAAAACATACTTTAACGGCGTAAACCCTATTTTAAACTTTAATTCCAACATTTAAAGACTATTTCTTACATGGATATAATGTTGATAATAATAACGCTTCATTCTTACAGGGATATATGTTGATAATAATGAAAAGATATTCTTACCCTGAAAGCACTAGACACAGTCTGCATGGAACCACCCTTCTTCTTGCCTCCCTTCTTGGTATTATCTGTTTATATTAGAATCATGAGTTATCATTAGTTATATAGAATGAAAATGCTTCCCTTCTTGTCAGATTCTGAATGTTTATAGTATTGATATAACAATACCTTCAGGCTCAGGTGGGGGATAGAACACATTATATTATATTATTGTCCTATATTATTTTGCTGATGTCCCGCCCCCTCTGTGTTCCTATTGGCTCTGGGGTACAGCCATAACTCCAGTTCCCAATATGCTAAATGCTCCAAACCAATTGTAATAAACATACCTTCAGGCTCAGGTGGGGGATATAACATACAGAGCAGCTTCACTGTAGACTTCTGGTACAGCTGCACCACAGAGTCGTTGAGAGGATCCTTGTTCTTCTCTAGCCATCCTGTGATGCTGTTGATTGATTGATGGATTGATTGAATACTTTATTAACACTTTTTTAACAAAAGCCTATCGCTTGTTTCCATTGGCGTCCTCCATACTCAATTAATCGAAAACTGTAGTCCACAGTTCCGGTTATATTATATATAATGTATAATTATATATACAGTACATATAGGCATACTATAGGGTTCTGTTCACCTGTAGTCCACAGTTCCAGCATAGTGGACCAGGGAGAAGTGAGCCTCACCCTTGCCTTTACCAGGCTTGGGTTTTTCAAAGGCCTTGTTCTTCCCCAGATGCAGGTCAATCAACTTCTCTGCAAAACTTTTGTCTGTAGCTTTTGGGAACATGCACTGCTCTTCGAGGCTGGAGAAGATGCCCAAGGGCTTTGGGAAGGAGACACAAGAGACAAATCAACAAAAGCTTAGTGCCAATGACAAAAAATACATGTGTGTGTGTGTGTATACATTATGTCCATTAAAGCACAAAATAATTGTATACCTTCAATGAACGCAATGCTGACACCTAAGTCCATAGCAATACATAATAATATAATACGCTTTACTAATAATAATTCTATACCTTCTCAATCAGCTCAATGCAACAGTGTATGTATTTCATTCTCAATCAGCTCAATTGCAGACAGCCAAGTCCATGTACAGTACCTACCTTCTCAATGAGCTCAATGCAGATAGCCAAGTCCATGCCGAAGTCAACGAGATCCCAGGGAATTCCCTCTTTCATGTATTCTTCTTGTTCCAGAACAAACATGGTGTGGTTGAAAAACTGTTGCAGTTTCTCATTGGTGAAGTTGATGCACAGCTGCTCCAGGGTGTTGAACTGTGAGAGGAAATATCATTAGCCCAATCTCTTGTAAATGTGTAACTGTGACAAAAATATTTAGTCTCCAACTTAAAACAAGTCCATGCTTACATCAAAGATTTCAAAACCAGCGATGTCCAGCACACCAATGTAGTAGTTTCTCGGCTGCTTGGTGTCCAGCATCTCGTTGATCCTAATGACCATCCACAAGAACAGCTTCTCATAGATGGACTTGGCCAAGGCACTGACTGAGTTCATTGTCTAAGGAAATAGGAACATTATAGTGAGTTACACAATTTAAGCAATTTTAGCCTTTGCATAAGCCTGCAAGGTTTTCAAGGCTAGGCCAAGTGCTACGGGCTAGGGTGGAGTCTGAAGAGGTGAATCTTCAGATTACGGTGGAAGATTCGGAGTTTGTCTGCAGATCTAACTGCAATGGAAAGTTTATTCCACAAGTTTGAGAGCCCGAGTGCTTAAGGGAATGTTGACAGCTTCCCTATGTCTAAGGAAATAGGAACATTATAGTGAGTTACACAAATTTTTTTAAATGATTTGTTTTTTGCTTTTTTGCCTTTATTGATAGATACAAGTGAAGATGGACAGGAAAGAGGGAGAGAGAGACCGGGAAAAACATGCACCAAACGTCGTCATGAACGGGACTCAAACACACAACCCACTACGGGCAGAGCCTATATATGTGGCATGCGCCTGTCCTGGACCACTAGGCCAGCAGGCGCCAAACATGTCAGTAGAGGTACTTGGAACGGCACATGTTTCTGCAGTGTGCTGTTGTTTTTGTAGCAAAAATGCAGGGCAAAGGTTTTTCCTTGGCCTCTAGGGAGTGTGCATTCAAAGTTTTAAGCAAATCGGTGCAGTTACCTGTAAAAATGCCAATCGGCCTGTTATAGTGCCACCATGAGGCTGATTTGAAATTTTTCAAGTGGCGTTACTTCCTCGGCTGTGTGGGAATATGCGTGCAAAATTTCACAGAAATTGCACACTGCGTTCATATGCATTTTGTTCAGTTTAATGGATATAGAGATACTGTGTACCGGTTTGCATGATGTTTGGACAAAATCTGTAGGACTAGGAGTGATATCAAAACATGTGTTTTGCAAAAATCGACCTCCTGGTGGCGCGCCGATTACGCCGATCTGAAAGATTTGGGGCAGAGGTTCTGCTCTGGCATCCACCTATCCAGGGAGTGTGCATGCACAGTTCGCGGCCAAACAGTGCCTGAGATTAGCTGTTCACAGACACACAAACAGGCACACAGACCGACGGACATGGTGCAAAACACAATCTCTGCCTCACCTTCAGCCTGGCTGAGACAATAATGTTGGAGGATCATTTTAATAATGAATTAAAACAGTCTGGACACAATTTATAAGGTGTGTATGAAATCAGAACATGGAAATAATGTAACTTTACTCACCTGTGGCACAGTTTGTCCTTTAGTGACATATTCATTTCCCACTTTAACTCTGGGGTAGCAGTATGCCTTAAGCATTTCCGCTGAGTTCAGACCCAACAGGTAGCAGATCTTGTCAGCCACTGAAATGATCATACAATTTGCAATTTACGCTTAATCCAGAGTGCGATTTTAGCAAGGTAAACACAATTGGTAATACATTGAATGCATACAGCTAGTAATCTAGGACCATATAGGTAAACCAAATAACCTTCAGTATAAACAGTATAATATAAATAAATAATGACAATATATTGAAAATATATTTAGCTTAGTTCTTTTGAAATATAAATAGATGCAATTTACCCTCCGTGCCGTCTGGCTCCGCCTGTTCCTCACGCTGCTTCTGTTTGAAGACCAACGTTCCATGATGCATCACTGATCCGGTGAACTTGTAGATGCACCCTTTCTCCTCAACATTGAAGCCCAGGATGCCAATAGCATCCTGAAGATTGAGATGAAGCATTATATTAGCAATCCAGTTTAAATAGGATTATTTTGGGAGGTCATGGCCTGAAAACCACTGCTTTACAAAATGTATTTTGCAGAGCAACTGACTGCAATGCACAGTGAGTATTAGAAATGTAAAATAATGTCCATTTACATCTGTAGCCTCCAACTCGACTTTGTCATCAATGCTGGCCACAGTGATCTGACCCATGCTGATCAACGGGAAGTCGTATGGGTTGTTGGTGATGAGACAACTTTCTGAGAAGGGATTCAAAAAAGTGTGAACATGTGTTTCTATTCATTAGTGTGGTTCAACCAGACTAGTAATAGTAACACTTTATTTTTTTACTTCTTTCTAGAGTAACCCTAAACTTTGCTTCACTACTTATCCCACAGTTTTGATGGCACGCACTTGACCGGCTTCATCGGGAATCGTGTGCTTGTATTTTGCTAAGAGAAATGTTGTATAGTTTAATTGATATTAATGTATTCGTGCATTACATTTCCCCATTGACATGAATCGGAAAATTCGAAAAGTCACGTTCAAGTATTTTTTCCATAAGGGCTATAGTTACAAAACTAGGAGAGGAGGTTCATAATAATTATTAAAATGAATTAACTTATAATTATATTGGTCGGCTATATTGTGGCGCTATAACAGCCCACTTTATGTTTTGGCTTATAACTCTTGAACCGTAGGTCGTAACATTTTTCCCTGGATTCCGTGGGTCATGACGCATCTCCCCATGTAGTGCGTATCGTGCGGCCGTAATCATCGTCCAAAGTTAATGGGAGGGGACTATTTTACAAAAAAACGTCCAATCCATTCCAAATTTGAATCACATGTCACGGGTGGTTTAATCAACCCAGAGCAAAAAGCAATTCCATTTTCATCCACAGGGGGTGCCGCAAAAAAAAAAAAAACATTTGTTGCAGACATTTTATTTTTTGGGGGGAAAAATCCCCTCCAAATTACTTCCACATGATCACAGGGGTGACTTGACATTGTAATTGGCTAGAATAATTAGTGGGAGGGGCCTATGTAACCGATTGCGGCAACCACACTTTGCAATTTTTCAAAATTGCGACTTTTCAGTATAATTCCATTTACCAATAATCCCAGGTATGTGGTCGGTCATCATCTGGAAGAAGATATGGTAACCTCTCTCTAGAGGAAGCTGGTAGGTCACTCTAGACTTCTCCAGCAGATCTATATGGGTTGTACAACATAATTAATAATAATAATAATAATAGTAATAATAATAATAATAATAATCTATATGGGTTGTACAACATAATTAATAATAATAATAATAATAATAATAATAATAATAATAATCATCATCTATATGGGTTGTACATAAGTAAAAATGTAATCCTCAAATTAACAAATATATAATTTCTCATCTCTGAACTTCATACTTACATGTCTCAATATCAGCACTGGCCAATTTACCCGCATTGTTGAAATGGATTCTGATGAATTTACCCTGTTTGATATAGCACAATTAGTTGCATCCGTCTACATTGTGGAATTATTGCAGGTTTACTCATAAAATGTCATTATTTTACACTTACAAAGCGAGAGGAGTTGTCATTCCTCACAGTCTTGGCATTACCATAGGCCTCCAGCAAGGGATTGGCTGCAATAATCTGATCCTCCAGTGACCCCTAGAATGTTTTAGACATTTTGGTCTTAATTCTTTTAAATTGAATTGCTATATTTCATATAAATGCTTTATGTTCCAAAATGTTTTTGTTAAAGTTAAAAACATATACATATACAGTACCTTAATTTTACCACCATCGGCCGCCGATTTCTCTCCACTAGCAGTCGCTGCTGTTGCAAAGTACTGGATGACACGCTTGGTGTTCACAGTCTTCCCAGCACCGGATTCTCCACTGGTTATAAAAGCATACATTCAGAGAAATGCACTTAGTGAATTTGTGTACAATGTTCTTTTTTTAATGCCTAGTAGATGATGGAAACTTACGTGATCAGGACAGACTGGTTTTCTTTATCTGTAAAATGTAAAGCACTTATTTTTTTAGTCATGGATATACAGCACAAACTCATTATGTATTTGTTTACATTGTCCTGACTAGTACGTACCCATCAGCATGAACTGAAAGGCGTTGTCAGAGACAGAGTAGATGTGGGGTGGAGCCTCAATACGCTTCTTGCCTCTGTAGGCATTTACAACCTCCTGGTCATACACTGGGAGCCACTTGTAGGGGTTCACAGTTGCACAGAACAAGCCAGAGTAGGTCTGAAGGGGAGAAGAGAGAGAACATTAACATTGAACATAACTTCAGAACCATGAGTTGTTTGCATTTGTTTTTCTACGGTTTTTCATTTGATGATATAATTTGTACTTTGTGTTTTTCTTTCTTTGACAGGTGAAATAATGTACTGCTCAACATGTAGAAAAGCTTACATAGATCATCCATGCTGCATAACGCTCTTTGAGGTTATACAGGACAGTGGCTTCAGTGAGGTGGGTCATCATGGCCATGTCCTCAATCTTGTCATACTTGGGAGGGTTCATAGGGGTGACATCCGCCTCAGGGACAGTTCTTTTCTAAAAAAGAAAAAGCACAACTTCAGAATGTAATGTGATTACAGTTGTACTGTGCCACTATTTGATTTTAGATACACCTACATCTTTCTTGTCCAGCGTTTCCACGGTGACTTTGTCACCTTCCTTGCTTATAATCTTACACTTGAGGTATAGCTCTGCCTTATCCACCACATATGATGCAGTTTTGGCATCAAAGGGCGCACTTTGAGCTTCCATTCTCTCCTTCTCTGGCTTACGGAGATAAATGGCGGCCTTGCCGTACTGCTTCATCTCTTCGTCCGTACTCATGGTGGCGGCTTTCTGTATTTGAGGAGAGGAGAAGCAAGCACTCAGTCGAGTAGTTCACAGTATAAGAATATCGGGTAGTCTATAGAAAGGAATTCCAGCATTAACTTTTTATCCATTTAGGATTCCTTATTTATTAAAGGTTTACCCCCATAAGCAGCAACAAACGGATGTTTCAGCCCCAGGGCTAGGCATAAGCGGTATAAGCGGTCGCTTAGGGCCACAACCACTGAGGGGGCCACATCACAGGGAGAAGATTTCTTTATTTGTTTTTAATGTATCCCCTATCCCATACATGGGCTACTGGCGGCCTGAGGGCCACATGTGGCCCCCACCTTCACTTAATGCAGCCCGCAGGTTAATATCAACTGGCAGCCTGGGGGCCACATGTGGCCCCCACCTTCACTTAATGCGGTCCGCAGGTTAATATCAACTGTAGGCTACAGTTGAGGGATGTTTATACCATCCCTCTACATTGGGGACACTGTTTATAGCATCCCTCTACACTGGGGGCGCTGTTTATACCATCCCTCTACACTGGGGGTGCTGTTTATACCATCCCTCCCCACTGGGGACGCTGTTTATACCAGTCTCTCTGTCATACCATCCCTCCCCACTGGGGGGCACTGTTTATACCAGTCAGTCTGTCATACCATCCCTCCCCACTGGGGGCACTGTTTATACCAGTCAGTCTGTCATACCATCCCTCCCCACTGGGGGCGCTGTTTATACCAGTATCTCTGTCATACCATCCCTCCCCACTGGGGGCACTGTTTATACCAGTCAGTCTGTCATACCATCCCTCCCCACTGGGGGCGCTGTTTATACCATCCCTCTACACTGGGGGTGCTGTTTATACCATCCCTCCCCACTGGGGACGCTGTTTATACCAGTCTCTCTGTCATACCATCCCTCCCCACTGGGGGCACTGTTTATACCAGTCAGTCTGTCATACCATCCCTCCCCACTGGGGGCACTGTTTATACCAGTCTGTCATACCATCCCTCTACACCGGGGGCGCTGTTTATACCAGTCAGTCTGTCATACCATCCCTCCCCACTGGGGGCACTGTTTATACCAGTCAGTCTGTCATACCATCCCTCCCCACTGGGGGCACTGTTTATACCAGTCAGTCTGTCATACCATCCCTCCACACTGGGCCCCCACATGTGGCCCCCACCTTCACCTAATGCGGCCCGCAGGTTAATATCAACTGGCGGCCTGAGGGCCACATGTGGCCCCCACCTTCACCTAATGCGGCCCGCAGGTTAATATCAACTGGCGGCCTGAGGGCCACATGTGGCCCCCACCTTCACCTAATGCGGCCCGCAGGTTAATATCAACTGGCGGCCTGATCTAGCCTCTTAATTTTGATCTCAAAGTGCACCAGATTGAAGCATTTTCATGGCAAATTTACACATTTTTCTGGACCCGGGGGTCAGGGGGGGCGCATAATATTATGTTGCTTAGGGCCACTAAATGCCCAGAACCGGCACTGTTCAGCCCATAGGCCTTCCTCTACTTATTTTGTATTTTATTTGTAGGAAGGCCAAAACATACATTTGTTGCTGCTACTGGGTGTGAACCTTTAATATACAAAGAACAAATGGAATAAAAGTGTGTGCTGGTATGCCTTTCTAGACAGACAATAGATGTTTTTGCTGACTTGACATCTGAGCAGATCATTGTAGGACTATGCTAGGTTTAATGTCAAAATTATGAACACTCACTTTTCCCCTCTACCAGTAGCAGTGAAATCTTGAGTGCAGTACAAGTCCTAAGTGTGGGGGGAAAAAAACATATTTTTGAGTTGAATGATTTAGTATTATATGAATCCTATATTGTTCATTCTTGCCGCACAGCACTTCATGAGAGACATTTTTAAATTACTCATTAGTTCCACATCTGAAAAGAGTGATCCATTCCATCCAATATTATCACTGAAAGCAATGAAATGAAATGATGCTTGCCCATTCAGTTCTTTTCATTTGTTTGTTTGTTTGTTTGTTATTTTTCTTGTTTTTTTGTTTTGTTTTGTACTGAGGCAATGCTAGACTTTTTTTCTCCGTTTCTAATACACTTTAATTCCATTGTATGAATTAAGGTTACATTCAGAGGTGCATGGGTGTACACTAGCCAAACTGTACTCAAGTAAAATAATTGTTGTAATAATAATAATAATAATAATAATAATAATAACTCCAGTAGCTGACATTACATGCAATGTAAATTATTATTTAAGTACTAATATAAACTAAATATAAAATAATTAATAAAAGCAAATTCCAATCTGGCCTAAACCACAATTACAAATAAAAGACTATACAGTCAATCATTTAAATCTGTACAGTACATTGTAACATCAATTATGCTGTCCACTATGTGGACTATGCTGTCCACTATGTGGACTATGCTGTCCACTAAGTGGACAGCATAGTCCAGTAGAGTATGTAAGGAGTCATACGACTGGTTTTATAAGACTAGGATCAGCTATCTCTAAAACATTTATATGACTATGCATAGCTTAGATATCTAACACATTAGTAGGACTATTAAAGACAGATGAAGTCTCACTCACCAGATGAAACGCTGAACACCTCTGCAGTGGGTCCGCATGTCACCCGCCTCAGCAGGCTTATATGAGTTGCTAATTGCAATCTTTGCAGAAAGTAAAAGTAGGAATGGCCTTTAATGGTTCTTCCTTCTTGTTGACATTGCAATAGCATCCTTGTGGTCAAACCATTCCCATGACACTGGATAGTGCATCTTGTGCATCAGGTTTATGAGTCAACTTTATGGCCATGCCAGTGGCTATGATATAAATATAGCCTGTGCCTGGTTTGGTATAATCATCACAGCATGACTTGTCAGATACATTAGTTTAATATTCAGTGAGGGAAGTAACTACGTAATTGTGTTGAAAATTGGAAATACTCCACTTAAGTAAAAGTGGGCTACATCAAAATTGTCCATTACTTGAGTAAATGTACTTAGTTAACTTTACACCATTGGTATTTCCATTGTATGCTTCACACTTCCACTGCACTTAATCTCAGGAGGAAACTTAAGCTTTAGTTACCTTTTGGGGGGGTTTGATGTTATTTTAGTTTTTTTGTTTTTTAGCCAGGGTCATAGTTCAGATGGTTCAGATGTCAGACGTCTTAATGGCACTGGCTTCAATGTAGGAAACAGTGAACACTGGCACTTGATCACTCAACCTCCAGCCCATAAAAAGTTGTCTCAACTAACGTCATTTCTATTCCTTGTGCTCATTCAGCATCACATTTCACCATAAATACATTTGTTAACAGATAAGACACTGTTTAATTGCAAACGCAGCTTCTGTCACAAAGCTGATACAGTCCAAGTTTGTTGTCACAGCTTTCCTATATAAAATCAAGCAGATACAAAGTAGCCTAAACCCAAATCTAGTGTGTTTATTGAATAGACCAGTGGTTCTCAAACTGTGGGTTGGGAGCCCAAAGGGGGTCCCCAATTGATTACTGGGGATTTGCTTACTGTGCAACATTGTTTTTTCTCACTCAACAGTAGTATATGCAGGGTATCTGCACATTTTTAAAGTGACAATTTAAGGTCTTTAAAGTATCAAAAGTAATAAACAAACTATATTATAAAAAATAAAACCATTGGTCAAATAGTCAAATATTACCTAAGAAAGAGGGACATTTTTTGTTGATCGGCTATTTTCACAATATATCTGTGAAACCGAGAGCTGAGCAGCAGTGGTGTACAGTAAGTACATTTAATTTGTTATTGTACTTAAAGGGCCACTTGACCCCTTTTGCAACCAGATCTAAATGATGTTTAGGACACAAGAAACACTTTCCTGGGGTTTTTATGTGTGTATTATGTGTTTTTAGATATCATTAGATTTCATGACGCCATGTTCATGACCAAAATTGGTCAGGAAAATGTGGTCTCACTTCGTTCCTGGACTACAAGTCACACTTCCAAACAGCCTCCCCCCGAGGGGCAGTGCACCAAAGCATTATGGTCGTTGTAGGAATTCAGCAATCCAGTCGAACCCTAGTCAAACACACTCATTATTTTTCTTACCATATGGGTGTACATTTCAAATTGTGCTACTGTTATCTACTACAAATGCTATTAACATTGAGTGACTGCAGTTTCTTCCAGTGGTGAAATGTCCCTTTAAAGATGGAGCGCTCTGATTCCCTGCTCAAATAAGTGTTTTTGTGTGGCCACACCCACCAGTTCATCCGAAAGAAACCAGAAATACACATGGAAGACATATTTGAATATTAAAACCACACCTGGGTTCTATTTGAGTGATTTGAACTCCATAAACAACAAAAAAGGAAAAGCTTTAATTTTGAGGTAGGCTAATTTTTATGTTCATGTTTATTCTTTTTATTTATTTTAGTATTTCCAATTTGTGAGCTTGTACATCTGCTATTTTCCAAGGATTTTAATACATTTTATACATTTGAAATTGTGTGAAATGGACCTTCTGAATAAATAGTAGCCTACTTTTACTTTTGGTACTTTTCTACTTCTACTCAAGTAAATTTTGAATATTTGTAAACAGATTATTTCTACAATAGGGTATTGCTTATTCATTCCATCACTGATAGGCATTATAGTATAGATAGATTACATCTAGATCTGAGTCACTGAGCAACTCTACATGAAACATTATGAAGTATCATGCAGTGGTGTAAAGTAACTACAGTATACTGCGTATAGTTACTAGTACATTTAGAGTACATTAAGTACTGTAAAACATTTGAGGGATTTATTTTTTGACATTATGCATTTTCAACACTTTCACTTCTGCTTCACTACATCTCTGAGGCAAATATTGTACTTTTACTCCACAACAATAATTTGACAACTTTAGTTTGGATTATTATTACATATAACATACATTCACAACTTCATCCCTATACTTTGGCTATTTGAAAAATGGACGTACAACCCGTCGACACATTGTGAACTCATTGTAGATCTGCACCAGTCACCAGAACCAAGGTTGTGTGTTTCAGGGAAGCTAACAGAGTTTCTAATGGCTTTGACGTTTCAATGGGTTGTTATATACAGTGGAAAGAATTATTATCAAATATTATTACACACTATGGTCTTTGCTAGAGAATACATAGGAGGAATGACCATGTGTTTGTGGCCCCTCACATTGCAAAAGTAGTATCCAAGTAGCCATTACATCTATTAATAAAGCACATCAAGTGTAAATGATACAACATTCATCCCATACTTGGTATGGAGTGAATGAGGTGAACTTGCTTCGTGGTATCCAAGTGGCTAGTGATAAATTTAATCACTGCTGACAGCATAAAATAATCTGTATAACTGGGAGGGTGGCAGGGTGCTGGGTTTCTTCACTTGGTGTCACTATATCTTGTCAAATAAATTATTTGGAATAGGTTAATATTCAGTGGTGGATCATTTTGGTGCCAAAAGCCTACTTATACATATACTCTGTATATAGGCATGTCAGGCTGGGACAAAATGTTGGCCCTGGTCCCGGAATGTGATCCCATAATAGAGTGTCTAACATAATGTTATTTTCATCCCCTATACTCATCACATTTGATTTCAGCATTACATTTCACTGTCAAACGATGAATTAACAGACTATTTAATGTATTGTAAACAGACTAGTTATATGTATTGTAAACAGACTATCCTTTCTGATACAGTCCAAGATTGTCACAACTTGCCTATACTATAATATAGTATATCTTTGCTGTCGGGCAGAAACCATATACGGGCATATACTATACAGGTATAGCATATGCATAACCTCTGACTGTACTACCTGTAGGCTACTGTTAATAAGTGTTAATAGAGATTGGACATTGTTATTGGCATCTACTTGCTTCTATAGGAGTTCACATAAATGTGTCCTGTATATTACGTGTGTATGTGATATTGCATTATGTCATAATGCTGTGTGCAAATTGTCATTGTGTTTTTATCTTTCTCAAAAGGGGTGAGAAGTTCATCAGAACAGAATGGTCTGTGAATTGCTACCGAAGTCTGTACGACTCCATTGAAATGAATGGCTGGGGCAGTCTGCTCTCTAGTTTACATAATTCTATATAAACTACAAGATCTACAAAATCACGCCCACAATTGAGACAGCACTGCCACTTCTGGTCCGGGAGAACGGTGTACTGCAGTTTCATCTGTATAGTTAGCCTAGTAGCCTTGCCGAGCCATGAGGCCCATAGGGCAGGAGCCTATCTCCTGTTTCTGTAGCGTGAGGCAGCTTGATGTACAAGTACACCCCCTGGACATGACGCTAGTATGTCGCAGGGACTTACCCCCAATCCAACCCTTGATGCTGAGTGTCAAGCAGGGAGGCACTGGGTCCCATTTTTAGAGTCTTTGGTATGACCCGGCCGGGGATCGAACCCCGACCTCCCAGTCTCAGGGCGGACACTCTAACCACAAGGCCACTGAGCATAGTTAGCCTACTTTTACAATAATCCGAAATGAACTGAAGACTAGATTGAATCGGGGGGAAAATAATAAAAATAATAATAATACTAGAAAAAAAGAAATTGCTGCAAGTAGAGATAAGGGAGGACCAAGCAGGAAGGCAATAAGCAATAAGAATAATATGCACAATAAGCCATAGAAACATGGAAGACTAAACTTGAGAAAAAGACCACGGAATTTTGACAGGGTCGGTTTTTATAGTGGGGGGCAGGGTTCTTGAAGACTCATACACTAAGTTGGCGGTGGCCGGATTTGAACCCATGACCTTGTGTTGCAAAGGTAAGAGCTCTACCTACCGAGCCAACTGGACACAATCAGTTCTTCCATTGTTAACAGTAAAATCATTCAGTGTTTTTGTAGCAAGGATAACTAATGATAAAGGTGGGTATAAAGATAAATTAATTGACTGCGTATAAACCAGAACATGTACCAGATTCGGACGAGGAGCTCAATGAGTGAGTGAAAACCAATGACATGAGAGTCGGAAACAGGGATTAAAGGTTAACTGAAAAAATATTATTAAACTTCACGCAGAAAATAAACAGCTTTGAACATTCATGAAAAACAACAAACAAATGGGGGCCCCTTTAAGTTGGTGACTTAACTTGAAAATTCCCAGTTCAGTTCCTATTCAGTTCTAAAGGGAAATCAGTCTCTTTCTCCAATTTAGAGAACCAGATTACCACATTTGTGGGGGGAAGGGGGGTTCAGAATTCCGGGTCGGCTCGCCAGGTCTGGGTACCTTCCGGTACCAGTCCAGAACCATCCATGGAACAGAATCCTTTCAGGACACAAAAAACCTGACCTGAAAGACGAGGTGTCCAAATTAGTTTTTGTTTCAAAATCACTGTTGTATAACATCAAATAAACTATCAATGCATGAGAAAAGAGTTTGATTTGATCAGGATCGACCTTTAATCATGATTTCCATTAAACAATCTGGTTCTAGCATGCATGCATTAATTGTCTTAGAAAATAAAATACAAAAGTGTATTTCATAATATGCAGTCTTATTCGGGTGCAGTACTTAGTTTAGACAGTTTTTGGTTTAGACTAGTCATTGGTTAGTGTTACACGTGTGTGTGTGGGTGTGTGTGCAAGTATGTAGTTTGTTACTGACTGCAGCTCTCAGTCTCAGGTCCTGTGTGTGGGAGGAGACCTACCTGCTTCGTGTGGCCTCATCAAGCTCGGCCAATCATCAGAAGAAGACTGTCCACCTGGGCCCTATTTAAGAACTGCTATCAGCTGTGTGTGTTGGCAGTGTGTTAGACACTGTCCTTGGAGATGGTGGGTGTGTGGTCTATAGGCTGGTGCCCAAAAGTTTGGTGTCACCAGGTGCGTGGCCTACACACCCTTCGGCACTCTAATGTTCTGTAAGGTTATGTTTGGTAGAAGTTTAACTCGCTAGAAGGCAGGTTAAAAATGAAGAGCTTCAGGGCAGCCTTTGGCTGACTGAGTGTCCGATTACTGCTAAGCAGTCTGACTATGTGATCTGTTTGTAGAACTACTGGCACCAGCTTTTTGTAACAGTCACCTTTGATAGAGGCTAGATTAGAGTAGTAAGATTATACTTGATCTATTGTCCTTATTTTATGTTAGGTAAGTGAGTGTGTACTTAAATGTTAGGTTAGAAGTATTTTGATTGTTTATTGGTTTGTGCCAGGGTTCATTGTCTGTTAAGTTTAAATGTAAATTCATGTAACTTTGTATGTTAAGTTGTGTTAAAAGAGCCAATAAAAGGCCATTAATAAAGCGAAACTTCACCTACCACCTTATTACATCCTTTTCCACCCCTAGACCTATAAGGATTGTAATAGTTAGACTGTCCTACAACTACAACCTATCTCAAACCCTCACCCTTGTCTTATTCAAACAAAAGTGTTATAAATTCATAAATCAAATGATTTCAAGTGAGAACTCAAATACTTTCAATACAAACTCAAATCAAATAACTAAAAAACAGTTAACCAGTTGATCCAATGATGAAGACACCAAGCCTAAAATGACTCACAGATGAGTAACAAAGGGCTAGCACAGGAGTGTAGAAGAATCACCAAGAGGAATCAGAAGCTGCTGCCATGCTGGCAAACATTTCGGCCATCTTGGAATGGAGGTGGGAAGTAGTGGTTTAGGGGAAGGGTTGTATATTCTATTGTTCTATTGTTTCTATTGTGTATTTATTGGACATAATGGACATAATAGTATGAACACCTATTCAAGCATTGTGTGTTATTGTATATAGTATGTACAAAAGAAATCTATTCACCTATTGTATATTCAAGAGAATCTATAGAAAAAGGGGCATTCTTTTGTGTTATTAGCCATAATAGCCTTTTGTGTAGTTTTTGTTCAGTGTTTGTGCATGTTTTTGTGTACACTTTCTGTTAAAATGTAACCCTCTCCTGCAGAGCTCAGGCTGTAGTGATCTGTAATGTGATCCATCCTTAAAGTGTGACCGTCTCATGCCTTTTTGTCTCTATTGACAAAAGCCACTCATTAGGACATCATTGAATTGTAATGTCTGTCTGGCTGAGTGTGCGTGCGTGCGTGCATGTATGCATTTTATGGACTGTTCCCCATTGGGTTCAGGCTGTATCTCTGTGTCTCTCTCAGTGTGTGTGTGTGTGTGTGTGTGTGTGTGTGTGTGTGTGTGTGTGTGTGTGTGTGTGTGTGTGTGTGTGTGTGTGTGTGTGTGTTGTGTGAGAGAGAGATGTAAAGGCCAATCTATAGAAAAAGGGACTTTCTTTTGTGTTAATAGCAATAATAGCCTTTTGTGTAGTTATTGTTCAGTGTTTTGTACAGGTTTTTGTGTTCACTTTCTGTTACACTTTAACAGTCTCATGCCTTTTTGTCTCCATTGACAAAAGCCACTCATTTGGACTTGTGACCACTCAAAGCCATTTCATTGTAATGGATAGGTCTGTCTGGCTGAGTGAGTGTGCGTGCGTGCATGCATTAATTGCATGGACTGTTCCCCACTTTAGGGGCTCAGTCTGTCTGCCTGTGTCTCTCTCATAAACTTTTGGGTACAGTGTGTGTGTGAGAGATGTAGGAACAGACCTTTTGTAAAAGGGTATCTTCATTGTAATTCAAGAACAAAAGTATTTTGTTATGGATGGGCTGAGTGTTTAGCACTAATGGACCCTCCATTAGTTAGTTAGATATCTCTCTCTCTCTGTGTGCATGCATGTATGCGTTATGGTGGGTGCATGGTTTATCCATTAGCTAACTTTAGAAACATTATATAATATTATATATTTATTCCATGGTTGGGCAACAGTGTTAAAACGGTGTTCACCCCTAACTCTGAGACATCCTATAAGATAAGCATATATGGGACTTGCACATAAATATATTCTGTAACTAACTACCACCTTTGGTGTATTTAAAGTAAAACATTTAGTAAAATACATATAGTGCATGCATGTTTAAAAAGTATAATTGACATGATTATGGGCATGTCTTTTAGACCACTAGATTCAGTTAAACAGAACTAATGTTTGACAGAGGGTTAGGACAGACTGCAAATAATTCCAGTAACTGGTCTGCTAACATACATACATACATACATACATACATACATACATACATACATACATACATACATACATACATACATACAGTGCAATAGAGCATGATGTGGCCTTTTTTAAACCTTACCCATTTTAACCAAATACATGCGTACATACATATACATACATACATACATACATACATACATACATACATACATACATACATACATACATACATACATACATACATACGTGCATACGTACATACATACAGGCATACGTGCATACACGTGTATGCTATTATTATTATGCTTTTTGCATGATTTCATATGACTGGACATGACTATATTCTATAACAAGCACCAACATGATGTTTGTTGTTTTTATTTATTACATTTATTCAGTATATAAGTCTAACCATTAATCACTGATACCATTTTTTCTTGTGTTTTTAAAGTTACTAAAGTATGAAGAAGTATGAAGAAAATGTGTTAGACACACTTTTAAAAATGATGCGAAAGTAGCAGATCTACAATCTCCCAATGCATCACGATTCACTGCCATTGTTTTATAGAATGCAATGGTAAATGATATTGAATACACACTCATACTCCATACACCATACAAAGTTAGCTGTAACATTATTCCATTTCTTAATATCTGACAATGTTCATTTCAAATTAAATTAATTTGAAAAATCTATATCCATTATGACAAACCATTAGTATATATATATTTAGGCTATTGTATGATCTGTCAGCGGTCAGGGATGGATTAACCCAAGCATTATATGTGAAGGGTGTGCAACAGGGCATACAGTAATTAGGCAACTAATGCTAGAAAAGCCATATGCTAGAAACGTTCTCACAATGACTGGTATATCCTAATTGTAGTTGTAGTAATTAGTGTTATGATTAGGCCTAATGAGCCAAACCTTGTAGGTAGACCAGTAGCGAGACAAGTTTTATGCTTCCTGGTAAAAAGTTATACCCTCATTGTAAAGAAAACTGTAATACGCACACATGCTATGGTAGAATGTCAACATGTGAATGCCCTTGCCTAAGATGGATAATGACTAAATTAGTGTTTTTAGGACATTACAGTAGACCTAGAACCTAGAACTAATTTCACTTGTAGAAATTCATGACGAATAAGCCTATAGCCTTTTACTAAAGAACAGGCAATATTTTGAAATAAGGCCTCATTATGTCCCATGGCAAGGCATATGACTCAACAAGTTACATTTAGACAGTTTATGCTCAACATTATGATATTGTTATAGGTATGGTGAATATTACCGGTTGGTTGAACTTGTCTGTATCGTTGAACATAGGTAGTATACCAGCAAGTATAGCATAGCATCAGCATGACTACCAGTTATTCAATGCAAACACTAATCACTCACACAAATCACAAATCAAACTCACAACACCAACAAAACCATTAAAAACATCTACATCTTACACCCTACATTACGGGAATGCAAAACATGAAACAAAAACATACAAATACAGAACAGAATGTTCTGTTACAGCCAATGTAATAGCAAAAGAAATTGATACAGATCCTATACAGATCCAAGAAAAACAAAAACTATACCTGCAATCAACACTGGACCAATACCAGATCACCGAAACATAATTTCATCACAAATGTATAGCAACACCTACAGTATCATCAATACGGTACTAACATCAACACAATACATCACAACACCGCAAAAACACACGTAACATGAAACATGCAAAAAAATAAAAATAAAAAGTGCCATTTGACTGACTGATCAATAGTTCAACAACAACTCTTAAGCCAATGCCTCCAATACACATCCATTTTCAAAAGGCATCGTTATCAAACGTAATATTTTGAATAGTATGATATAGGCTGCAAAGGCAGCAACAGTTTTTTTTACAAACACAGGATACATACTTTGCCTTGGCAACATAACTGTATATGATTTCTCAGATAAAACTCATTTGAAACGAATTGACTGGACTATTTAATTTTAGGTGAACACATTATGGTGCTGAAGTTAAGTAGATATTGTTGGTTATAGGTAGCGATGATGGTATATTGATTGCATGATATTTGATTGATTGACATTTGATAGTTCATAGACTATAGTCTAGACTACAGGGGTATAAGCTATGCTGCTATAGGTATCCAAGGATGTATTTGCAGTATATTACAGTATATTTTCAATCCAAAACTGTAGATAGGGTCTGCACACAAAACACTCTGTTTTGTGTTGACAATAACTATTGACAATAACAACCCAACATACTAGTAAATATGCAATAGTATCAAGCATATATATATATATATATATATTTATTTCTTAAATACAATTCTCTATACTCTATAATAAGGCATACACATACATTTTCACGATACAAAGGACAGTCTAAACCTACGTGTAGAATAATAAGATATGCTTGAACGGTTCAACTACTGGATAGTTAAAGTTTATAGTAGTTTATATTTTTATAACATCATAGAAAAACTGTATGGGGCATACAAAACACATTAACATCAGCATGTCTGATGGTGCAGTGTGTAAATGTAACAAAGACCATTATAACAGGTTATGTATACACTATGCATACTAAAGTATGTAATACTGATGTACCGATGGTTTTCCAAGAATTCAGAAACTACAGTTTAGAAAAATGTGTAAGCCTAAACTATAGGAACTCTTTAGATCTATGCCTGGTCCTTATCGACCTGGCATGAGTGACATCCTATAGTGTTTATCGTTTCAATGTACCGATTATTGATATTCCATGCATTTGATGCATTACCTCGGGTTCCTTGCTAACTGTAAATCGGTCAGAATTAAGAGTGCACCATAGTAAGAGTACACCATATTGTTCAAGATTGTTCAAAATACTATATGTATAATAATTAACAAATATTGATGCATGTTCAGATATAAACATGTACTAGTTATGTTGACTTAATTAGTTTAAGAATAGCGTTAACGTGTCAGGCAGAGAATAGTTGTGCTGAACTGTAAAACTTTAAAACCATATGGATTATAAATCAGGGTTACTTAGGCTAAAGGATTACTTCGGCAAAAGCTGTCCACTTCAATTATTATTATTATTATTATTATTTATTATATAACCTGTCCTGTAGGCTACTGTCTCCATGTAATGGACCATCTAGTAAAACTAGACTCATGTATACACTCATGTCTATGGGTTATGTTTCATTCCTTACTGACTGCCAGTAGGCAGTAAACAATAGTGAATATACCTCTCGCGCTCCGCGTAGGTCGAGTCTTAATATAAACAAAGTCATGTGACGTGTAGGCTGACCGTGCGTCCCGGTAGGCTATATAAGCACGTGACAGCCCACACCCGGCCTCTTTTTTCTTCTCGCTACCTGACGTGAGTATCGTAGGTAAGTGTAGCTCCTAGAATCTGTACATCAGTTCTGTATTGCAGGTCCAAAGAGTTGTTAAGACACTATATGTGTCGTGGTGTTGACATCCTGCCTGTGGCTATTGCCGAGAGCGCAAATTGTTGTCCTCTCAAGGCTGTGGTTGTCAAAATTATCACCATTTCTCTTTGTTTGTCTTGAGGATCCCTAGCTACAAACACTCTCATGTATTGTTGTTAAAGGGCTTCCTCCACACACTGGGTGTTGGCCGCGTGCTGCCGGTTTCCCACAGCACTCGCCTAATTTACCTAGTTATATTGTTTGTTTGATAATTAAACTAATATTAATTAATTCTTAATTTGATTAAGAATATATAATTAGATTCAGATTACTGGAGGTTCCCACACGGGCTGTGCCTGCACAGTCCTCGCTCGGATTGCCTAGTTAAATATCTGATGGACATTTGTTGTTTGATGATTAATCTAATCAATTAATTCATCTAAATAACTGAATTTGTTTAAAAAATTCAGATTACTGGAGGTTCCCACATGGTCTGTGCCTGCACAGTCCTCGCTGGGATTGCCTAGTTGAATATCTGATTGACATTTTTGTTTGATGATTAATCTAATTAATTAGTTAATCTAAATAACTTAAATTGTTTAAAGACAATTCAGATTACTAGAGGTTCCCACATGGTCTGTGCCTGCACAGTCCTCGCTGGGATTGCCTAGTTAAATATCTGATTGACATTTTTGTTTGATTAATCTAATTAATTAATTAATCAATCTAAAAAAAAAAAACTTTGGTTACTGGAGGTTCCCACGCATTCTGTGGCTGCACAGCTCTCGCGGGGATTGCCCAGTTAAGTGTCAAATTGACATTAAGCTAACAGCAGGCCATCTTAGCCTGACCGGTTAGTCTGTTTGCTGGAGGTTACTGACGCGTTCTGTGATCGTACAGTTCTCGCTGGTATTGCCTGGCTATACAACTGGCTTGAGACTACTGAGCTATGGCGTGTACGTCCTGTAGCGCTCAGCTCCAAGTCGACGATGGACATGACTTGTGTCCGACATGCTTGGGGGTCGGTCATCTCAGGGAAGCCCTGACTGACCCATGTATGAACTGTGGCACTCTACCACTCTCTGTGAGAGAGGCTAGGCTGCGTGAGGTGGAGAACCTCCTGGTCAAAGGAAACCTCCCACCTTCTGGGGTCCCCGCTGGGGTCCCTTCTGATGGGAAGGTGAAGCGCAAACGCGGGTCTCGCGCCGAGCGCGGTCACCTGGCCCAGAAGAGGTCAACGGCGGCTGTCACGACTGCTCCATATCGCCAAGAAATGGACGATTTGCGGGCTGAAATAGAACGCCTTAAGGCAATAGTACGGCCACCGCCTCCCCCGCCACAGGCGGTCCAGCAGCCACAGGCGGTCCAGGAGCCGGAGGGCGATGATGATCTAGAATTAGATTACGATTATGAGGAGGATGACGCCATGTCAACTAGAGCTTCAGACTCTATGTTCCATGACGAGGATGATCCCCAGGTGAATAGTGTGCAGGCTGAGGATGGCTCAGAGACTTCCCGCAGAAGCTCGGGAAGCACTGAGCTGGGGATCGGGCCCTGCACATTGCGCGCAACACTGCGTGCTGCCCTGGCTAAGATTGAGCTGGACGACCAGTCAGCTGCTCGTGGGGCGAGTAACCCGTTCTTCAAACGGGCTGCCGCTGCTAAAATGCCACCCTTTGCTGTCCCACCCTCGCCTGACTACCTAAGTCAGCTGAAGGAGTGCTGGGCTGAGCCGGGTGCATCTGCCCACCGAGGCAAGGATGCAAGGACCCTGGCCTCCATGGACAAGGCAGAAGCGCATGGACTGGTTCGCATGCCTCCTGTAGACCAGTGCATTGCGGCGCTGGTTCTCTCCCCAGATGAGGCACTGAAGGCAAGAACCCGCTGTCCCAGTGCGCAGTGTGCAGTGTGAAAGATGCCTACTTTCATGTGCCTATACATCCAGAGCACAGAAAGTACGTACGCTTTGCCTTTCAAGGCAAAGTCTACCAGTTTGCCGTTCTGCCGTTCGGCCTGTCTCTGGCTCCCCGCATCTTCACAAGGTGTATGAGGGCAGCCTTAACGTCGCTATGCCTGTCGGGAGTGAAGATACTTCCCTACCTAGACGATTGGCTCATTTGCGCCCCCTCGTTCAGGGAGGCGGAACAGGTGACGTCCAGAGTCCTCGCTCACATCGAGGCACTGGGCATGACCGTAAACCTCGAAAAGAGCTCGTTGCTCCCAACGCAACAGACCACCTTCCTCGGCATGTCCCTAGCTTCGGTATCGATGCAGGCACGACCGACTGCACAGAGGGTGGGGAGAATTCAGAACCTCCTGCGGTCTTTCCGCCTGGGGGCGAGGTTGACCGTCCTAACATGGCTCAGACTGCTCGGCATGCTGACTGCAGTCTCAGCAATCACTCCTCTGGGGCTGCTACATCTACGCCCATTACAGAGGTGGTTCAATGGCCTTCACATGGACCCCTGTCTACACAGGGGGGTCAAGGTCAGAGTCACTCGCAGGTGCCTTGGTTATCCCCGCCGCTGGCGGGACAATGCATTCCTGCTGAGTGGAGTCCCTCTCGGCTTGGTCCCGGCGAGACGAGAGGTGGTGACAACAGATGCCTCGCCTCAAGGTTGGGGCGCGGTATGGCAGAGGAGGTCAGTCCAGGGGGTATGGCGCTCTCGATGGAGAGGACGCCATATCAATGTGCTAGAACTCCGGACTGTTTACCTGGCGCTGAAGCACTTCTTGCCCTTTCTCAGGGGGAAGCACGTGCTCATTCGGACAGACAGCACCTCAGTGGTGTTTCATGTCAACCATCAGGGATGGACCAGGTCTCTGGAGTCCCTGAGGGAAGCCCATCGCCTGTGGACGTGGGCTTATCCTCTACTTTCCTCGATGAGGGCTATGCACCTGCCAGGCAGATTAAACTCTGTGGCAGATTATCTGTCTCGTCAGAGACTGCCCCCTGGGGAGTGGAGATTGCACCCCCAGGTGGTACAGTTGATTTGGGATCGGCACGGGGTAGCCTACGTAGATCTATTCGCCTCAGAAGGCACGACTCATTGTCCTCAGTGGTTCAGCCTGGCAGAGACCAGTGCCCCACTCGGGATGGACGCTCTCGCCAACGCTTGGCCGAGAGCGCTCCTTTATGCATTTCCCCCGATCCCCCTGTTGTTGCCTGTGCTTCACAGGGTGAGATCGTCAGATCACAGAGTTCTCTTGGTGGCCCCCAGGTGGCCCTCGAGAATATGGTATTCAACGCTCCTCAGTCTGTTGGACGGGGATCCATGGCAGCTTCCAGTGAGGATAGACCTCCTGTCCCAGCTGGACGGGAAGGTGTGGCATCCATCGCCGAGCCTCCTTCAGCTTTGGGTATGGCCACTGAAAGGGATCAGTCACTCTTGAGTGGGCTAGGCCCCTCAATATGTGAGACCTTGCGGAATGCAAGGGCCCCTTCCACAAGGTTGGTGTACTCGAATTGCTGGGCTGCTTTCTCATTATGGTGCAGCGACAGGGGTCTGGACCAAGTCTCTTGCCCTATACAACACGTACTACATTATTTACAGTGTCTACTGGATGCCGGCCGTGCAGCCTCCACCTTGAAGGTGCACACGGCCGCTATATCCTTCAATCATAGCCATATCGATGGCAGGTCAGTTGGTGCGCATTACTGGGTGACACAGTTTCTGCGCGGTGCCAAGAGGTTACGCCCCCCTAGGGTGAGGCGTACTGCAGCTTGGGACCTGCCTCTGGTCCTGCAGGCATTGAGCAGGGCGCCCTTTGAGCCTATGGCTGGGTCGTCCTTGAGCTCGTTATCGATTAAGACTGCCTTTCTGTTGGCAGTTACGACAGCTAAGCGTGTGAGTGAGCTCCACGCACTTTCTATTAGCCCCACATGCCTTCGGTGGAAGGCTAGTGGCACTGGGGTCACACTTTGGCCAAATGTGTCATTCATGCCTAAGGTTCTGCCCCCTGATTATGTTAACCAGGCCATAGAGTTGGCGGCATTCCATCCTCCCCCGTTTACATCCGAGGTGGAGGAAAGGGCCCACTTACTGTGTCCAGTCCGTGCGTTGCAACTGTACATTCAGGCAACACAGGATATTAGACGCTCAGAGCAACTGTTTGTGTGCTACGGCGGAAAGAATAGAGGAGGCGCGCTGTCTAAACAGCGGCTATCCCACTGGGTAGTGGATGCGATTAAGAAGGCTTATGAAGCATCTGGTAAACCTGCCCCCTCCGAGGTCATCTGCCATTCTACCAGGGGCATTGCCACGTCCTGGGCGGCGATGAGAGGGGTGTCACTGGCGGACATCTGTGCGGCGGCGTCTTGGACAGCCCCTTGCACGTTCTCGAGGTTCTATCGCCTTGATGTGGCCTCTGGATCCTCACTGACGTCAGCGATCCTGCCACTGGCTGCTACGGCAGTTTAGTAGGTGGGTTCGATTCCTCGTGACACTTCTGGTATGAGTCATCCACTATTGTTTACTGCCTACTGGCAGTCAGTAAGGAATGAAACATAACGCAAGTTACGAATGTAACTATGGTTATGTGAATTCCTGGATGACTGCCAGTAATAACGGTCACTCGGAATCTTTCAGGGCGAGAAGATTCTTAAGAGGCCGGGTGTGGGCTGTCACGTGCTTATATAGCCTACCGGGACGCACGGTCAGCCTACACGTCACATGACTTTGTTTATATTAAGACTCGACCTACGCGGAGCGCGAGAGGTATATTCACTATTGTTTACTGCCTACTGGCAGTCATCCAGGAATTCACATAACCATAGTTACATTCGTAACTTGCGTTATATGTTATATGTTGTTCGTACATTCTTCTAGACACTTAAAAACTATGAGTGTATGATATTGTTGTTTGACAAGAAAGTATGTACATGAACAGCGAGTGAATGTTACAAATAACCACCAAAGGTGGTAGTTAGTTACATAATATATCAATTCTTAGTTTCAAGAATGGTATTTAGTCAAATTCCATGTAACGGTAAAATATTATGATCATTGTTGTGACAAAAATAATAACTGTGTATAATGATAAATTACTTATCTGATATACTGTACTGTAAATGTAGTACTATACCATAATATTGAAAAACATAGATATTCAAATCCGTACACTACCGTACAATCCCTAACCCCATGCATATATTATCTACATCTAGACATCTACTCTATGTCTGTAGTAAAAATAATAACAAAATATAATTTTTTATGATTACATATTTATTATGATTACATATTCAAGAATGAACACAGCATTCATTATTATTATTCATATGGATCATTGTCATGATGATCATGGATTAGCCGCCACCGAAGTAGCAGCTACTCTTCCTGGGGTCCACAACAAACAAGTGAAACAATACATACAGTGTAACACAACAATAAAAAAATAACATCACAATAAAAACATGTACAATCTTATATCTTAATCTAAAATACATTCAGATAATGCAAATACATTCAAGACATTGAATTCATCAGGACATCAATTATACCAGGTCATCAACTATTTCTAATATATACAACTATGCAATCGGATCATTCATCGGGCCATTAGTTATATCTTTGATTTTTTTGTGATATATCGGGTACATCCTTCAGGTCATGCAGAAAATATTTGTATAGTCTATGGATTCTTGACACTGACAGTGGTACTACAATCCCGTTAGTTACCAATACCTTCATAACCCCCGGTATAAATTCATCAGTCCATAGTTTTTCCATTCAATCTTTAAAATGATTGTAGACATAATATCTAGGCGTAGGGCCTAAACATGAATGTAAGGTCTGACTAGGATGATCTATTTGACAGCCATGGCAACCCTCTTTCATATGATCAGTTATAGCCTTTTCGAGTAGTTGAGCAACTCGTATTTTCATAATATTTAGAAAGACTGCTGATCACCCCATCAGTCTCATCCATAGTCAGGGGCAAATTCATTGGGGATGGCGTCGAAAGCACTGGTGAGGTGGTTGGAGTGTCATGGGGAACGGGTGAATTTGTGGATAATAGGCCTACCCTCTCAAAAAATTCAGCGTCCCCCGTATCATAGCCCCAAAATGCCCTCTCATCATATTCAGCGTCTTCGTCCGTATCATCATATTCATCGTCTTCGTCCGTATCCCCAGTACTGGTGGGATTCCACCATGATGGTGCCTCATACACAGCCCGCCGAGGGTCCATCCACCAAGCTTTGTCTCCTCCACTTTAGCTGGATTCTCCCACTGAAAAAGTAGAGTCCTCCATGGTGAATGGTGATATCACAATTATACACAGAGTATAAGGTAGAGGTTGCGGAGTTCGCCTTTTTACCTATAGTGTAGGAGGGGTGGGCGTAGTAGCTGCAATTGTTGGTGCGTCATTTTCCAGGCTGTCATCAGGCATTGAGAATAATGTAGCTCCCTCAGGCTTTGTGACATCGATACCCCTATTAGGTATATAATCATCACTAGGTCTAGGACATGCGTGGCATTCCACACGCCTCTGTTTTACACGCGGACAATCCCCCGAATACCCTGAATCTACACGATTGATACCTCTAATCCGTTCTTCCATCAAAGTAATCTTTCGGCTCTCTTTAGTTGCTTTGAAAAAAACAGTAGCTTCCCTTAACACATGCCTTAGAATCCCTAAATCGTCCAAACCAACGGATTGGAAAGTATTTTTCTTTCTCCATTATAGATTTAGGAATTTCAAAAAGAGTATGGCCTTGAGATTTGTATCTCAATAACAGCCATAAATTTGACCTAGAACAGTCAACGATGAAGCCCTCATCACCACTACGCGTAGGTATTGTATCGTCCACTCGCACCCTTCGAGATGGTTTGATATAGGCAGGGTTTAGCTTCTGCTCCAACAGCAGATAATTGCACAACTCCAAAATAGCATTTACCAAACTCTCAAATTCAGATTCATAGACTCGTATGTAAGGCAATCTGTCTTCAAAGATACTGTCCCCTGATTCCAATGTATAGAGTTCAATATATGGATAATTCTTGAACTGACCGTATTTTCCGCCTGTCCGATAACGGCCAAACTTTTCTATCCTCATCCTCGTAGCTCAAACCGGTAGAGCACATCTTTTTCTTTCTTTCTTTTTCTTTCTTTCTTTGGGACAGCTCGTGCCTAGGCTTACTCGCTCATGCTGGGGCATGTCCCCGCAGTATTTAACACCACGTCTCAGAGGGGCGGAGCCTTCTAAGAATAACTGCTTTGTTATTCATGGTTATTACCTTTGAGGTCATACTGTGTGATAGTATAAATCAGAATCAGTTCATCATTATTGAATCATGGTTTTTTTGTTTCACGAGAAACAATAACATAGCATATATAGCTAGCATATATATATATATATATATATATATATATATATATATACATATAGGTATGCTACATAATACATTTAATAGAGACAGATGCCCAAGATTAAATCATGTCATGTTTTAATAGTTTAATAGTTCAATACTATTAGTATGCAATCATTGAGTCATTGAGTACACAAGTGTAGTGTAAAACCAATACACTAAAATAAAAAATCTATCTAATATCTAGCAGAGGTTAATGTACTAATGTTACTCTAATTGACCTCTTCAAGTGAATCTCTTTTTTTCTGTTTGTGTTCATACACAATATTCCGTTTTTCCATATCAGACCATGGAGTCCATACTATGCATTTTTAGGTCCACTCCCACAGTGACATAGCCTTACCATAGGCCTGAGTAGTTACAATAAAAGTTTAAGTTAGTACCTGCATTACATTGTCAGAATCTAACTAGAATTTAACATGGGTAACAACACATAATAAAAAAGAGGAAGAATATGTATTTGATATTTTTTATTTAGCAAGAAACATGGCATATAATATTTACATTTAATACAGATATCCATATTAAATCATGTCATGTAGTACACAGTTCAATATTACCTAATTATTGTACAAATCAATGACTTTCAGTAGTTTTTACACTAAGTCTATTACATTAATATCTATTGGTATTAATGCATCTCTAACAGGCCCCTTCATGTGAATCTCTGTTTTTCTGTTCGTTTTCGATATCCCATAACTTTAATGCAATCTTTATATCTTTAACTTTCATGCGACCCATTCTGTATGTGGGGACCTGAAGAATGTCATCCATTCGGTTCATCCAGTTAGTTTTGGGTTTCATCCAGCTAGTTTTGGGTTTCAGCCAGTTAGTTTTGACTGTAGGTGAAGCAGACTCCAAGATCCAGGCCTTGGGTACAGCTAGAGGGGAGTCTGCAGGGGATGGCGGTGGTTTGGAATAGTTCTGTGTTTCATAGTTCGGTGCTGGGGAGGATGGGGTTGTGATGGGTAGTTGTGCATTTTCGGAAAGGCCAGGAGTTTTCTTGCTTGTAGTCAAATCTAACGGCTCTCTCTGGTCAAAGTACTCGTCATCCGTATCGATTATTAACCCATCCGATTCCAAGTCCACCAGGTCCTCCTCATCATCTCTTGGCCTGTATACAGGTATTTTCATGTAGCATGGGTCCGCTGTCATGACCTCGTCCTCCGCTCTCTCGCTGTATAATTCGAAATCAGGGGTATAGACAAATCTGTCCGGTGCTGGATTATATTCCCGTATTTTGAGAGGGTTGATATATGATCTATACCTATGTTCCGTAGGTGCTGTAGGTATCGTAGGTGTATTGCCATCGGTTTGTCCTTTACCCATAAGCTCCATGACAAAATTGAGAGGAAATCATTGATGAGGAATTATCTCCTAACTTATCTGGTGCAAATAAGGCTAGATGTATTTTCTCTACAGGCCTGCAGCTCTGTTACCACCCTTTTAAATAGGGACCTGACTCAAACACCACACCCTCTCATTGATTATTCAATGGAAGATTGTCCCAAGACATTGTCTTTAGAGCAGGAAACCTTTCTACTAGATCTTACTTACTATATAGAATATAGAATACTATAGAATTACTATCTGTTCAACATGTTTTATTTGACAAGAAAACATGAAATCATATCTGGCATTCAGATGTTACACAGGAATGTTACACACTTCATGTTGTAGTAGTAGTAGTAGTAGTAGTGTCGTATATTACAGAGCCACATTACGATGAAATATCCATATAATGTTGTATAATGTCATATACTGTTTGTGCACAACAAACCTTCACTGACTGAGTTTCTGCATGTGAGCTTTGAGAGGCTTGATATTAGCTGGCCCACAGACACATTCCAAGAAGGGCCTATGTGATCAATTGAAAAGGTCTGCTATGAAATTGTAAAGGCTATTGAATTGGACCGTGGATACCATTGTGTTAATAATCTATAGAAGTGACCATCTACTTAGTATGCGGTGGTCTAGACACATTTGGAGACGCACATGCACGTGCGTACACACATACAAGGGCTTTGGGGTGCACACCCCACATGCACTATTTGGGGAGAATTATAAAGAGGGTCTCAAATGTGCGGAGATCCAGAATCCAGTGAGAATCCACAGAATCCAGGGAGAAGTCAGTCAGTCGAGAATCCAGTCAGTCAGAGTGAGATCTATAGCCAGGTTCCAGATGAGATCGGGGACTGCTATGATGGGACTGCTCTAGGATGGCTCTGGAGTTGACTGATCATGAATTTGGTAACTAAGCTTTGTCCTTAATAAAATGATACAGAAATAAGGACACGCCTGGCCTCTCCAATCATTTATGCAACAGGGTAAAAAGGGCTTCCTGGACACTCAATATACGACAAATAATGGCAAGACACTACAGTAGTAATAGTAGTCATGTAGTAATTTGTGTATTCGGTTGTGTAATATACACAAACATTATTTCAATCTTTAAAATGATTGTACACATAATATCTAGGTAGTGTTCCTAAACATCTATGCTGGACACGGTATAATTACATTGTACATGCTGTACATTGTATATACTGTATTAGACTAGTATACACTACTGTGATCATTCTTGAATATGTAATCATAATAAATATGTAATCATAAAAATGTATATTTTGTTATAATTTTTACTACATACATGGTGTGCAGACATAGAGTAGATGTCTAGATGTAGATAATATGTGCATGGGGTTAGGGATTGTACGGTAGTGTACGGATTTGAATATCTATGTTTTTCAATATTATGGTATAGTACTACATTTACAGTACAGTATATCAGATAAGTAATTTATCATTATACACAGTTATTCTTTTTGTCACAACAATGATCATAATATTTTACCGTTACATAGAATTTGACTAAATACCATTCTTGAAACTAAGAATTGATATATTATGTAACTAACTACCACCTTTGGTGGTTATTTGTAACATTCACTCGCTGTTCATGTACATACTTTCTTGTCAAACAACAATATCATACACTCATAGTTTTTAAGTGTCTAGAAGAATGTACGAACAACATATAACATATAACCCATAGACATGAGTGTATACATGAGTCTAGTTTTACTAGATGGTCCATTACATGGATTCTTACAGAAAATATAGAGACAGTAGCCTACAGGACAGGTTATATAATAAATAATAATAATAATAATAATAATAATAATAATAATAATTGAAGTGGACAGCTTTTGCCCAAGTAATCCTTTAGCCTAAGTAACCCTGATTTATAATCCATATGGTTTTAAAGTTTTACAGTTCAGCACAACTATTCTCTGACACGTTAACGCTATTCTTAAACTAATTAAGTCAACATAACTAGTACATGTTTATATCTGAACATGCATCAATATTTGTTCATTATTATACATATAGTATTTTGAACAATCTTGAACAATATGGTGTACTCTTACTATGGTGCACTCTTAATTCTGACCGATTTACAGTTAGCAAGGAACCCCGAGGTAATGCATCAAATGCATGGAATATCAATAATCGGTACGTTGAAACGATAAACACTATAGGATGTCACTCATGCCAGGTCGATAAGGACCAGGCATAGATCTAAAGAGTTCCTATAGTTTGGGCTTACACATTTTTCTAAACTGTAGTTTCTGAATTCTTGGAAAACCATCGGTACATCAGTATTACATACTTTAGTATGCATAGTGTATACATAACCTGTTATAATGGTCTTTGTTACATTTACACACTGCACCATCAGACATGCTGATGTTAATGTGTTTTGTATGCCCCATACAGTTTTTCTATGATGTTATAAAAATATAAACTACTATAAACTTGAACTATCCAGTAGTTGAACCGTTCAAGCATATCTTATTATTCTACATGTAGGTTTAGACAGTCCTTTGTAAAGTGAAAATGTATGTGTATGCCTTATTATAGAGTATAGAGAATTGTATTTAAAAAATAAATATATATATATGCTTGATACTATTGCATATTTACTAGTATGTTGGGTTGTTATTGTCAATAGTTATTGTCAACACAAAACGACCCTATCTACAGTTTTGGATTGAAAATATACTGTAATATACTGCAAATACATCCTTGGATACCTATAGCAGCATAGCTTATACCCCTGTAGTCTAGACTATAGTCTATGAACTATCAAATGTCAATCAATCAAATATCATGCAATCAATATACCATAGTCATTGCTACCTATAACCAACAATATCTACTTAACTTCAGCACCATAATGTGTTCACCTAAAATTAAATAGTCTAGTCAATTTGTTTCAAATGAGTTTTATCTGAGAAATCATATACAGTTACGTTGCCAAGGCAAAGTATGTATCCTGTGTTTGTAAAAAAGACTGTTGCTGCCTTTGCAGCCTATATCATACTATTCAAAATATTACGTTTGATAACGATGCCTTTTGATAATGGATGTGTATTGGAGGCATTGGCTTAAGAGTTGTTGTTGAACTATTGATTAGTCAGTCAAATGGCACTTTTTATTTTTATTTTTTTGCATGTTTCATGTTACGTGTGTTTTTGCGGTGTTGTGATGTATTGTGTGGTGTTAGTGCCGTATTGATGATACTGTAGGTGTTGCTATACATTTGTGATGAAATTATGTTTCGGTGATCTGGTATTGGTCCAGTGTTGATTGCAGGTATAGTTTTTGTTTTTCTTGGATCTGTATAGGATCTGTATCAATTTCTTTTGATATTACATTGGCTGTAACAGAACATTCTGTTCTGTATTTGTATGTTTTTGTTTCATGTTTTGCATTCCCGTAATGTAGGGTGTAAGATGTAGATGTTTTTAATGGTTTTGTTGGTGTTGTGAGTTTGATTTGTGAGAGTGATTAGTGTTTGAGTAGTTAGAGGTAAATAGGTTGCATTGAATAACTGGTAGTCATGCTGATGCTATGCTATACTTGCTGGTATACTACCTATGTTCAACGATACAGACAACCAACCGGTAATATTCACCATACCTATAACAATATCATAATGTTGAGCATAAACTGTCTAAATGTAACTTGTTGAGTCATATGCCAGCCATGGGACATAATGAGGCCTTATTTCAAAATATTGCCTGTTCTTTAGTAAAAGGCTATAGCCACTCAATAAGGCTTATTCGTCATGAATTTCTACAAGTGAAATTAGTTCTAGGTTCTAGGTCTACTGTAATGTCCTAAAAACACAAATGTAGTAATTATCCATCTTAGGCAAGAGCATTCACATGTTGACATTCTACCATAGCATGTGTGCATATTACAGTTTTCTTTACAATGGGGGTATAACTTTTTACCAGGAAGCATAAAACTTGTCTCGCTACTGGTCTACCTACAAGGTTTGGCTCATTAGGCCTAATCATAACACTAATTACTACAACTACAATTAGGATATACCAGTCATTGTGAGAACTTTTCTAGCATATGGCTTTTCTAGCATTAGTTGCTGATAGATAAATTCTGACATGTTGTTTACACGTCATGTCAAGTTGGCCATTCCATCATATTCTGTTGCTCAACACATATAGAACTTTGGGCCCAGACCGTGTTCCATATAGGTCATATTTGGTCATCTTGCCCTTTTATCATCATTTTACTCTTAGCCTACTGCCTGTTTACTCCGGGTTGTTCTCCTTATCCTATTTATGTCATGTCACCATCCACGTGCCTAATCATCTCAGCCCTATATTATCCTTTATATTATTTTATCATACTTATATTATGGATTTCCTGAGGCCACATTCAGATTTAATATCATATATCTTGTTGACTCCTTATTCGGTCTCCATACTGTCTGTCCCCAGGCAAGTAAACTTGCCATAATGAGAGGCCTATTTTGATTTGAGACATGTATTTGACCTTGGTGCCTAGTGAGAAAGTAGATAGGAGTATTTCTCTCTGTCGAAAGAGTTCACAGACGGCAGGGAAAGAAATGTTATCTACAGGTTGCCTGGCAACGCCAGCCTCTGTGCTTTCCCGGTCTATGGCCATCAATGACGGAACCAAGGAAGATGTCACGATACCAGTCTCATCATCCATGTGCTGGTCCAATGAGTGCTCGACAACCAGCGCCACCGTGGGATATTGCGGAAATGAACTATCTCAAGCCAATGAACATTTTATCAACAACTGACGTCAGATGCACTATTAATGCCAGTAACATACTGTGAAGAGGAGTTCAGTTCAGGTTCAGTTCGGATCCATATTGGAACAATTGAATACTCTAAATTATAGTGATGTATTGTACTATTATTATTATTATCTGAACCATGTAGCACATTCTCTATGTAAATTGACTTTATTACCTACTAAAAATTACAGTTAAAACCTTAAACTTCCTCTCAGAACTTTATTTCGTCTGTCTCCAATTCGTTTTTAAGGTATCCTTCTATTTTTTATGGTACCGTGCAGCTGTCATTCAAGATTTAAAGGGCTATCCACTCATTTGTAAGGTAAATACAGCACGGTATTTGGTCTCCCTGCTGGGTTATTGAAGGTATATATATATATTTACAGTCCTTTCTAATTAGCATTATAGAATAGATATCATTTATTTTGATCCATTAGATGGCCTTTCTCGCCATCTTTCCAACAAATTGATCCTTGGGGTCGCCGGAATTTTATTTCCATCAGTTGCCTAATTACTGTATGCCCTGTTGCACACCCTTCACATATAATGTTCGGTTATTTGGCTTGTTGTGCCGAGGCTCCGACCAGCCCTTGCCGCAGGCAGAGTTTAAGTGACTAACACGCACAGTTGAACTAAATGCTCCCAATGATAGCTTATATTCGATGAACTCAAACGTGCATTTTATAGGGTTTTTATTAATTCATATTAATTAAACACTTACAATCATACATTCACACGATCTGTTCACACTTCCCCCCAACTCAAGATGAACACAGTAACCCCGGAATCTGGATTACAGGTCCTATTGGTCTGTAGTTCTATCCTAACTCTGTCGGTAGGGTTTACTATCATTTGAGCACTCTAATCTCCCAGATTATAGTACAGTTTAGCTTGTCATGGTTGTTTCTCAGACTTAGTTAATCATGTGGTTTTAATTCTACCTTATCGTTAATCAGATGATAATTGATCAATGATCGGGATGACAAGAACACAGAGAGAACACTGGTTACAATCATATTACATCGATTATGAATAATGCACAAACATCTATTTATAGCACATAATATATAGCAAATACATTACCGCTGGTCTCTGCCTAGACATGTTCACGTTCGATGGTATTGGGTGAATCTAAATTCACTTTGTGCCATACAGAATAGTCAATGCAGCCTTCTGACTGATCCCACCTCCATATTAACACTTTCAGCCAATCAGATCCCACAGACCATCCAGCCAGCACTTCTGGCTGCTGTGGCCAGCTCCTATTACAGTCCCTGTAATATCTAACTACTTTAAACTGCTTAGATTATTACAGGTATTTATCATTTAGCCTTTTTACCAACCCAATATATAATAGGTTATTTAGAACACATTTACACAATTGAAAGGGATTAAAGATAGGTTACTTCAATTATTGTATGTTCTATGCTGAGTTGACTCTCCCTGTGAAAGGAGTCAATAATGGCCTGTCTTCCAACAGGAGAAGGGCCGTAAACCCCCCAATGGAATGTGGAATGGAATGTGGGGACCTGCGCTCTCTCACCCTAGAGCAGCTTCTTAATCTCCAATCAATCTGACCCAATATATAATTTCTCATTATGAGTACAAATCTCGCACACCCATAATAAACCAAACACCCCTCACGTTTCAGTTATGAAAATTGATATGGTTATTCATTTTCCATAAACTGAAAGATTATTTTTGATATTAATTTTTTTCGGAAATATTATTTTTTGATATTTGGGCGTATGCCATTTTTAGTAATTTCGGAACCTGTTAAATAATACTGGATCCACATACTGAAGTTATAACATTATACAACTTTGAAAAACACATTAAAATAAACACAACCCATTAACTGCATAAATCAATAAACAATGAAAATAATAAAAGGTTTACATGCGTCGATATCGTGGACATTTTTTGTAATTATCCCAACGCACCCTTAAGTATTAAAATCAGTTACAGCTAATCAAACTTATGTATACTTCTATTAATGTGGTGCAGTGCATCTCCACTTTGTAGGAGAGAAGCTTTTTCATGTCATGTCAGTTAGGGGTTACCTAACTGACATGAACTTTTGGTCACCTCTGTCCGTTTAACCTTATGGCTGTTTGCCTGGACAAAGCTTCAGACTTATCTAAACAACCCCCTTGGTTTGAGGAAGAAGGACAGTTTATTTTCCACACAAGACTGGTTCCTTATCTTTAAGAAAACATTCTTCCTGCGCTCCCCCCACCTGAAACGACTCTTTTGGTTGCAGAATGGGGCCCAGTTGGTAAACACATGTTCAATCAATGCAGTTTATTACCCCTGGTAGTTTCCTGTTAGGAACTTCAAATTGTGATTTTAACAAAATAATCGATTTTGCTTCTCAACAACTTGGTGTCATTTACTTCTTTGGATTTTTTAATTTGACTTTAACAAAAGCAACCCAATTGAAAATTGCAAAACCTTGCAACCTCTTAACCACATTATGTGTCTTTCACACATGCAGTCTTTGTGCTTGTGTGTGTGATAGTTTGTGCGTGCGTGCGCGCACACGCGCTCACGCACAAAACCCACTTGCACTTTGAGACAATGTTCCCCCCTCCCAATCGAAGGAAACTTAATCATTTTACCAGCATTCTTTTTTACCTTTGTCCATTTTCCATAAGGACTTAATTGGCACAAATTAAATCCACTTATCTGCTAACTTGTTGTCTAGTACAGATATAATGAACCCACATACATCATCACATTTATATGCACTGGTAGACACACATCTCGTGTGTGAGCGTGTGTGCGCGTGCGCGTGCGTGTGTGTGTGTGTGTGTGCTGTTTGTGACATCTTGTTGTCACTGACCCCAATTGTTCCCTGCTGTAGGAACAAAATGGGTGGAGAAGCATTTCACATGCTACTCTCCTGTCCCAGTTCTGATCTCGCTGGCATGAAAGCGTTCACCCACGCCCATCTTTTTCCTTTTCTAGGATCTAAAAGGACAGGAGCCATTTTGGCCTTCTTCTCGGCCGCTTTACAAACTCGACACAACAAATGTGTCGACACTGCGGTTTTCTGTACCAGACTGGACTTTGCCATTCCTGGTTTGCCACCCTTCACGGGGGCAATCTTCGGGTGACCCCTCACGAAAGTCACCCCAGGGTGCTTGGCGTGTGTGTCATGCACCTCCCCCACCGCCTCTTGAACGCGTGGACTGGCACCAGTAATGCCACAAATCACGCTCGGCGTTTCTGTGGTGAGAAGGTTTGATGACTCGTCGGCCTTGCCCACGCCGTTTGTGGGCATGGCTCTGATGATGAACGGTGAGGCGTAGGCAGCCTCCAGCTCCGGAAGGCCGCTCGCCTGTTCCGCTCCCGTTGACAGCTCTGCCTCCGCTGTCGGTTCTGCTTGTCCAACGTCGATGTTCGGCGATTCCTCCTCCGTCGAAGGCTGCGGAACTGCGTGGTTCACAGGTGCGACGTCTGCCGCTCGTTGGTTTCCCTCAGCTCCGCCCGTAGCCGCTCTTGGCCTGCTACGGTGCTGACTGAGGGTCGGTGTAGAGAGCCCTGGGCCCCCTGCATGGTTACTGCAGGAAGCACCAGGCTGTTCCTCCGTTGTGACAGGCTCGGTTTGCTCCCAGCCCGGATGACTGGTAGCCCTGTCTCTTCGCCCCTCTGGGGCTGTCCCGGTCCCCGCTGGCACCGTCTCCGCTCCGCCCGTCTCTACGCTGGCGAAAGGGTTCGTGATGTCACATCTCGTGACGTCTGGTGCTGCGTCTGCGGGCTGGATGCCCCTCTCCTCTGGGGCTCCTATGTCCCTGCTCTCTGCAGGACACTCACAGAGGCCTGCTGTGACGACACCTCTGGCTACCCTGTCATTCTCCTGACAGATAGCAGCCCTGATTAAACGGTATCTTTCACTGTTGTACTGTTTAACATATAAATTCAGTAATTCATTTTCTATGTGTGCGAGTCTATCTTCGTTTTGTTCCTGAAGGATTATCTCGTAATCTACTGACGCGTCTATCACAGCGTCCATCGCCCTGTCCAGCTCAGCAAAACTTTCAGTTATCTCGCTGGATGAACCCCTGTCCATACAAAGATCCACCCTATAGGTTGTGCTATCAAACATAGCTTGAGCCTGTGAGCTCTGTATCTTTAAAGAAGCCATTTTTCCACCCCCTCTGTCCCTCCCTTTAACAAACAGTACAGGAACTAATTGGACTGGGTTAGTGGTTTAGTCGACTTTCACAAATCATTCATTCACTCAAGTAAATGGTTAGTTTTTTGGCCCAGCTTTAATTAGCGGACTCTGACATTATTTCTACTCAGAGAAGCCCATACTTCCCTACCAAATAAACCTTTTTATACTATAACCTTTTTATATTATATAGATTATATATAATATAAGTATATAGATTTATATTGGCCGTGGGCGGTCAAACTCTTAGCCTTCCGTTAAACCTGGATTACAGGTTTTGCTAGATGCGTCACGCAACAGTTATTATAGACACGCCCTTCCTTTATGCGCACTTCAAAGCGCGCTTTCAGCGTTAAACATTATTGACTGGTAAGATTATTACATCGCCTTTAATGCTGAGTTTAGAACCCTATTTTGTTCTAAACATTTATCACCGCTATTAATTACTACTTTGGTAGGTTATACCGCATGACAGTAATTACCAGTCCCCCTGGACATTTCATGACAGAAAGAGGAATTTCCCCCCTCCTCACATGCACTAAATGCTGTTCTTCTTGGTGCGGTCTAAGCACCCAGAAAGAAAACACTTTTATTGTGGTTACTATAAAAAGCACCTCTCTTGGTTTAAACGACCGGCGTCTTATCCGGTCTCAATTAAACTTTATGTTTGGTTACAAATAGTCTTAAATAATCAGTTTCCTAAACTGACCGTCGATTAGAACTTTGCCCTATCGAACAATGACTCCCAAACTATTGTTAAACCCGCAGTCACTTGTGGCTTACGGTTTTAACAGCTGTTTTTCCCATGGCCCCATAACCACATGAAAACAGTTTAACGGTGCCGCGTAGTTAGTAGCACAAATCAAACGGCATGCCGTCACGGCAGCATTTATAGTTGATTTAATCCTGTGGATGCTAACGACTGCGGCATGCGCTGCTATCAACGCACGGCTTGAATTTCAGTTGAATACACGTCACACCAGACAACCACAATCAAACTGGGTGCCGTTTTTCGGCCCCAAGTCTGTCTGATTTAATCCTGTGGTTATTAGTGTGGCACGATTCAACTCTGTGTGCTGGTCCCAACGCACAGTAATTTATCTTTGTTATATTGTGGTCACTTTAGTGACTATACACCGATCTACGCTGTTTAATTTAACAGCACGGCAACTGAATAAAGTCAAACCGTCTCAGTTGAACTATATTCTGAATTACAACAACTTTAAATTGCAGATCCCTTTAGGGACTGCTATTTAAAGCCCTTTACAACGCGGTTGCAATTTAAACTGTAATATGTCAAACGGTTTCGGTTCAGACTATATTATATCTTAAATATGCCCGGGCGCGTGTATAGCTGCACGCTGTCCCCAGCGCACGGCACTTTCTTTCTGTTCAAACCAGGCACTCTATGGTTTAAACAGTTCGCTCGGCGGCGAATTAACTTTCGCTCGGCGGCGAATTACTGTGCACTGATCCCAATGCACAGCACAACTGCCTTTAAATTGCGGTCACTTTAGTGACCACTAATTTAAAGTTCTTTAAACGCGGTAGCGATTGAAACCATAACATGTCCAAACGGTCTCAGTTTAGGCTATATTATGCTTCCAACCGCCCGGCCGTGATCTAAACTGTGCGCTGATGCGCACGGTACAGATCTTGTCGCTGCACGCAGCGATTTACACTAGCAATATGTCTAGATTATAGGCTATTACTAGTCAAACCGCCCGGCCGCGATTTCAAACTGTGCGCTGATCCCAGCGCACGGTACTTTCTTTTAAATCAAGTCACGTCAGTGACCTACCCCGATTTAAAACTGTGCGCTGATCCCAGCGCACGGTACAAAACTCTTAAATCGGTATAAATTAGGCCCTTTAGTGGCCATACGATGTGCACTTTAGTGCACAGCGAATTAAAACTGTAATATGCCTAGATTATAGGCTATATTACGGTTACAGCCGATTTAAAACTGTAATATGCCTAGATTATAGGCTATATTACGCTTTAAACCCCCCGCAACGAATTAAAACTGTGTGCTTTAGTAGCACACCGATGTGCACTTTAGTGCACAGCGAATTAAAACTGTTCGGTTATTTGGCTTGTTGTGCCGAGGCTCCGACCAGCCCTTGCCGCAGGCAGAGTTTAAGTGACTAACACGCACAGTTGAACTAAATGCTCCCAATGATAGCTTATATTCGATGAACTCAAACGTGCATTTTATAGGGTTTTTATTAATTCATATTAATTAAACACTTACAATCATACATTCACACGATCTGTTCACACTTCCCCCCAACTCAAGATGAACACAGTAACCCCGGAATCTGGATTACAGGTCCTATTGGCCTGTAGTTCTATCCTAACTCTGTCGGTAGGGTTTACTATCATTTGAGCACTCTAATCTCCCAGATTATAGTACAGTTTAGCTTGTCATGGTTGTTTCTCAGACTTAGTTAATCATGTGGTTTTAATTCTACCTTATCGTTAATCAGATGATAATTGATCAATGATCGGGATGACAAGAACACAGAGAGAACACTGGTTACAATCATATTACATCGATTATGAATAATGCACAAACATCTATTTATAGCACATAATATATAGCAAATACATTACCGCTGGTCTCTGCCTAGACATGTTCACGTTCGATGGTATTGGGTGAATCTAAATTCACTTTGTGCCATACAGAATAGTCAATGCAGCCTTCTGACTGATCCCACCTCCATATTAACACTTTCAGCCAATCAGATCCCACAGACCATCCAGCCAGCACTTCTGGCTGCTGTGGCCAGCTCCTATTACAGTCCCTGTAATATCTAACTACTTTAAACTGCTTAGATTATTACAGGTATTTATCATTTAGCCTTTTTACCAACCCAATATATAATAGGTTATTTAGAACACATTTACACAATTGAAAGGGATTAAAGATAGGTTACTTCAATTATTGTATGTTCTATGCTGAGTTGACTCTCCCTGTGAAAGGAGTCAATAATGGCCTGTCTTCCAACAGGAGAAGGGCCGTAAACCCCCCAATGGAATGTGGAATGGAATGTGGGGACCTGCGCTCTCTCACCCTAGAGCAGCTTCTTAATCTCCAATCAATCTGACCCAATATATAATTTCTCATTATGAGTACAAATCTCGCACACCCATAATAAACCAAACATATAATGCTTGGGTTAATCCATCCCTGACCGCTGACAGATCATACAATAGCCTAAATATATATATACTAATGGTTTGTCATAATGGATATAGATTTTTCAAATTAATTTAATTTGAAATGAACATTGTCAGATATTAAGAAATGGAATAATGTTACAGCTAAGTTTGTATGGTGTATGGAGTATGAGTGTGTATTCAATATCATTTACCATTGCATTCTATAAAACAATGGCAGTGAATCGTGATGCATTGGGAGATTGTAGATCTGCTACTTTTGCATCATTTTTAAAAGTGTCTAAAGAGTCTAACACATTTTCTTCATACTTCTTCATACTTTAGTAACTTTAAAAACACAAGAAAGAATGTGACCAGGTCTAGCAAAATGGTCCTCATCTCGCCTATAATGAAAAGGCAGAAAATCTAAAATAAACTTGATTTTGTTTTGTTTTGTGATTTTCGTTTTTTTTTCATATTAACACAGCTTGAATGTTTAAGAAGGTTTTCATTCCAACAGATTATTGATTTGGGCAAATTAAATGTATACATTTATAAGTCAGAGTAGGCTAGCCAGCTCTAGGTGTTGAAATGTTGTGAACATTCAAAGGGGATTTTCTCAGCTTTGGGTAAAACGGCACAATCATTTTAAAATGGTCATATCTCCTTCAAATATTTTTCAATTTCATTGAATGATACATCATATGAAAGCTTACATTCTGTACTTTAATAATCTGTAAAAAACTGAAAAATTACTCTGGTCGAGATGAGGGCCTATTTGCCAGAAATGGTATCAGTGATTAACCCTTAGAAGAGCAAAGACGCCAATTGGCGTCATTGCTTATATTCTGTAAATGAGCAATGACGCCAATTGGCGTCTTTCTCTTTTTTGATTAATCTAAACATATTAATATGCTCCGAAGCGCTGTTTAAATTCCTGAGCTTATATTCCAACTACATTACCCAGAAAACCCGTGTCACGTGACACACGTGTACGTGTTGCCATTGGAAGCTGGTCCCACCCCCTGTAAACAGTGGGGGCAGAGGGAGTCTTCATAGTTTTCATTGTTTTGCCTGTTTTGCCGTCTCGCCCGAGCGATTTTCTAGCAGAAAAAGTTGAAAGCAGTACTATTTATTTGAGCGAGTTTTGTGGTAGTAGTATTGATCCATACGCGTCCCAGTCGCCTTCTCCAGGCGGAGTAGCCCTGGTCCAGTGCTTACAGCAAGACTCGCTGCTCCCTCCCTCCTTTTTTCATTGTCTCCCCATCGTCGTCCGATGAGCTATACCGGGAAACCATTGAAGAAGACGATCAACCCGGAATGTTTTGAGGTAATCTTATTGTAGAAAATGCCCTTCTATAGTGATCAGAAATCATAAGATGATCGCTACAAATAGATGCTTGGATAATTACTACTACTAGTCAGATCATGACGCCAGAATGACTCACCACGATGCCCCCCAGCCATTAGCCAGCACCTTTGGTGCTGGCTAATGGGGGGGTTGGTGCATTGGTGCTGGCTAATGGCTGGAGGGGGGGTTTGGTGTCGATCGGTTGGTCGGTGCAGTACAAATGTATCGTAGCAGGCATGCACGCATGGCAGTACAATTATTTTATATTGTAGCGTGCCTTATAGGCGATCTGATCTTTAGAGTAATGTTCGCTCCTTTTATTTACTGTCTACAAAGACGGAGAACAAACATGCATCGTTTACTGAAGCAACGTGTGGTTATGATGACCTTGCTACAAGGATCGGAGGGGGGACGGGGAGTGAAGCTAACAGTAGCGTATTATATAAGATCTGTATGACGTTTCATTGACGTCTGAGCTTGCATGATAATCGCATTCATTGTATATTGTATACAATCATGATTGTACATTGTTTAGTGTGTCTCCGTGTGATGATGACGATGATGTCAGATAGCCTACGTCCCCCCCCCCAACTGGCTATTGGCCGGGCTGACTACAGCTAAATGTTTATTTTTATATATTTAGAACTGGCATCAGATGAGGAGGAGGAGGAGGATGATGATGATGATGATGATGATGATGATGATGAAGACGAAGAGTCAAGACTGCGATGGAGTTCTCCGACACTGAACCGGATGCATTCATTCATTTCAGTTGTTGTTTTTTTTTTTATTTAGCCTACACACACACACACACACCGTCAAGAACAACTGGAATGCAGTGGTTTGGGGACACTGGGTAGTTTGGGGACAACTGTTTTGTATGTAGGCCTATTTATTTTCTGTAATATTTATTATAATTGTATTATGTTAGTAGTCATAAAAAATAAAAGACGCTTTTACAATGAGTTAGACCTGTCATGGCTATTTTGTTCACTATTCTGAGGTTTATGGTTTGACTAAGCGAGTTTCAACTGTGATTTACTCTGTAACGGTAGTGGTAAGAACCCAATTTTTTGTTATAATACAGTATACATTCAAGTCTATATTTTGATACATATCATGGGCACCAAGTCATATCAAAACAATGTCCTTGGATGTGTTTTTTATCAAAACTGTGTTTCTTCGTAACAGGTTTTTGAGATTCATGCATGAATATACAAGGTACTGGTAAGACTATGTAGACATGGTATATATCAAAATGTGCGTTAGAATGTCTACATTTACCCAAAAAAGAATTTGAGTTTCTATCACGTTCCAATGCAGAGCTATGGGAACTTTTAGCTGGATAGGTCAGATTGGTCCTGACTGACCATGCTATTTATAGATGGCAAAATATCTCCAGTGGTACATGTGAGAAACTTTTTTATTTTTATTTTTTTAACTAGACAACTCACCCTTTAAAATGAGATATGGCATGGGTGTGTACGCCCAGCAGAAAAAAAGTTCTTTAGAAAATAAAACTTCAACTGGTCATAACTTTTTTTGGTTGTCCTAGAAACAGAAAACAGTGTAAATGCAGGCTCTTTTAAATGGCTTCCAACACAAGAACTAACATTTTATCAACTCAGTTCTTTTTTTTCCTGGAAGCAGACAAGTCAAGCTTTCTCTGAAGGTCTTTCGTTGTCACACATTCACAACAGAGAATTTTCAATAAATCATTCAAAAACGCCATTCTGCCATAGAGAAGTCTACAAACTATATAGAAATCCTTGAAACTCTCAAAGAGTTAATGTGTTGTTTCTTTATGATTTTGATGTGCTGAATCCATTTCTGCCATATGCCGAGTGATACGGGTCACCGTGTGGTCAGAAATTGAGTAATTAGCATAATTTAACCCCAAAACTGGAAATGGGCTATAATTCTGAAAAATAATTGTACTTCAAAGGCAATACTTGCTACGATCATGACTGCCGACATTGCATGCCCAAATCATCTTGAAGCCAGAGACCTGCAGGGTGAATCAACACTTATCATTGATGGTCAAGCTCTGGTCATAGAAAAGCTGAGCCTGTGAATTAATATAGGCCTATTTGTATTATGATTATGATGATTATTATTGTTATTAATTACTAAACTTCTACATCTTTAAAACAGAAATTGATTCATCACCTATATCATACAGAAACATCAAATAAAGTACTGCAAAGTATCGCATTTGATCGAGATTTGTCAATTATTGTTATTTCTTAGTTTTGGCCCAGTTATTACAAAGTTGTGCAAATAATGACAAAAATGTGTTGAAATATTAATTTCTTGATTTTAGAAGAATTATATATGAGAATTATAGCCGATTCCAGTTTTGTTATTACTCAATTTCTGAGCACACGGTGACCCATATCACTCGGCATACGGCAGAAATGGATTCAGCACATCAAAATCATATAGAAACAACCCATTAAGCACAATTATTTATCAGAATTATAGCCCATATCCAGTTTTTAGTGATTAATTATGCTAATTACTCAATTTCTGACCACACAGTGACCCATATCACTCGGCATATGGCAGAAATGGATTCAGCACATCAAAATAATATAGAAACAACCCATTAAGCACAATTATTTATCAGAAGTATAGCCCATATCCAGTTTTTAGTGATTCATTATGCTAATTACTTAAATTCTGACCGCACGGTGACCCGTATCACTCGGCATACGGCAGAAATGGATTCAGCACATTAAAATCATATAGAAACAACACATTAAGTACTTTTCCTCAAAAATGCCTACAGGCTTTTGGCATTTCCGGACCGGTCTAATATATGGAGCATGTGACGGACTGATTGACACGAGGCATGACTAATGAATGACTAATGAAATTAAGGTTTTCATAGTAAACTGTGACCTGCAGTCGCAAATATGCAAAAGCTAAACTCATTTTGTATAACTATTGAACATTTTCAAATAATGTCATATATATTTGCCATGCAATGGCAAAAAACACAGCTTTGATTATACCATTATACTTAAAGGGACTGTTAAGTTTTGATGGGATATATGTCCTCATTTGTATGCAATACTGTTATACATATAATGTGTAATGATATGATTGTGCCACTGTGAGGCGTCAAGACACAAGCTATAGGATGCATACCTGCCTCCTATATGTCAGTATGTCCTAATCACATCCATATGAATACCACCTGTGTGTAACTTAACTTCAGTGGATCGCTGTCACCGTGAGACTGATGAGTGCAGGCTGTGCAGCCCTTCTAATAAAATACGCCAGGCTTGGCTAAATGGATTCTTATCTCCATGTTTTCGAATGCAACGCAGAACTACAGAATAACTTAACAGGTTATGGGTCCAGGAGTCGTTCGGAAGAAAAGTTTGTCGGTTTCCACCGCAACGAAGAGCGTGCTAACGGGTTGCTAAGCTAGCAAGGAGAGCAAGCTAGCATCATGGATCAACGAGCAACAAGCAGATTGCCTCGACTGGCGTTCGATGGAGATGAGACCAAATATGAGATTTGGGAGACCAAAATGTTGGGACATTTTCATTTAATAGGGATAAAGCCCACGGTCTTGGGAGAACCGATGACTGCAGCAGAAATAGCAGCATACCAGAAGAAAAATGCAGATGCATATGCCGAGATGATTCAACTGTTGGACGACAAGAGCCTCTCATTAATTATGAGGGATGCTGCCGACGATGGAAGAAAGGCTCTGAAAATATTAAGAGAGTATTATGCCGGGAAGGGAAAACCCCGGATAATTAATCTGTACACCATGCTGACATCGCTCCAGAAAGCGGACGACGAAAGTGTTACGGACTACATCATCAGAGCAGAAACAGCCATCACAGCACTGCGAAATGCAGGTGAGACATTGGGAGATGGTCTACTAGTAGCTGTTGTAATCTAAGTACGGGACCCTCGTCTGGGTTGACAGACAGGTAGTGTGTGCAGGCTGGGTGGTGTGTGACAATCCTGTTGAAGTATTACTTTGGTACGGCGACTGCGGCGGCGGCCGGCGGGTACCCGGGAGAACAAATTAACGAGACACGAGACAGTATCACGCTAAGGTTCACAAAGTTTATTACACAAACATGAAACATATATAGTGCTGGATCATAATGACGTAACAATAAGATATGAGACAGAAGAACGTGCCTACTGCAGCAAGGCTGACCTTGCTGTCGCCTAGATGTCTCTCGTAGCCTATCTATAAAGAATGCTACAGTACCGGCAGTACACAATACATATCAAGTACTCTGTATCTCAAGTTCAAGTACATAGACTAAGATGTACTGTGCATGGGCTAATATCACAACAGTTCCCGTCTTTGATTCTGAAAGAAACAACTGATACTATATTGATACAGTGTGGAAATACGTCGCAATCACAATCTCGGAACCGAAAAAACTAGCCAATATCACCTTATCACTTCGTCTGTGATATCAATCTTTGCTAGGAAAATTGTAACCGAGTCCCCCTCCTCATCAACCATCCATTGGGCGAACACACGCATGCGATTTGATTGCGACGCGAAAGAAAGAGGAGAGAGAGAGAGAGAGAGAGAGAGAGAGAGAGAGAGAGAGAGAGAGAGAAGAGAGAGAGAGAGAGAGAGAAAACAAAGAAACAGAGGGGAAGACATCAAGAAAATCCAACGCTACATATTAAAAGAAAACACATTAAAACATCTAACATTAATAATATAATCATAAATATACAAAAAATCATTAGGGGAGGGAGAGGGAAAGGAGGGGAGGGGTAGGGAAAAAGGATTGGGGATGAGAAGAAAAGGGAAGGATACAAAAATAAAAAACACAATAAAATCATCCTGACTATAACACAATAAAATCATCCTGACTATATGTAACCTAAGTTAGATCACTGATCATCTTCAAACCTAACTCATTTCTAAACTAATTAATAATCAATCTTGAATCAAGTAATGTTCTATCTAATTTCTACACTCCTAGAATAAAATATAAGACACAAAATCAGTAAATCAGTCTAATCTAAGACTATTCTATTCTTGATTATTGTTGCTCAGTGATCTTTGAGCATCACCTTTCATCTATCCTCTTACTCACTGTCTAGTGGTGTTGCATTCAGGTTGGCACAGTGTTCACAATCATTATCAGTGGCCTGTAGAGTATATGCGTTGTTAGAGTGGATGCTTCTGGTTTCTAACAGGAATGCTGTGTTTACGGTGTGGCCTACAATCTTACTAATACACGCTTTAACGCACATCAACCCAACGCAGAAAACAAAAATGCACATCACTAGTTGAATGACTAACTGTAGTATGAGGCCCTTCCAACCTGACATTAATGAGTCTAACCAGCCAAATTCTCCGTCATCGGTCACTTCTCTATCCTGTAGCTCCTGTCTGATTTGGGTCATGTTATTCAATGCCTGTTGTATGACCTGACCATCAGCATCATCTTCTGGGATGAAAGTACAACATGTCTGATCTCCTATGAGAACACACACCCCCCGATGCCCCTGTCAATAGATCCAAAATCAATCTGTTTTGCATAACCATTAAACGCAAGGCGGTTAACTCCTTGCGCACACTCTCTCCTTCGGTGACACTTGCATTGATAAATGACATTAGCCTCTCTACTTTCTCACATACTTCACCTAATCCAGAACTTGCCCTGTGTGGGATTGTACTGCCTCCCTTAGATCTGAAGGCCCTCTTTGAACGACTGTGAAATCATGTATGCTACAGTGTGTGGAATAACAGTATTTGGCAGCAAATAAAAACAAATAAGAACTCTGCTTCACTGAAAACACAAATAAAATAAAATAATCCATGTTTGGACCCCCCCCTTCACCGACAGTGTCCAGGGCGTAGATCCCAGGCAATAACAGGCTGTGCCTCGCATCTCCATATCAGCAACTGTGCACAATGATAGTTTTCAAAAACAGGCTGTGCCTCGCATCTCCATATCAGCAACTGTGCGCAATTGACCCGCATCGAAATCCATGTCAGATGATGACCTCGCATGAATCTCCATCACAACTTGTCTTTGCCTTCTTGCTTGTGCCTTTCTCTGATATTGCCAGGCACGTGTGCTCCCTTGAACTGGCCATGCATCTCCATTGCGGCTGAAAAACAGCAGTGTAGGAATGTCGCGCGCGTCCTTGATGATAGTAGTATCCACAGGGCTTGACCGCTAATCCAAATCGAAAAACGGCAGTGTCTAATCTCGCGCACATTCTTGATGATAGTATCCACAAGGCTCGACCGGTAATCCACATCATTGACTCATATTGTCTGTGATTGATATCCTTTTCGTCACGAGCATAATGAGTCAATGTGCATATCTCCATCATGAGTTCAGGAAAAGGATGATCTCCAACGTACCGAAGATTGACCTTTGGACTTGGTCAAGTGGTCAAGGATAACATCCTGCACCGACATTTGACCATTTGGCTTGATCAAAGTGGTACATAGTCAATTTGTCCATGTGTCCTTGCATCTCGAAACCTGTCCCCCGCTGGGGCTGGGGCAGCGATGCGATGACCTCCAAACGTCCGACGTAGCCCCTCTGGGCCTGTGGCAGCGATGTGATGATCTCCAAGCGTCCGATGTAGCCCCTCTGGGCCTGTGGCAACCGAGCATGTTGGTTTGGCCCTGTCCTCTGATGTCTGGTTTTGGGGCGGTGGCTGTTCGACGCCCGAGGCGCATCTCCCTGTTGGTGATGTGATGGTCGTCGGCCGAACGCTTAGGTCCTTTGGACTTCCCTATATAGGGTGCAGTCCAGGGCCTGGACCCTTCTCCACTTTAGGTCGGCCTTAGGATGAATAGCACTCCCTTGCACTGTCTGCTATCTGTGTTTTGGGACAAAACTGAACAGCAGGTTTCCCCCCCAAAAATACACTGGCATATTGTGTGTGTGGGACCTCATGTCCCGTCTTTGATCCACCCGTTTACAGGTAACATAAAATATTGTTTCAACCTTAATCAATATTTCATCTAACATTCTGCCCATACAAAGATAATAATGCTAATAATACAATTAAAAAAAAATGTGTGTGTATTCATTCAGCATGTGTGTGTTATACGTACCCATCCATTTGTTCGTGGCCTTGGCGAGTTGCACTGTGTAGGGATTTGTTATCTCTAAAGAACACTGTTCTAATAACAAGATAAGTGGCCGATGACGGAGAATTTGGCTGGTTAGACTCATTAATGTCAGGTTGGAAGGGCCTCATACTACAGTTAGTCATTCAACTAGTGATGTGCATTTTTGTTTTCTGCGTTGGGTTGATGTGCGTTAAAGCGTGTATTAGTAAGATTGTAGGCCACACCGTAAACACAGCAAGGCTGTCGCCTAGATGTCTCTCGTAGCCTATCTATAAAGAATGCTACAGTACCGGCAGTACACAATACATATCAAGTACTCTGTATCTCAAGTTCAAGTACATAGACTAAGATGTACTGTGCATGGGCTAATATCACAACAGTAGCCATGATCTTAAAAGGACTGCCTGTGAGTTTTAAGCCATTCGCAATACATGTGGCACATACAAATGATGACATCACATTCGCTGAATTCAAGACTAAGCTACGAAGTTTTGAAGAAACAGAGAAGACAAATGCAGCTGAGTCGGGCGACAGTGTGATGAAGACTCAGGGGAGAGCCGGACGGCGACCCACCAAGACAAACGCAAGAGACACAGAGATAGTGTGCTTCAAATGTGGCACCAAAGGACACCGAGCGAGAGAGTGTCGACAGAAGACATGGTGTAGTCGATGCAGAAGCGACACACACAAAGACGCCACATGTAGGCGCAAGGATAAGGACAAAAGGGATGGAGCATGTAAAATCACAGAAGAAGATGACGGCGCCGACTCAAGATGAGGGACGGAGAGCAGCAGCCGGCGAGCGCCATCCAGGAGAGGGGCCTGATGGTGGACACGGGGGCCACATCACATATCATCACCGACGTGACCCAGTTCAAGGATTTCAACGGCGCGTTTAGATCAGAAAAACACAGTATCGAGTTGGCAGACGGCACCCGATGCAACGGGGTCGCTCAGAGAAGGGGAAATGCTGAGGTTTCCCTAATCAACAGCGGAGGACAGCGACACAAGGCGACGCTGAGAGACGCTTTATTCATACCGTCGTACCCCCAGAACATCTTCTCGGTGAAGGCGGCGACTACCAGTGGGGCCACGGTTGTCTTTAAAGAGGAGGAAGATGCACTGATAACCAGAGACGGTACCAGATTTAACATTCATGTTTATGGAAAGTTGTATTATTTGCATACTGAGGGTGAGTCTAATGACAAATGTAATGCATGTCATGACATTCAGACATGGCACGAGATATTGGGCCACTGTAATTATAACGATGTTTTAAAATTGCAGAATGTGGTTGAGGGTATGCAGATCAAGGGCAAAGCAGGTAGGCCCGAACAAGAATGTGAGGTGTGTATTCAGGGGAAGTTTGCACAAACGAGAAATAGAGACCCTGATACCAGAGCAGAGGCTCCCTTACAGATGGTGCACACAGACCTAGCAGGTCCTGTAGCCACAGAATCAACAGATGGTTACAAATATGCGCTATCGTTCACTGACGATTACTCGAGCGCAGTGTTTGTATATTTTCTAAAGAAGAAAAGCGACACAGTACAAGCTACGGAAAAGTTCCTAGCAGATATATCCCCTTATGGGAAAGTGAGGTGCATGAGATCCGATAACGGGACGGAGTACACATGTAATGATTTCCAAACACTGTTGAGGAAAAATAAGATCAGACATGAAACGTCAGCTCCGTATTCCCCACACCAGAACGGGACCGCTGAGAGGGGTTGGCGTACTCTTTTTGAGATGGGTAGATGCATGCTAGTTGAAAGCAAGCTACCAAAACAACTATGGCACTATGCAATACAAACAGCAGCGGTGGTACGTAACAGATGTTTTAACAGGCGTACAGGGCAGACCCCTTACCAGCTGCTGACAGGCAAGAAGGCTAATGTATCTAAAATGCAGAAATTTGGGTCTGTATGCTACACGTACAAACAGGATAAGGGAAAACTGGATTTTGTGAGATATGACAAGAACAGCCCGGCATATTTGGTATATCATCCAGATACAAATAAAGTGCAAAAACACAGGCTAGTGAAGTTTGTGAGCAGGGCATCTGTGGAGAAACCTACGCAGACAGATGAGACAGATCCAAATGATGGTTATGACCATATGATACAACCTAGGACTAGCGCGACCACGCAGGGGGTCAATAGGAGAGCGGAGAATGCTCAAGAGCCAAGTGTGCAGAGTAGAAGTACACATAGTGGTAGTCCAGGTGCAGTGAGGAGCCAAATACAACAGAGTGTGACAGGTGATGAACCTGAGAGTAGGAGGTATCCAACTAGAGAAAGGAGGAAACCTAGTCACTTAGATGACTTTGTTGATGAAGACAGTGATAGTGATGGGATTCATACCACAGTAGACTACTGCTACAGAGCGGTATATGGTGTTCCACAGACTTTTGGGGAGGCTATGAGGTCAGCTAACTCAAAAGAGTGGGTAAAAGCCATGGATGAGGAGGTCCACTCATTAAATGAGAACAAGACATTTACCCTGACAACCCTACCAATAGGCAAGAAAACAGTGGGGGGTAAATGGGTTTACGCTATCAAGAGTGATGTGGACGGAAGAGACAAGTACAAAGCACGGTTTGTGGCCAAGGGTTACAGCCAGGTAATGGGAATAGACTATGGGGAAACGTTTTCACCCACAGCAAACCTGACGAGTGTAAGGGTGGTGTTACAGAAAGCAGCGCAGGAGGACCTGCTCCTACACCAGATGGACGTGAAAACAGCGTATTTACACGCTCCCATACATTATGACATACATCAATCCACCAGAGGGTTATGAAGAGAAGGATGATGGTCTAGTGTATAAGCTAGAAAAATCACTTTATGGTCTCAAACAATCAGGGCGAAATTGGAATAGAGTCTTGCACGATTGTTTAACTGAAAACAAAAGATGAAAAGGTAATCATAATCATATGGGTCGATGACTTGATAATTGCAGCCAGCAATGAGGAGATTTTGAGAGAGGTGAAAGAGATGCTTGCAGGAAAGTTTAAAATGAAAGATCTAGGCAGACTCAAACATTTTCTGGGTATCGATTTCAGCCAATCTGATGGATGTGTAACCATGTCACAGGAAAAGTACACTAACAAGATACTACAGCGTTTTAATATGGAAAATTGTAGAACCAGAGAAACGCCCTGTGATAAGAAACTTGAATATTCTGAAGATGCAATCAAAATGAATGATGTCAGGATGTAGTACAGGGAGGCTGTAGGGAGCCTTATATACCTAACCACTTGTACCAGACCAGATTTAAGCTTTGTGGTGAGCAGGTTATCACAGTATTTTGCCGAGCCTACAGAAGAGCATTGGGTTACTGTGAAACATGTTCTAAGATATCTCAAAGGTACTTCTGAGAAAGGGTTAAGTTTCAAAAGAAACAGTGAGAAGCTAGGTATACAGGCCTACAGTGATGCTGACTGGGCGTCTGATGTCAGCGACAGGCACAGTACCACAGGGTACTGTGTGAGTCTTAGCAATAACAGCTCTCAAGTTTCTTGGAAAACTAGAAAACAGCCTACAGTAGCGCTCTCCACATGCGAGGCGGAGTACATGGCACTGGCTTCAACCATACAAGAGTGTCTATACCTAGAGCAGTTACTAGAAGGTATAGATAACTACAAGTACACACAAACTGTAGTACATGAGGATAATCAGGGAACGATTGCTCTCGCCAAAAACCCTGTAAACAGACAGAGGAGTAAGCACGTGGACATAAAGTACCACTTTATCAGGTCCACTGTGAGTGAGGGGAGAGTCATTCTGATGTATTGTCCTACAGATGATATGGTTGCTGATATAATGACGAAACCTGTAACTAAATTGAAATTGAAGAAGTTTGGTGCTATTATTTTTGGAGTCTGAAATGTGTAAAGACAGGGGTTCACATTAATTCTGTATGTTTTTTTGTTTTGTTAAGATTACAACAACCTGAGTACAAGTGGGGGTGTTAAGTTTTGATGGGATATATGTGACCACACGCGATATAGGGACTGCCATCGCGGGGGTGGCAATTGTTGAGGACAGCTGAAAAACTATTTTCTTTGTCCTTTTTTATTTTTCTGTCTAAAATAATCTGAAGCTATATTATTATTCATGTCATGTTAGAGCAGGTCTGTAATAAATGTCAGAGCTGATAGACATATAAATATGAAATAAATGCTTAAACATGTCACTATGTCCTCATTTGTATGCAATACTGTTATACATATAATGTGTAATGATATGATTGTGCCACTGTGAGGCGTCAAGACACAAGCTATAGGATGCATACCTGCCTCCTATATGTCAGTATGTCCTAATCACATCCATATGAATACCACCTGTGTGTAACTTAACTTCAGTGGATCGCTGTCACCGTGAGACTGATGAGTGCAGCCCTTCTAATAAAATACGCCAGGCTTGGCTAAATGGATTCTTATCTCCATGTTTTCTCCGAATGCAACGCAGAACTACAGAATAACTTAACAGGGACATTTCACCGCTGGAAGAAACTGCAGTCACTCAATGTTAATAGTGTTTGTAGTAGATAACAATTTCAAATGTGCACCCTATGGCCAGAAAAAGAATGAAGTCTGTGTGTTTGACTAGGGTTTGACTGGATAGCTGAATTCCTACAATGACCATAATTATTTTGTGCACTGCCCCTCCTTGTGGAGAGCGGGAGGCTGCGTGAAGGTGTGACTTGACTTCCAGGAAGAATGTGAGTCACATTTTCATGACAAATTTGGGTCTGAACATGGCATCATGACTAAAATATCTAAACACACATATTATACACATAAAAACCCCAGGAAAGTGTTTCTTGTGTCCTAAACATCATTAAAGCTATATTCAGTGATTTATTTTACTTAAACTTCACCACTTCTTTTTTTGTTTTTGGCTTTTGGCTAGGTGGCCCAGCCTTCATCCAATCAGGATAGAGAGGGGCCTTCCGCCAATCATGATCGAGCGGGGTCGGGCCTTGGTGTGTGTGCTGTTGGCCTGTTGCGTGTCCCCCCACTGTAGTGCGTGCATGTGCACTGCACATCTTTTTACCGGGAGGGACCGGGGGTTTTCTAAATCACTGAATTCTCATTTAAAATAAGATCTGGTTGCAAAAGGGGTGAAGTGGCCCTTTAATACAAGATAATTTATATGTTTGAGGTCGTAGCATTCGTCTCCCTGATCTTCTATTGAGACATTTAGATCAAGTCAAAGGTCACGTCTCAGCTAGACAGGATCTGATATGAATTTTGGTCAAGATTCAATTTATACCGAGCAAGCAGGCCAGCTCTATTAGATCAATGGTAACATTTCAGCACACCACACATTAAACTGGGTTCAAATATAGAAGAGGAAAGTTACATATAGTGCTGCTTTAAGTACATTTATTTATCCTTGCAATGGTTTTACAAAATAGTATATAGTGGACGTGTGAGTTAATTGAGACAAACCTGACAATACAAAGTGAAGTAATGAATACATTAAATGACACCTTTATTGAATACAATGGGTCATATTGTATGACTTTTTGAATGGGTCATATTTTATGAGTTTTTATGGTGAGTTGTATTGGAGAAGTTATTCAGCAGCCTCCTTTCCCTGTAAAATAGGAGCATGCTATTAGATATTCAACATGATTTATTTTGTTAAATCTTAGCCATCTTAGACAGCCAACATAATAAACCTTGATATTGCACATGTATTTACCTTAGAGTCACGACTTTTAGCTCTCATCTTGTTGACCTGGGATTCAGCGATGTCAGCACGCTCCTCTGCCTCCTCTAGCTCATTCTGAACCTTTCTGCACTTAGACAGGTGAGTGTTGGCTGCTTCCTCCTACAATATGATAGAGATGGTTCAAAGCCTCAATATTTGAAAAGAGCACCTTACAATTATAGTCCAAGCAAGACAATTTCATAAAAACTGTAAAGTGTGGTTGTGGCTAATGTTCATGTTAGTGTAATTATTTCACAACACTCTGCCCATGGCGAACACAACTAAAGATGTATATTGTCTTACCGCTTCCTCAGCCTGCCTCTTGTAGCCCTTCACCTTCATCTGCAGTTTGTCTACCAGATCCTGAAGCCTGGCAAGATTCTTCTTGTCCTCTTCAGTCTGAAGTGAGAGTGAATTTATGACATTTATAGATCTTTGTATTTGTATTTTGTAGTTCATGCAATCTATTAATTTAGTTAGTGGCATGATGGATATTTAAGTGAACATGATATACAGTACCTGGTATGTCAGCTCCTTCACTCTCCTCTCGTACTTGCGGACACCTTTAATAGCGTCTACTCCACCTCTCTGTGCAGTGTCGACCTCTCCCTCCAGTTCACGCACCTTCACAAAGGAAATATGCACTATGAAATGACTTATTCTTATTTCATTGACTATAAGCTGTGTTGAAGTAAACCACATCTTACCCTAGACTCCAGTTTCTGGAGCTGCTTCTTGCCTCCCTTCATAGCCAGGTTCTCAGCCTCATCCAGACGGTGCTGCAGGTCCTTGACTGTGACCTCCAGGTTCTTCTTCATCCTCTCCAGGTGAGAGCTGGTGTCCTGCTCCTTCTTCAGCTCCTCGGCCATCATAGAAGCCTGGAAAGAAGATAAAATGTACTTCATTGTCCCGCAAGGAAATAATCATGTCACTGCACACTTGACAAACATGGTACATAGATTACATTTATATAAATTCACATGTTGACTGCGAGAACAAATGTTGTAATATAACAGGTAATAATAGGGTAATAAACAGATACTAAGCGTGGTCATAAGACCAGAGGGAAACAACAACATCATAGGGGGCAAAATCTGTGAAAAACATGGGAATTATTTAAAATTATATTCTAAAAAAGTTAATTCTTTCAGCGCCATTGCTGTAGATGTAGGTCAATTGAAGCCTATTTTTTGATACAACGCTTACCGCCATTGCCGTTGATTAATGGCAATTGCGCTTTTATAGTGCATTCGATCGAGCCATAATGCTACTTACGTTAGCCGGTTAGCTAGCTATGTTGTTAGCACAGCACTGGATCGCCCATCTTAGATCGTCGTCGCCATAATAATCCATTCTATCTGTTTCTTTCAATCGCCTGTATCCCCTATTCCTTGTCCCAGATGACATTTTGGTCAAAACAACGTTTCTTTGACGGCACAGAGTCGACGATGTGGAGCTCTCCAGTGCCCCGGTTTGGATTCATATTGTAAACAACGCCTGTCCAGGCTCTGTTCAGCTTCCTAGGTTAATACTACTTCTGTTAGACTGGAAATGTGGCTTTTCAAAATAAGAGCTCGACTGGAAAAAATGCTGGCGTGAATTAGATCCTAATTTTTCAATAAATGCTAGTGCTGTAAGTGTTAATAATGGAGCTGGGAACTTCTCCTTTGGTCTACCCATTCCTGGGATATGTGAGAATGATCCAGTGGAAAAAAAAAAAAGCAAATCAAAAGCCCATTGTGGGATCACTCTCTCACTAAACACGGGTGAAATTCACCCGAACACTAATGCGAAAGAAAAGTAAAAAAAACAAAACAGGGATGTGGTCAGGGAAACAAACCTGCCCTCTATGATGTCACTGAGCATCATGAAGGTACAGTACTGAAAGAACTTCTGAACAGAAATAAAATGTATGTCGCCACCTCTGTGTCGACACCTCTGTGTTGCCAACACTTCTGTCACCACCTCTGTGTCGCCAAAACTTACGACACAAAGGAATGTGGGTGTGGAATTCTCTCAATTGTAATAATTAAGCATGCCATAAGGATCTCTAATTGTCCTGGTATATTGGATAAGAGGCAGAGCTCCTAACTTACATCAGTGATGGCTTTCTTGGCCTTCTCCTCAGCATTCCTTGCTTCTTGAACACTGTCATCCACTTCACCTTGGACCTGGATCAGGTCAGTTTCAAGTTTCTTCTTGGTGTTCACAAGGCTTGTGTTCTAAAATAAAGATTCAGTTTAGCAATACAAGTATGAATGAGTTGTATGTTAAAAATATGTTGTTGAGTATTTCCATTGACTTACCTGAGAGCCCAACAGTCCAGCGCGCTCACTGGCATCCACCAGTTCTTGCTCAGCCACTTTGCGGCCTCTCTCTGTCTGTTCCAGAGCCACTCTCAGCTCCTCGATCTCAGCGACCATTAGGCCGTTCCTACGCTCCACCATAGCAGCTTGCTCCTTGCTATCTTCTTGGCCTCTGCTAGCTTCATCAAGGTGCACTTGGGCATCCTAAAATAAATCACATTTGAGGTGGTCACGATAAGAGAAACATCAGAATGTGATTTGTTCAAAGCAGTTCCATTGTTTGAAGATCTGTCTAAATATGTTTTGCACCTTAAGCTGTCCCTGAACGTTCCTCAGCTGCTTCTGGGCCTCAGAAGCCTGGCGGTTGGCGTGACTCAGCTGAACCTCCATCTCGTTCAGGTCTCCCTCCATCTTCTTCTTGATTCTAAGGGCATCATTTCTGCTCCTGACCTCAGAGTCCAGAGTGCTCTGCATGGAGTCAACCACCCTCTGGCTGTTCCTCTTGATCTGCTCCATCTCTTCATCCTTCTCTGCCAGCTTCCTGTCCACCTCACCCTTGATCTGGTTGAGCTCCAGCTGGACACGGAGAATCTTGGACTCCTCGTGCTCCAGAGTACCCTGAAATGCAATACAGGATCAAAAGGTTGTAGGACTTTTTTAATATAACATCCATCATTATACTGCTACACTGTTTGAATGTAAAACATATTGAAAGAAAGAAAGAAAGAAAATACAGACATCTATAACCTAAAGTTTTAATACCTCTGCTTCCTCCAAGGCTGTCTGGATCTCTGACTTCTCTGTCTCTGTCTGCTTCTTGGACTTCTCCAGCTCATGGATGCTCTTTCCAGTCTCACCGATCTGTTCAGTCAGGTCTGAGATCTCCTCTGCAGTGGATTGAAAGTAATGAATCAGTCAGCAAATATTTTGTATTTGCATTTTAATAAAGTTGTAACCTGATCCACCATTTGATCGGTTGTTGTTTTTGTTTTTTTACTGTTGCTCTTGAAAGAATGATACGAAAACGTACGTTGCAGGTTCTTGTTTTCACGCTTCATGGTCTCCAGTTGGTCCAGAGACTCCTCGTAGGAATTCTTCATCTTAAACAACTCAGTGCTGAGAGAACGAGCCTCTTTCTGAGCTCCCTCCAGTTCTGCCTGTCCCTCTTCAAATTTCTGCTTCCATTCTGCCAGGACCTGCATACAATTTGTAAGGATTTGTCATTTACCCCACTTTAAGGACACAATAATTATTTTGTAATAATGTATGTCAAAGCACCTTATCGAAGTTCCTCTGTTTCTTGTCAAGATTGGCAGCCAAACCATTGGCCCTCTCCACATCAATCATGAGGTCTTCCACTTCACCCTGGAGTCTCTGTTTGGTCTTCTCCAAAGAGGCGCACTTGGAATTCACAGCCTCGATTTGCTCCTCAGCTTCCTGAAGACGCTGGGCGAGCTTCTTCCTGTTGATCAGTTTTTAATGGAATTCGATTATTGTGAGTGGTATGCATTTTGAGCTTGTACATCTGATAATTCCACTCTTTCCGAAAATGTTGGAAAAAATATGAACATTTTTTAACATTGAAATGATTATCACGATTTTGACGATTATGCCCATTTTTTCATTTTTATCTCAAGCTATTATCTCAGATAATTGCGATTGGGCGACAGGCCTAGTGGTACCTGACAGTGTGAAACCGAGCCCCCAGAGCATCTGTGAAACGCCAGTGAGCAACTTCTATTGAAATTAATACTGGGAGCGGGTCTGTCCGCTCTCTAGTTTATATAACTCTATGGTAAAAACACTGCTGACTTACTTGGCCTCCTCCAGCTCCTCAGTGCGTTGGACAGCATCAGTCTCATACTTGCTCCTCCACTGACACACCTCAGCGTTGGCCTTGGACATTCCACGCTGCAGCTCTGCCTTCGCCTCCTGCTCCTCCTCAAACTGCTCCCTCAGAAGGTCACAGTCATGGCGAGCTGATTGCACAGCATGAGCAAGGGCATTCTTTGCCTGTCAGAAGAAAATGGAAAAAAACAATGTCAGCTGAATGAAATGACAAAGAATATGAAACTAAAATAGAAAATAATCTGTTCCTCACCTTAACCTCCTCTTCAACAAGTCTCTTCAACTCCTCAATCTGTTGGGTGAAGGCCTGCTTGCCTCTTGTGAGCTGAGAGACCAGAGCTTCTTTCTCCTCCAGTTGACGACCAAACTCACCTAATTAGAAATTTGGATATTAATTTCAAACATATCATCGGTGGCTGGGATAACTGTTGATCAAAAGCATTATCTCTAATTATGGTCAATTTGTGCAAGTACCATCGACAAACCATGTAGTCAAATGATTTATGATTAAATGAACATTTACCGTTCTCTGTCAACAGTCTTGCTCTCTGAGCGCCGATATCATTGATCTGGCGAACGTTTTCATCACTCTTGGCCTTGATTTCACTAAGTTGGTCCTCAAGGGTGCGGCACATCTTCTCAAGATTTCCCTGGAAACGAGCATTATACATGTTCAATCATCTTTTTTTTCAGATAGGTTCATTGCTTCGATTTAAAGCAAAGCCAATCGATATAGTCTATATTTCAGCCCTCCGGTTTATAACTGTATGGTTTCCTTACCCATCACTGGGTTGCTTGGCCATCATTAGCTATGAGGAGAGAACAGCACTGCACTGTTTTTAAAGCCTTAAACACTTAACATTTGCCTAATTATCTTAACAGATTAATAACATTTAGAGTTTGCATACTCGTTCACAAGATTACTTGTATGAAACATTCCCACTGTTAAATCTGAGCTATAAAGACTGCCTTTCAATGCCCCACACATGTGGAACTATCAGTTTTAAAATTTGAGTATTTCATTTCACTTTAGTCACTTTAAACATGTTTGTTTGTCTCAAGAATGATATTATACCATGGCATTCCATCATACCTTTGCCTTAGCAACAGCCTCCATGTTGCTGGACAGGTCATCGATCTCCATCTTGTATTCACTCTTCTCCTTCTCCAGTTTCTGCTTGACTCTCTGGAGGTTGTCGATCTGTTCACCCAGTTCCGCCACGCTGTCGGCCTGTTTCTTACGGAGAGCAGAAGCAGTGGCCTCATGCTGCAGGGTGGACTCTTCAAGGTCACGACGCACCTTCTGGAACTCAGCCTCGCGCTTCTTGTTCATCTCGATCTGAGCGGCGGTGGCACCTCCAGCCTCCTCCAGCCTCTCACTGATCTCTTCAAGTTCCCTGGAGAGATCGGCTCTCTGCTTCTCCACTTTGGCACGAGCGGCACGCTCTGCCTCGATCTCCTCCTCCAGTTCTTCAATACGAGCCTTTCAAATGAATGATGTTAGATTAACATCTGAAAATAACCATTCACACTTACTTATTATTAATGATTTTACAGAAAATAAAAATACCTGGAGTTCTTTGATCTTCTTCTGCAGCTGGGCCCCCAAAGATTGTTCATCCTCAATCTTACTCAGAAGCTGGCTTACTTCAAAGTCCTTCCTGTTGAATACAGTCAATAGTCATATTTTAGCATCATTCTGCAGGTGGTTTCACTCCATGACATTTCATATTGTTGGTGCACATTACTTCTTTATCTTCTCGTCAGATTGCTGCTTGTCATTTTCCAGGTCCATGATGGATTCCTGGGCCAGTTTCAGATCACCCTCAAGCTTTCTCTTGGCTCTCTCCAGGTCCATGCGGAGCTTCTTCTCTTGCTCCAGAGAACCCTCCAACTGCACAACAATATATTGTTGTTGTTAATCAGTAAAACAATAAAAATATAATATTAAAGATGGAGTGCCGTGATATTTGTATCTTTTCCAGTTTTCTTTGTACACTTTTTTGAAAAAAAATTGTCCACCTCATATAATGATAATACCTGATGATTATGTTTTAGGGTGGAAAAAAATCACGACACCATCTTTAAATTCAAAACATCTGATTCCCTTTGGTAAACTCACATCGTCAACTTGCTGCTCCAGCTTGGTCTTGGCCTTGGTCAGAGTGTTGACTTTGTCCTCCTCTGCCTGCAGGTCATCCAGGGTTTGCTGATGGGCCTCTTGGAGGGCTTTTTTCTCCTTGGTCAGCTTAGCGACGCTCTCATCCTGAGACGCCATCTCCTCAGTCAGGTTCTTCACCTGATAGAAGCAAAACATAATGTGTTGTCATAGAATGGCTCAAATTCAATCAGTGCTTTTCAAAGTGGATTCCAGGGACTCTCAGGGTTCCTTTAGGGGAGGGGGGTTCTGAATTGACCCTTACAAGTCTGTAACTCTGACAGTATAGATTGACCCTTACAAGTCTGTAACTAGAGTGTATGATCTTGAGTATAATCTATACCTTGTTTTCAGTGGCATGTTTCTCCTTCTCCACTTTGGCCAAGGTGAGCTCCAGGTCATCAATGTCCTTCTTGAGCTCAGAGCATTCATCCTCCAGCTTTCTCTTCTTGGCAGTCAGTTCTGCATTGATCTCCTCCTCGTCCTCCAGTCTCTCGGTCGTCTCTTTGAGCTTTGCCTCCAACTGGATCTTACTTTTAATAAGACCTTCACATCTCTCCTCAGCATCATTCAGAGCCTCGTCTCCCTAGTTGTCAATGAAAATGAATTTGAAGAATGTCAAATTGGGTCAGGCCCTTGTACTGAACAGCCGTTCGACCACCAGGCATTCTCTACCATGGCAGAGAATGCCTGGTGGTCGACTCTACTTATACATTCTACTTTAGATAAAAGCTTTAAAGGGCAATATCACTTTGGTAGAGGTTTGGGTTGTGTATTTACCTTGTCATGATGTTATCCAAATGTGGACAAGAAATCAAAAAGAATTGCTCTAGCAATTAGAAATTGATCATTCTAAATATTCTCCTCATTGACTTACATTGTACACTGAAACAGCTCACAAAGTCACTGAAGGAGGAGAGGACACTGGAGCAGCACGGACATTTAGAGCCTTTTATTAGGTACTAGTATACAGAACGACTAACGTTTCGACCTACGCTCTCAAAGTCACTCTTTTAGTACGTAAACAAACAAACAAAGTTGATTCAGACAATATAGAGCATCACCAAACCCAGTTCTGTTAGGTTTTTTTTAATAAAAATTCCTGTTGATTTTGCCATTTTTATAGGAAGAAAACCCGGACTGGATCCGTGGATCCAGATCCAGATCTTCAAATAGTAAATTCAACAGGAAGTTAACATTATTATTAAAAACAAAAACGGTACTGGGTTTGGTGATGCTCATATTGTCTGAATCAATTTTTTTTGTGTTCATTTAAAAGAGTGACTTTGAGAGCTCTTTCAGCGTACACTGTAAGTCAACGAGGAGAATATTTTGAATTATCAATTTCTAATCAATGGAGCAATTATTTTTGATTTCTTGTCCACCTTTGGAGTTACATCATGGCAACGTAACTATACAACTCAAACCTAAAAAAAAAGTAGTCTTGCCTTTTAAGATGATAAACAATATGAAATATTAGCAACATTTCCTGTACAAGTGTAGCTACTTACTGATGCCGATGCCGATGCAAGGTTATTCTTCTCCTGCACCGCAGCTATCAATTTCTCTTCCAGTGTCTTCTTCAAGGCCAGGGCAGTGGCCAGGTCAGTCTTCATCTTTTCATAGTTCTCCTTCATGTTCTGCAGCTCCTTCTCAGTCTCAGCACTCTGCAAGAGAGGCTTGATCTTGTAGTAGACCATCATCCATGGCCAGTGTTTCACATTGACGAATGAGCGCAAGTTGAACTGGATGGTGTAAATGGCCTCTCTGTGGACAACAGTGGATCATGATTGAAATGCAGATTGAGGGTTTCCATGTAATACGCCTGCAGGCTGTTATTATATAATTGTGTCATTATAGTTGTACTATTGTTGTTGTTATTATTGCTGTTGGTATTATTGTTTTTAACTGCCGCAATGTAAATGCAGGATGACCCCCCATGCTATATCCTGATTCTGCTCGAGGTTTCTTCTGCTGTTTATTAAGGAGATTTTTCCTTGCCACCATCATCAAAAGCTTGCTCTGCAATTTTTGCTATTTTATTATAGTGATTTGACACTTTATTTCTTTTATTGAATAGATGTTTTCAAAGTACCTCCTAGCCGTCATCTTGACAAACTCCTTCCTCATGAGGTAAGCTCGTGCGAGTGCCTGAGTCATGCCGACCAGAGCAGCCAGCTTTTCATCTCGCATCTCTTCAAGGACACCCAGCAGACCAGCTTTGAAGAACACCTGAATACAATGTCACAAACACTGTAACTAAACAACCATAAAAACAATTTTTTGTCCTCTGTCCATAATGTTAAACCAGATTGGGAGTGTGTTTACCTTGGTGTGTCCGAACCTGTACTCATCAACAGGTACGTCAATGGACCCAAGCAGCTTCTCAGATGCCTTCTTGTTGTCCATGAACGCGCCTTCGGGACATGCGCTGGCGTTCAGTACTTTGTATCTGTTTTGCAGAAGTTCATGGTCATTTTGCATGCCTCCCGTTAATAAGTTTGGAACTAAAAGCTGCTGGAAAAAGGAATTGATACCTCTGCTTGAAGTCAGCATAGGGGATTCTGCTTGGGAAGCCCTTTCTACAAATTCTGATGCCCTCCAGCACACCATTACACCTCAGCTGGTGGATGACCAGGAAGTTCTCCATCAGTCCTGTAAATATGTTGCTTCATTATTATTACAACAAAATAGTTACGCACTGGCCAAAGTTGCATTTAATGAGTCAAAACTAGTCAACCAAAATACAAACATACAAAAGAATGTCATTTGCATAGGGAGATCTTATATTTTAAGTGTATTCTGTGTTGTACCCATATATGTCAGCATTTGCTATAATTGTCTGGGCAAAGGGCCCTAGAGCTAAAGCAAATTGTGAGGACAGTGTCTGGTTAGTCAGTCTCATAGCTGCAGTGGGGTTGCTGTACAATAGCCTAATCCATGTAATGAACCTATCTCCAATGTAAAAAGAAATCCATCACTGAGAACAAGTACGAATATTCCACCTGGTCGAAAGCCTTTTCCGCATCCTGGCTTAGTACTACACGCCAAGGTCTTCCTTGGGGCCTCTAGGAGAGAATTGATAAGGCGTCAAATGTTTCTTTTCTGTTTACCTGGACACTTGGACTCGTTGGGAATCAGGCAACGCACAAAGTGAGGATGTGTGCTCCTCAAGTTGGTCATCAGCAACTGCAAGTTTGCCTATTGAGACATAAAGGTTTATAATTAGTCAAAAGTAATAGAATGTTGTACTTTTTCTTCCACTATAATTATTTGAACTCTTTAGATACTACTTACTTTGCAGATTTAGATTGTTTTCAAAACATACTTTAACGACATAAACCCTATTTTAAACTTTAATTCCAACATTTAAAGACTATTTCTTACATGGATATAATGTTGATAATAATAACGCTTCATTCTTACAGGGATATATGTTGATAATAATAAAGATATTCTTACCCTGAAAGCACTAGACACAGTCTGCATGGAACCACCCTTCTTCTTGCCTCCCTTCTGCATCTTATCTGTTTATATTAGAATCATGAGTTATCATTAGTTATATAGAATGAAAATGCTTCCCTTCTTGTCAGATTCTGAATGTTTATAGTATTGATATAACAATACCTTCAGGCTCAGGTGGGGGATAGAACACACATTATATTATTGTCCTATATTAATTTGTTGATGTCCCGCCCCCTCAGTGTTCCTATGGGGTACAGCCATAACTCCAGTTCCCAATATGCTAAATGCTCCAAACCAATTGTAATAAACATACCTTCAGGCTCAGGTGGGGGATATAACATACAGAGCAGCTTCACTGAAGACTTCTGGTACAGCTGACACACAGAGTCGTTGAGAGGATCCTTGTTCTTCTCTAGCCATCCTGTGATGCTGTTGATTGATTGATGGATTGATTGAATACTTTATTAACAGTTTTTTAACAAAAGCCTATCACTTGTTTCCATTGGGGTCCTCCATACTCAATTCATCAAAAACTGTAGTCCACAGTTCCGGTTATATTATATATAATGTATAATTATATATACAGTACATATAGGCATACTATAGGGTTCTGTTCACCTGTAGTCCACAGTTCCAGCATAGTGGACCAGGGAGAAGTGAGCCTCACCCTTGCCTTTACCAGGCTTGGGTTTCTCAAAGGCCTTGTTCTTCCCCAGATGCAGGTCAATCAACTTCTCTGCAAAACTTTTGTCTGTAGCTTTTGGGAACATGCACTGCTCTTCAAGGCTGGAGAAGATGCCCAAGGGCTTTGGGAAGGAGACAAAAGAGACAAATCAACAAAAGCTTAGTGCCAATGACCAAAAAATATGTGTGTGTGTGTGTGTGTGTGTGTGTGTGTGTGTGTGTGTGTGTGTGTGTGTGTGTGTGTGTGTGTGTGTGTGTGTGTGTGTGTGTGTGTGTGTGTGTGTGATGTCCATTAAAGCACAAAATAATTGTATACCTTCAATGAACGCAATGCTGACACCTAAGTCCATAGCAATACATAATAATATAATACGCTATACTAATAATAATTCTATACCTTCTCAATCAGCTCAATGCAACAGTGTATGTATTTCATTCTCAATCAGCTCAATTGCAGACAGCCAAGTCCATGTACAGTACCTACCTTCTCAATGAGCTCAATGCAGATAGCCAAGTCCATGCCGAAGTCAACGAGATCCCAGGGAATTCCCTCTTTCATGTATTCTTCTTGTTCCAGAACAAACATGGTGTGGTTGAAAAACTGTTGCAGTTTCTCATTGGTGAAGTTGATGCACAGCTGCTCCAGGGTGTTGAACTGTGAGGAAATATCATTAGCCCAATCTCTTGTAAATGTGTAACTGTGACAAAAATATTTAGTCTCCAACTTAAAACAAGTCCATGCTTACATCAAAGATTTCAAAACCAGCGATGTCCAGCACACCAATGTAGTAGTTTCTCGGCTGCTTGGTGTCCAGCATCTCGTTGATCCTAATGACCATCCACAAGAACAGCTTCTCATAGATGGACTTGGCCAAGGCACTGACTGAGTTCATTGTCTAAGGAAAAAGGAACATTATAGTGAGTTACACAATTTAAGCAATTTTAGCCTTTGCATAAGCCTGCAAGGTTTTCAAGGCTAGGCCAAGTGCTACGGGCTAGGGTGGAGTCTGAAGAGGTGAATCTTCAGATTACGGTGGAAGATTCAGAGTTTGTCTGCAGATCTAACTGCAATGGAAAGTTTATTCCACAAATTTGAGAGCCCGAGTGCGTTAGGGAAGGTTGACAGCTTCCCTGTGTTAGCTGATCTGAGTGAGCGGGATGGGTTTTGGGGTTGGATACACAATAGGGTATGCACATGCATAAAGTGAATGGCAAATTCACAAATACAACTTCTCTATTTGGATGTATGGGCTGTCAAGGCCAGAAAGAAATGTTTTTTTAAATGATTTGTTTTTTGCTTTTTTGCCTTTATTGATAGATACAAGTGAAGATGGACAGGGAAGAGGGAGAGAGAGACCGGGAAAAACATGCACCAAACGTCGTCATGAACGGGACTCAAACACACAACCCACTACGGGCAGAGCCTATATATGTGGCATGCGCCTGTCCTGGACCACTAGGCCAGCAGGCGCCAAACATGTCAGTAGAGGTACTTGGAACTGCACATGTTTCTGCAGTGTGCTGTTGTTTTTGTAGCAAAAATGCAGGGCAAAGGTTTTTCCTTGGCCTCTAGGGAGTGTGCATTCAAAGTTTTAAGCAAATCGGTGCAGTTACCTGTAAAAATGCCAATCGGCCTGTTATAGTGCCACCATGAGGCTGATTTGAATTTTTTCAAGTGGCGTTACTTCCTCGGCTGTGTGGGAATATGCGTGCAAAATTTCACAGAAATTGCACACTGCGTTCATATGCATTTTGTTCAGTTGAATGGATATAGAGATACTGTGTACCGGTTTGCATGATGTTTGGACAAATCTGTAGGACTAGGAGTGATATCAAAACATGTGTTTTGCAAAAATCGACCTCCTGGTGGCGCGCCGATTACGCCGATCTGAAAGATTTGGGGCAGAGGTTCTGCTCTGGGATCCACCGATCCAGGGAGTGTGCATGCACAGTTCGCGGCCAAACAGTGCCTGAGATTAGCTGACACAGACACACACAAACAGGCACACAGACCGACGGACATGGTGCAAAACATAATCTCTGCCTCGCCTTCAGCCTGGCTGAGACAATAATGTTGGAGCTTATAAGGTGTGTATGAAATCAGAACATGGAAATAATGTAACTTTACTCACCTGTGGCACAGTTTGTCCTTTAGTGACATATTCATTTCCCACTTTAACTCTGGGGTAGCAGTATGCCTTAAGCATATCCGCTGAGTTCAGACCCAACAGGTAGCAGATCTTGTCAGACACTGAAATGATCATACAATTTGCAATTTACGATTCAGGCATTTAGCAGACGCTTAATCCAGAGTGCGATTTTAGCAAGGTAAACACAATTGGTAATACATTGAATGCATACAGCTAGTAATCTAGGACCATATAGGTAAACCAAATAACCTTCAGTATAAACAGTATAATATAAATAAATAATGACAATATATTGAAAATATATTTAGCTTAGTTCTTTTGAAATATAAATAAATACAAGACTATCACATTTGTTGTTGAAGATGCAATTTACCCTCCGTGCCGTCTGGCTCCGCCTGTTCCTCACGCTGCTTCTGTTTGAAGATCAACGTTCCATGATGCATCACTGCACCGGTGAACTTGTAGATGCACGCTTTCTCCTCAACATTGAAGCCCAGGATGCCAATAGCATCCTGAAGATTGAGATTAAGCATTATATTAGCAATCCAGTTTAAATAGGATTATTTTGGGAGGTCATGGCCTGAAAACCACTGCTTTACAAAATGTATTTTGCAGAGCAACTGACTGCAATGCACAGTGAGTATTAGAAATGTAAAATAATGTCCATTTACATCTGTAGCCTCCAACTCGACTTTGTCATCAATGCTGGCCACAGTGATCTGACCCATGCTGATCAACGGGAAGTCGTATGGGTTGTTGGTGATGAGACAACTTTCTGAGAAGGGATTAAAAAAAGTGTGAACATGTGTTTCTATTCATTAGTGTGGTTCAACCAGACTAGTAATAGTAACACTTTTTTTTTTACTTCTTTCTAGAGTAACCCTAAACTTTGCTTCACTACTAATCCCACAGTTTTGATGGCACGCACTTGACCGGCTTCATCGGGAATCGTGTGCTTGTATTTTGTTAAGAGAAATGTTGTATAGTTTAATTGATATTAATGTATTCGTGCATTACATTTCCCCATTGACATGAATCAGAAAATTCGAAAAGTCACGTTCAAGTATTTTTTCCATAAGGGCTATAGTTACAAAACTAGGAGGGCAGGTTCATAATACTTATTAAAATGAATGAACTTATAATTATATTGGTCGGCTATATTGTGGCGCTATAACAGCCCACTTTATGTTTTGGCTTATAACTCTTGAACCGTAGGTCGTAACATTTTTCCCTGGATTCCGTGGGTCATGACGCATCTCCCCATATAGGCCACGTCAGGATAGATTTTCCGCCATTTAGAATTTTCTCCAAAACACACTTTTTGCTCCTCCTGAGTCCTACAGATTATGTCCAAATATCACAAATATCTATACACATGATCTCCGGACCTATCCGATTAAAACAGCACAGACATAATTTTTATAGTGCGTATCGTGAGGCCGTAATCGTCGTCCAAAGTAAGTGGGAGGGGCCTATTTTACAACGTCCAATCCATCCCAAATTTAAATCACATGTCACGGGTGGTTTAATCAACCCAGAGCAAAAAGCAATTCCATTTTCATCCACAGGTGGTGCCGCAAATGCAAAAGAAAAAAAAAAACATTTGTTGAAGAAATTTTATTTTTGGGGGGATAAATCCCCTCCCCAAATTATTTCCACATGATCACAGGGGTGACTTGACATTGTAATTGGCTAGAATAATTAGTGGGAGGGGCCTATGTAACCGATTGCGGCAACCACACTTTGCAATTTTTCAAAATTGCGACTTTTCTAGTTAATTTATGTTCTCACTGCATCATCAGTATAATTCCACTTACCAATAATCCCAGGTATGTGGTCGGTCATCATCTGGAAGAATATATGGTAACCTCTCTCTAGAGGAAGCTGGTAGGTCACTCTAGACTTCTCCAGCAGATCTATATGGGTTGTACAACATAATTAATAATAATAATAATAATAGTAATAATAATAATAATAATAATGGGTTGTACATAAGTCAAAATGTAATCCTCAAATTAACAAATATATAATTTCTCATCTCTGAACTTCATACTTACATGTCTCAATATCAGCACTGGCCAATTTACCCGCACTGTTGAAATGGATTCTGATGAATTTACCCTGTTTGATATAGCACAATTAGTTGCATCCGTCTACATTGTGGAATTATTGCAGGTTTACCCATAAAATGTCATTATTTTACACTTACAAAGCGAGATGAGTTGTCATTCCTCACAGTCTTGGCATTACCATAGGCCTCCAGCAAGGGATTGGCTGCAATAATCTGATCCTCCAGTGACCCCTAGAATGTTTTAGACATTTTGGTCTGAATTATTTTAAATTGAATTGCTATATTTCATATAAATGCTTTATGTTCCAAAACATTTTTGTTAAAGTTAAAAACATATACATATACAGTACCTTAATTTTACCACCATCGGCCGCCGATTTCTCTCCACTAGCAGTCGCTGCTGTTGCAAAGTACTGGATGACACGCTTGGTGTTCACAGTCTTCCCAGCACCGGATTCTCCACTGGTTATAAAAGCATACATTCAGAGAAATGCACTTAGTGAATTTGTGTACAATGTTCTTTTTTTAATGCCTAGTAGATGATGGAAACTTACGTGATCAGGACAGACTGGTTTTCTTTATCTGTAATGTAAAGCACATATTTTTTTAGTCATGGATATACAGCACAAACTCATTATGTATTTGTTTACATTGTCCTGACTAGTACGTACCCATCAGCATGAACTGAAAGGCGTTGTCAGAGACAGAGTAGATGTGGGGTGGAGCCTCAATACGCTTCTTGCCTCTGTAGGCATTTACAACCTCCTGGTCATACACTGGGAGCCACTTGTAGGGGTTCACAGTTGCACAGAACAAGCCAGAGTAGGTCTGAAGGGGAGAAGAGAGAGAACATTAACATTGAACATAACTTCAGAACCATGAGTTGTTTGCATTTGTTTTTCTACGGTTTTTCATTTGATGATATAATTTGTACGCTGTGTTTGTGTTTTTCTTTCTTTGACAGGTGAAATAATGTACTGCTCAACATGTAGAAAAGCTTACATAGATCATCCATGCTGCATAACGCTCTTTGAGGTTATACAGGACAGTGGCTTCAGTGAGGTGGGTCATCATGGCCATGTCCTCAATCTTGTCATACTTGGGAGGGTTCATAGGGGTGACATCCGCCTCAGGGACAGTTCTTTTCTAAAAAAGAAAAAGCACAACTTCAGAATGTAATGTGATTACAGTTGTACTGTGCCACTATTTGATTTTAGATACACCTACTTCTTTCTTGTCCAGCGTTTCCACGGTGACTTTGTCACCATCCTTGCTTATAATCTTACACTTGAGGTATAGCTCTCCCTTATCAGCCACATATGACATAGTTTTGGCATCAAAGGGCGCACTTTGAGCTTCCATTCTCTCCTTCTCTGGCTTACGGAGATAAATGGCGGCAGAGCCATACTGCTTCATCTCTTCGTCCGTACTCATGGTGGCGGCTTTCTGTAGACATTTGAGAAGAGGAGAAGCAAGCACTCAGTCGAGTAGTTCACAATATAAGAATATCGGGTAGTCTATAGAAAGGAATTCCAGCATTAACTTTTTATCCATTTAGGATTCTTTGTTTATTAAAGGTTTACCCCCAGCAGCAGCAACAAACGGACGTTTCAGCCCATTGGCCTTCCTCTGCTTATTTTATATTTATTTTACGCTGAGGAAGGCCTACGGGCCTTGTTGCTGCTACTGGGTGTGAACCTGTAATATACAAAGAACTAGAAAAAGTGCCCTTCTGGGCACAGGTCTCCACCAGGAGGATAGGAGTGTGTGTGATGTTTGGCAAAATGTTTAGGAGTAATATAAACATGTTTTTTTGTTTGTTTGTTTTTTGCAACAATTTTCTTCATTTTGTAGAGGATAGAATTCTGGATGAGCAGGACATGTGCAGCATTTTGTACAAAACGCCGAACGGGCCACTCGCTCTCACATGACTACAGAGATCATGTGTACCGATTTGCGTGAGATTTGGATGAAATCTGTGCGACTAACATAAACAATGTGTTTTGCAGAAATCGGCCTCATGGTGGCGCTAGAACCGGCAGATGTGGAGGGATGCAAGGAAAATGTTTTTCCATGGCCTCTAGGGTGTGCACATACATAAGTTGCATACAGATCGATGCAGTTATAGGTAAAAACAGGAATTGCCCTGTTATAGCGCCACCGTGAGGCTGATTTGGAAAAAAATAAGTGGCATGTCATCCTCGGCCTAGTGGAAATGCCTTTCTACAGACAATAGATGGTGTTGACGCCTTTGCCGTCTTGACATCTGAGCAGATCATTGTAGGACTATGCTAGGTTTAATAGAAAAATTATGAACACTCACTTTTCCCCTCTACCAGTAGCAGTGAAACCTTGAGTGCAGTACAAGTCCTAATTTGGGGGAAAAACATAATTTTGAGGACATTAACATGAGTTTAGTAATATGAATCCTATTGTTCATTCTTGCCGCACAGCACTTCATGAGAGACATTTTCAAATTACTCATTAGTTCCACATCTGAAAAGAGTGATCCATTCCATCCAATATTATCACTGCATGCAATGAAATTAAATTATGCTTGCCCATTCAGTTCTTTTCATTTGTTTGTTTGTTTGTTTGTTATTTTTCTTGTTTTTTGTTTTGTTTTGTACTGAGGCAATGCTAGACTTTTTTTCTCCGTTTCTAATACACTTTAATTCCATTGTATGAATTAAGGTTACATTCAGAGGTGCATGGGTGTACACTAGCCAAACTGTACTCAAGTAAAATAATAATAATAATAATAATAATAATAACAATAATAATAATAATAACTCCAGTAGCTGACATTACATGCAATGCAATAGTAATTATTATTATTACTAATTAGTACTAATATAAACTAAATATAAAATAATTAATAAAAGCAAATTCCAATCTGGCCTAAACCACAATTACAAATAAAAGACTATACAGTCAATGATTTAAATCTGTACATTGTAACATCAATTATGCTGTCCACTATGTGGACTATGCTGTCCACTAAGTGGATCATGTTTGTAGCTATGTGGTATGTAAGGAGTCATATAAATGAAATGTCTGACATGTCTGGTTTATATGACTAGGATTAGATCTCATCTCTAAAACATTTATATGACTATGCATAGCTTAGATATCTAACATATTAGTAGGACGACTGTATGAAAGACAGATGAAGTCTCACTCACCAGATGAAACGCGGAACACCTCTGCAGTGGGTCCGTGTCAACAGGCTCAGCAGGCTTATATGAGTTTCAATTGCATGCTATGCAGAAAGTAAAAGTAGGAATGGCCTTGAATGGTTCTTCCTTCTTGTTGACATTGCAATAGCATCCTTATAGTCCAACCATTCCCATGACACTGGATAGTGCATCTTGGAGGTGCATCAACTTTATGACCATGCCAGTGGCTCTGATATAAAAATAGCATAATTGGCAGGGTGGTGGGGTGCCTGTTTTGGTATAATCATCACAGCATGACTTGTCAGATACATTATTTTAATATTCATTGAGGAAAGTAAATACGTAAATGTGTTGAGAATTGCAAATACTCCACTTAAGTAAAAGTACCTCAAAATTGTCCATTAATTGAGTAAATGTAATTAGTTACTTTACACCACTGGTATTTCCATTGTATACTTCACACTTCTACTGCACTTAGTTTTGGGGGTTTGATGTTATTTTTTAGTCACAGTTCAGATTTAGGTTATATGTCCTGATGTCAGATGTCTTAATGGCACTGGCTTCAATGTAGGAGCAGCACTGGCACTTGATCACTCAACCTCCAGCCCATTAACGTGTCTCACCTAACGCAATTTATATTCCTTGTGCTCATCACATTTCAGCATTACATTTCACCAAAAATGCATTCGTTAACAGACACCTTCCATGTTTAATTGCAAACACAGCTTCTCTCACACAGCTGATACAGTCCAAGTTTGTTGTCACTCACAGCTTGCCTATATAAAATCAAGCAGGTACAAATTGCCTAAACCCAAATCTAGTGTGTAATGAATAGACCAGTGGTTCTCAAACTGTGGGTTGGGAGCCCAAAGGGGGTCCCCAAATGATTACTGGGAGATTTGCTTACTGTGCAACATTGTTTGTTCTCACTCAACAGTAGTTAAGTATATGCAGGGTATCTGCACATTTTTAAAGTGACAATTTAAGGTCTTTAAAGTATCAAAAGTAATAACTATATTATAAAAATAAAACCATTGGTCAAATAGTCAAATGATCTAAGAAAGAGGGACATTTTTTGTTGATCGGCTATTTTCACAATATATCTGTGAAACCGAGTGCTGAGCAGCAGTGGTGTACAGTAAGTACATTTAATTTGTTATTGTACTTAAAGGGCCACTTGACCCCTTTTGCACCCAGATCTTAATGATGTTTAGGACACAAGAAACACTTTCCTGGGGTTTTTATGTGTGTACTATGTGTTTTTAGATATCATTAGATGTCATGACGCCATGTTCATGACCAAAATTGGTGAAATCTCCCTTTAAAGATGGAGCGCTCTGATTCCCTGATCAAATAAGTGTTAAAATTCAGTTTTTATGTGGCCACACCCACCAGTTTATCAGAAAGAAACCAGAAATACACATGGAAGACATATTTGAATATTAAAACCACACCTGGGTTCTATTTGAGTGATTTGAAATGGACCTTCTGAATAAATAGTAGCCTACTTTTACTTTTGGTACTTTTCTACTTTTACTCAAGTACATTTTGAATATCGAAATTGTACTTGTAAACAGACTATTTCTACAATAGGGTATTGATTATTCATTCCATCACTGATAGGCATTATAGTAGATAGATTACATCTAGATCTGAGTCACTGAGCAACTCTACATGAAACATTATGAAGTATCATGCAGTGGTGTAAAGTAACTACAGTATACTGCGTATAGTTACTAGAGTACATTTAGAGTACATTAAGTACTGTAAAACATTTGAGGGATTTCTTTTTTGACTTTAGTATTATGCATTTTCAACCCTTTCACTTCTGCTTCACTACATCTCTGAGGCAAATATTGTACTTTTACTCCACAACAATAATTTGACAACTTTAGTTTGAATATTTGGATTATTATTACATATAACATACATTCACAACTTCATCCCTATACTTTGGCTATTTGAAAATGGACGTACAACCCGTCGACACATTGTGAACTCATTGTAGATCTGCACCAGTCACCAGAACCAAGGTTGTGTGTTTCAGGGAATCTAACAGAGAGTTTCTAATGGCTTTGACGTTTCAATGGGTTGTTATATACAGTGGAAAGAAAATGTGTGTGATGTCATTATTATCAAATATTATTACACACTATGGTCTTTGCTAGAGAAGACATAGGAGGAATGACCATGTGTTTGTGGCCCCTCACATTGCAAAAGTAGTATCCAAGTATCCATTACATCTATTAATAAAGCACATCAAGTGTAAATGATACAACATTCATCCCATACTTGGTATGGAGTGAATGAGGTGAACTTGCTACGTGGTATCCAAGTGGCTAGTGATACATTTAATTACTGCTGACAGCATCAAATAATCTGTATAACTGGGAGGGTGGCAGGGTGCTGGGTTTCTTCACTTGGTGTCACTATATCTTGTCAAATAAATTATTTGGAATAGGTTAATATTCAGTGGTGGACCATTTTGGTGCCAAAAGCCTACTTATACATATACTCTGTATGTAGGCATGTCAGGCTGGGACAAAATGTTGGCCCTGGTCCCGGAATGTGATCCCATAATAGAGTGTCTCACATAATGTTATTTTCATCCCCTATACTCATCACATTTGATTTCAGCATTACATTTCACCGTCAAACGATGAATTAACAGACTATTTAATGTATTGTAAACAGACTATTTCTATGTATTAACAGACTATCCTTTCTGATACAGTCCAAGATTGTCACAACTTGCCTATACTATAATATAGTATATCTTTGCTGTCGGGCAGAAACCATATACGGGCATATACAGTACTAAACAGGTATAGTACTATACAGGTATAGTACTGTATATACTATACAGGTATAGTATATGCATAACCTCTGACTGTACTACCTGTACTGTTAATAAGTGTTAATAGAGATTGGACATTGTTATTGACATCTACTTGCTTCTATAGGAGTTCACATAAATGTGTCCTGTATATTATGTGTGTATGTGATATTGCATTATGTCATAATGCTGTGTGCAAATTGTCATTGTGTTTTTATCTTTCTCAAAAGGGGTGAGAAGTTCATCAGAACAGAATGGTCTGTGAATTGCTACCGAAGTCTGTACGACTCCATTGAAATGAATGGCTGTGGCAGTCTGCTCTCTGGTTTATATAATTCTATATAAACTACAAAATCTACAAAATCACACCCACAATTGAGACAGCACTGCCACTTCTGGTCCGGGAGAACGGTGTACTGCAGTTTAATCTGTATAGTTAGCCTACTTTTACAATAATCCGAAATGAACTGAAGACTAGATTGAATCGGGGGGGAAATTAATACAAATAATAATAATACTAGAAAAAAAAGAAATCGCTGCAAGCAGAGATAAGGCAGGACCAAGCAGGAAGGCATTAAGCAATAAGAATAATATGCACAATAAGCCATAGAAACATGGAAGACTAAACTTGAGAAAAAGACCACAGAATTTTGACAGGGTCGGTTTTTATAGTGGGGGGCAGCGGGCAGGGTTCTTGAAGACTCTTACACTAAGTTGGCGGTGGCCGGATTTGAACCCATGACTTTGTGTTGCAAAGGTAAGAGCTCTACCTACCGAGCCAACTGGACACAATCAGTTCTTCCATTGTTAACAGTAAAATCATTCAGTGTTTTTGTAGCAAGTTGCGCAAGGATAACTAATGATAAAGGTGGGTATAAAGATAAATGAATTGACTGCGTATAAACCAGAAAATGTACCAGATTCGGACGAGGAGCTCAATGAGTGAGTGAAAACCAATGACATGAGAGTCGGAAACAGGGATTAAATGTTAACTGAAAAATTATTATTAAAATTCACACAGAAAATAAACAGCTTTGAACATTCATGAAAAACAACAAACAAATGGGGGCCCCTTTAAGTTGGTGACTTAAAGGGTAAGACCACTTTTTTAGAGGTTTGGGTTGTTTTCTTACCTTATTATGGTCAAACTAGTCCAGTCCAGGAGTTATTTCGCTCCATAGTGCAGTTTTACAGAAAATAGCGTTATAAAAATACCAGCCCATTGACTTACATTGTACACTGAAACAGCTCTCAAAATCACTCTTTTAGTTCGTAAACAAACACAAACAAAGTTGTTTCAGACAATATAGAGCAACACCAAACCTCATGTGGTTTTTTTTTTTCATAAAAATGTTAACTTCCTGTTGATTTGTCCATTTTTATTCAGAAGAAAACCCGGACTGGATCCATGGATCCGGATCCAGATCTTCATATAGTAAAATCAACAGGAAGTTAACATTTTTATGAAAAAAAAAAACCACATGAGGTTTGGTGTTGCTCTATATTGTCTGAAACAACTTTGTTTGTGTTTGTTTACGAACTAAAAGAGTGATTTTGAGAGCTGTTTCAGTGTACAATGTAAGTCAATGGGCTGGTATTTTTATAACGCTATTTTCTGTAAAACTGCACTATGGAGCGAAATAACTCCTGGACTGGACTAGTTTGACCATAATAAGGTAAGAAAACAACCCAAACCTCTAAAAAAGTGGTCTTACCCTTTAACTTGAAAATTCCCAGTTCAGTTCCTATTCAGTTCTAATGGGAAATCAGTCTCTTTCTCAAATTTAGAGAACCAGATTACCACATTTGTGGGTGGAAGGGGGGTTCAGAATTCCGGGGCGGCTTGCCAGGTCTGGGTACCTTCCGGTACCAGTCCAGAACCATCCATCAATGCATGCATGCATTAATTAATTTGAGCGACCACATCAAACAAGATGTGGATGCTGGCAAATACTGCGGCATGGTCATGCTGGACCTCCAAAAGGCTTTTGACACCGTGAACCACTCCATACTGGTTAACAAGCTAAAAGCAATTTGTTTCGATAGCACATCAGTGAGCTGGATGCAATCCTACCTGGAGGGGAGAGAACAGATGGTGGAAGTGAACGGAACACTGTCCCCCCCCCCCTCCCAGTGAGCTGTGGCGTTCCACAAGGAAGCATACTAGGGCCTCTACTGTTCCTAATATATGTAAACGACATGACTTCAGCTTGTGACTGCAATATGTTCCTGTTCGCAGATGACTCTGCACTGCTGGTCTCGGACAGGGACAAACTGCAGGTTGAAAATCCCCTCAGCTCTGAACTCAGTAGAATCTGCACCTGGCTCGCTGATTTACACCTGGGAAAAACTGAATCCATTCTCTTTGGATCTAATAGTAATCTCAGCAAGGCAAATGGCTTCTTGGTTAGAGTGGGTGACAATGTTATCACACCTAGGTTCCATCCTGGAGGCTAATCTTTAGGTTTAGGTTTAGGTTTATTTATTTAGCATGTAGTACAAAAGATAGACAATACATATCAAAAAACAAAAATACAATGCAAGGAAAGGAAGAAGCCAGCTGGCTTATTTGGAATCCTTTCCTGTATGAGGTCAATTGATTTAAAACAGATTAAAAGTTCAATTAAGAACAATACAAAAGTCTAAGAGGTTTGGCAAAGGGGGGCAGATGTGCAATAAAGAAATAAAAAACAACAGACTGCACAAAAAAGGGAAATAAACAAAACAACAAACATACAAAAGAAAATATAACACATAAAAGTAAATCATGTAATCTACAGAGAGGAAGACATAAGATATTTCTTTAGATGTTTTTTGAATATTGACAGGGATAATGAGGATTTAAGTGAAGCATCTAGGGAATTCCAAAGATGAGGGCCTCTAAATTTGATGAAAGATTGATGTTTTGAAGTACGACAAAAAGGTAATTCAAAATCATCTCTTTGCCTTGTGGGGTAGGAGTGAATGTCAGAAGTAACACGGAAAAAATTGTGAAAAGAAGAGGGAATGTCTTGTATGCATTTTTTGAATTTAAATATAAATAAACAGGTCTGAAAAACGTTTACTTTGTCAATGGGTAATAGTGAATATTTGATAAAGAGCGGGGCAGACGGCTCATACCGATTTGAATGTGAAATCATTCTCAGAAACCTTTTTTGAATGATCAGTAATTTAGAGAGATGTGTTGAATATGTAGCAGCCCAGACAATATTACAGTAATTAATATGAGGGAAAATTAAGCTATAATAGAGTGTTAAGTGACATGAAGGAAGAACAAAAGGGCAGATTTTTCTCAATATACCAAGCATCTTCATAGACTTCATACATACAGAATCAATATGTTGTTTCCAATTTAAATGTTCGTCTATAATGACACCCAAGAATTTAGTATGTGGAACCTGGTAAATTTCAGAGCCATTGATTACAATTTTAGGTTTTTCTTTGGGAAATGTTTTGTTAATATTGCTAAAAATCATGAAGTTGCATTTTTTTATATTGAGAGTAAGCTTATTCAATTGAAACCATTTGAAAACATCCAACAATTCATCATTAACATATTTAACGAGAGTATTTAAATCCCTGTGTGAGGCAATGAGATTGGTATCATCTGCAAATAAAATAGGAAGAAACTTATTGCAGTTCATGGTTAAATCATTAATATAAATCAAAAATAATAAAGGACCAAGTATGGAGCCCTGTGGCACCCCGACTGAGATTTTCAACTTTGCAGATATGCAACCATTGATACATACATATTGGTCTCTGTCTTCTAGATAATTAGAAAACCACTTGAGAGCAACATCCTGAAGGCCATATCTATTAAGTTTAGAAACAAGAATTTTATGATTTACAGTATCGAAAGCTTTGGTTAAATCCAAGAAAACCCCAAGAACAAATTTCTCATCTTCTAGAGCAGAAGAGATATTGTTTGCAAGCTGTAACAGAGCTTGTTCAGTTGAGTATTTCTTGCGAAATCCATATTGGTGGCAATAGAGGATGTTGTTCTGAAGTAAGTGGGCTGAAATTCTGGAATAGATAAGTTTTTCCAAAATCTTTGAAAAGCAGGGAAGAATTGATATAGGACGATAATTGCTAAAATTATTTGAATCTCCTGATTTATGTAGCGGCACAACTTTTGCTATTTTGAGTTCATGCGGAACGACACCAGATTGTAAAGATAAACCAAAAATATGAGTTAAAGGTTGAATAATAAAATCAATTATTTCTTTGATGAAACTACTTCTGAACCCATCATGCCCTTCAGCAGAATTCTTTAAGTTTAAGACAATGCTTCTCACTTCAGCAATACTGGGGGGCTCAAAACTGCAGAGTGGAGAAAACTGACCCTTAATCAGACTAGCTGGTATTTCATCAGAATCATTTATGTTTGCTGCCAGCGAGAGGCCAATATTGACAAAGAAATCATTTAAACCATTTGCAATCTCTCCCTGATTGAGAGGAGAACCTTCATTTCCTAGTACCTCAACTGGAACAATTAATTGTTGTTTTTTGCGTTGTAGCAATTGATTAATGACACTCCACGTGGACTTAGTGTCATTAGATGCATGGATGAATTTGTCTGAGAAATATTTCTTTTTTGCATTCCTTACAGATTGAGTGAAAGCATTTTTGCATTTCTTATAAGTGTCCACATTAAGAGGCGTGGGACTTAGGATAGATTTTTTATATAGTTTCTTTTTTAGAAGAGAATGTTTTCTTAATTCTGTGGTGAACCAAAGGTTTGCTTTAGGAGCTTTTTTCTCTTTTGTAGAAGTTATCATTGGGAAGCATTTCTCAAAGACAGGATTAAAAAGCATTAAGAACAACTGGTAAGCTTTCTCCACATCTTGCAGCCCTAAAACACCATCCCATGAAACACACTTTATAGAAGATATGAAGAATTCTACATTCCTTTTGGAATATTTACGATATTTAATTTCCTCTTGTACCAAGTTATTACTAAGTGCATTATCATTAATATGAATTAATTGGAAAACCGGGAGATGATCTGAAATATCATTTAACAAGAGGCCAGAAGTAATTTCAAGGTTCAAAAAGTTAATTAAAATATTATCAATAAGTGTGGCTGATGAAGTAGTTATTCTGGATGGTCTGAGAATTGAAGGATAAAAATAAGTAGAATAAAGAACATTAAGAAAATCTACAGTAGCTGACTGTTTACTGTTGAGAAGGTTTACATTAAAGTCTCCTAATAATACACACCTTTTCCGCTCTTTAGAAATCATTTCAAGCGTGTGATAAAGGGCATCATTAAAAATGGCAAGATCTGACTCAGGTGGTCTGTAAATGCACCCAATTATGATGCTTTCCCCATCAAAGGGTAAGCATGATGGAATTTCCACAAACACAGCTTCCACTGAGGTCTTATCAAAATACTGGTTTAGCTCCTTTTTTTCCTTGAAATTAAACTGGTCTGAAACATAGAGGGAAACACCACCACCTGGTGTGGTGTTTCTACAGGAATGAATAGCATTGTAATTTTCCAAAGGATAGAGACATGTAATATTATCGTGAAGCCATGTTTCTGAAAAGGCCATTACTGAAAATGAGAAATTTAGGATAGATAGGTAATCAGTTAATTGATCATAATGTTGAGGTATACTACGAATATTTAGGTGGAAAAAAGAAAATGTACTTGGCGCTTTTACTTGAGCAGAATTACTAAACTGATCATCAGTGTAATATTCACAAGATAATTTAACATTTTTCAGGTCAACATGATTTGAATCAGGATTAAAGAACTCATCATAGATGCTATCCTTATCAATACATAAATCAAAAGGATTAAATGCTGGTAGACTAGATATGGGTTGTAAAGGCACATAAATATGGTCAGTCATGATAAAAGAAAAAGAAAAAACAAAGAAAGACTTAAAAATTTAATTTAAAATGGCCACCAACGTAATCAAAAAAGTCAACCAAAGAACAAGATTCCTTTACAGGATCTCCTCACTGGTCAACAAAAACACCTTGAAGACCTTAACATGGAGCCCTCGTACAAGGCTTCTTTGACTATGCATGCACCTCCTGGTACGACAGCACCTCAAAGGCCCTTAAAACTAGGCTCCAGACTAGGCACCAAAACCAACTGGTCAGGCTCCTACTTGGCCTCACCCCCCGAACCCACCTCACCCCTGCCCACTTTGACAGACTGGAATGGCTTAGGGTCGACGACAGTGTACAGCATCTTGCAATGGGTCTGGTCCACAAGATTCGATACTCCACCAAGATACCCATGTACCTGTCTAGATACTTCCTTAATGTTAACGAAGTCCACACCCACAACACCAGAGGGAGTGCAACGAACCATGTACAACCCAGATTCGGCACAAACAAGGGACTAAATTATTTTCGCTCCTATGCCACCAAAATGTGGAACGCCCTACCAACAGTCATTAAGACCTGCAAATCCCTTGACTCCTGGCCCCCGTAAAATCTGAATCAAAAGTGTATTTCATAATATGTCTTATTCAAACAAAAGTGTTCAAACATAAACATAAATCAAATGCTTTCAAGTGAGAACTCAAATACTTTCAATACAAATTCAAATCAAATAACTCAAAAACAGTTAACCAGTTGATCCAATGATGAAGACACCAAGCCTAAAATTACTCACAGATGAGTAACAAAGGGGTAACGAAGGGCTAGCACAGGAGTGTAGAAGAATCACCAAGAGGAATCAGAAGCTGCTGCCATGCTGGCAAACATGTCGGCCATCTTGGAATGGAGGTGGGAGTGTGAAGTGCCATAGATATTAAAAAATAGATGCCTCATTGGCTGCTGCAGTTCGTTGGAGCGATGTGTGTGTTGACGGTAGGGCGGAAGAATTTACACTGGCGCCGGAAGAGTGGACAGCACACTACGTCACGCTGCCACTCAAGTGACTACTAGTACTGGCCAATCACCGCGCATCTTTTCCGGGACTTATCAGACCCGAACATGCGCTCTGTGACACGTGCTCATGCTTCCGGGGCTTCGCAAGGAATCTCGGGAATATTTTGCCCTCCCTACCTTTATATGTCTATGGGAAGTGCAAGGAAGCTTTGAGAAGGAAGAGAAGTGGTCACGTGATTGGCCCCATTACTGTATTTATTATATATACTGCCCCTCGGACCCATCCTCTCCAAACACGCCATCTCCTTCCATTGTTATGCTGACAACGTCCAAATTTACATGCCACTTACATCCGCCAGCAATAATTCATTTGATCCCTTAATTAACTGCATAGATGACCTGGATGGATGCAAATTTCTTACATCTCAATGAAAAAAACGAAATCATCATCTTCGGACAACACCCCACCCCTTTTGTTAACAACCTCGGGCCACCTTACATCCACCATCCATACCAGTGCAAAAAATCATGGCGTTATTTTCGACCTCAATTTCGATCAGCTCTGTTGTTAAAACAAGTTTTTACCACCTACGTTTACTCGTCAAGATCAAACCCTACCTCCCCCTAAACAATTCGAAACAGTCATCCATTCATTCATCTCCTCAAGGTCAGACTACTGTAATGCACTATATTATGGTATCCCCCAATCCTCTCTCAGACGACTACAATTAGTCCAAAATGCTGCTGCCCGCCTCCTCACTGGCACCAAAAAGTTTGACCACATCACACCCATTTTAACCTCACTCCACTGGCTCCCCATTAAACAGAGAATTGATTTTAAGATCCTCCTATTTACCTTTAAATCTCTCAACGGCCTTAATCCATTGATACCTGGAACGCATCCATGTCACGTTAGCGTTAGCGTTTTAAACATTATGTTATAATTTAGCTATTGAAAAATAGCAGATCTACAAGCTCATAGCGCGCCACCGAGTGGCGCGCTATGAACTTGTAGGTCTGCTATTTTTGAAAAATCGTTAAAATGTGCCTCAAATCTTTCCGAAAATTGTCATTATTTAGAAAACTTTTTTTTTTTTAATTTCGACGTCAGGCCTGAATGGGTTAATCGATCTTAATATATGGAGATGGCCATATATGGAGCATGTGACGGACTGATTGACACGAGGCGTGACTAACGAATGACTAATGAAATTAAGGTTTTCATAGTAAACTGTGACCTGCAGTCGCAAATATGCAAAAGCTAAACTCTTTGTATAACTATTGAACATTTTCAAATAATGTCATATATATTTTTTGTACAGATTTGTGACACTTATTAGTATGTGCCTGCCATGCAATGGCAAAACACTTGGATTATACCATTATATTTAAAGGGACATTTCACCGCTGGAAGAAACTGCAGTCACTCAATGTTAATAGTGTTTGTAGTAGATAACAATTTCAAATGTGCACCCTATGGCCAGAAAAAGAATGAAGTCTGTGTGTTTGACTAGGGTTTGACTGGATAGCTGAATTCCTACAATTACCATAATGCTTGTGTGCACTGCCCCTCCTTATGGAGAGGGGGAGGCTGCGTGAAGGTGTGACTTGACTTCCAGGAAGGAAGTGAGTCACATTTTCATGACAAATTTAGGTCTGGACATGGCATCATGACTAAAATGTCTAAACACACATATTATACACATAAAAACCCCAGGAAAGTGTTTCTTGTGTCCTAAATATCATTAAAGGTATATTCAGTGATTTATTTCACTTAATGCAAATATCACTTATTTTTTTGTTTTTGGCTTTTGGCTAGGTGGCCCAGCCTTCATCCAATCAGGATAGAGAGGGGCCTTCCGCCAATCATGATCGAGCGGGGTCGGGCCTTGGTGTGTGTGCTGTTGGCCTGTTGCGTGTCCCCCCACTGTAGTGCGTGCATGTGCACATCTTGTTACCGGGAGGGACCGGGGGTTTTCCAAATCACTGAATGCTCATTTAAAATAAGATCTGTTGCAAAAGGGGTGAAGTGGCCCTTTAATACAAGATAACTTACATATTTGAGGTCGTAGCATTCGTCTCCCTGCTCTTCTATTGAGACATTTAGATCATGTTAAAGGTCATGTCGTGTATTATGGACACGAAACACCACGAATTACTTAACCAAAACGGGAGAGTGGAGATAATTGTGAGACGCAGCAGACAGAGTGATGTTCCTCAGAGATGTTTTATTTCGGAGTACACAGCAAAGCATACAGGCTCCTCCGGCGGCCTTACGCCGTCCCAGACTGACTGACCCAGTGTTCACATTTTCATCTGATTATAAAGAGTTACAAATACACATAGCTCCAGACAGCTGGCCACTGGCCACCCCCCTAGATAGTTAGAGACCCTTTGAACCATTTCAACAGTGACCACTTTGAACCCCTGTTTTAGCAACTCCTTTTGTCATACAAATAGCCACAGGAAGAAACATAGCAAATGGCAAAGCCCTCACCACATGGGATCGGGTGTGTGGGAAAGACAGTCACATACTTTGGAGACGAACTGACTAGTGCAATTAACTATGCTTACTGAATAAACAGGATCACCCATATGCTATGAGCACAGTAGCACACATTATGGATAGAATTATGATTTCCAGATTCCACATAACCCCCCTTATGACATATATGTCATATAAAAAAATATGGAACCATAATTCTTACCAGTTACCACCCCCCTTGACCCTCAGCTTAACAATACATTTAAGACACCAGAATAACAGATTTCCCCAACATGGTTTTCGAACACAAACATTCAAGATTACACAACTCGACATAAATGATTTCATTTACAGTAAGTACAAATACAATTTCGTATCAGTGGAGAATTCATAAATGGTTTCCATTACAGTAAGTTCAAATACAATTTCGTATCAGTGGAGGATTCTCTTTGCGTTATTTCAAACTCTTATGGCTAAAAATGTTACAGAACATTAGGAGGATAATTTCCCTGTTGTTACTCAAATCTAGGATAACATGTTTATAAGCACCAGATCACATGAAACTCTCTTGGAGATTCACAGGACCGAAATCAAAATAAGTCTTAGACTTATCCTGACCATAACACACCAGATCACATAAACCTCTCTTGGAGATTCACAGGACCAATAACACACCAAATCACATAAACCCCTCTTTTTGGAGATTCACATGAAAAAATAAGAAAAAGTAAGGAAGAACACGTTACCCCAGAAGCCAACAGAAATTTAACCCCTCACTAATAACTTCCATCCCGTAATTTAAATCACATTTTAAGCCCTAGAAAACCACAAAAGAGTCAAATTAAACCCTCTTTTCACTGTTGGCACTACACGACTACCAATTAATTACCCTGTAATCTAATCACTATCCTGACTTTAAACACTGTCGGCACCCAACGGCTGCCAATTGCCCTCAAAGTTCGCTTCAGCCACGGATCAAGTTGAGAAAATGTTCACCGCTGTTTTCGCTGAAAGTTCTCGAAGCAAACTCTCTCCATCATCATCTCCCCCCCCCTCCCAGCTCTGAAACAACAGAGATGGGAAAACGAGAAAGAAAAGGCAACATCTTCATCACAGACCCCTGCTCAGGTCCGTGAAGGCCCCCAGCTTGTGTTGTCAGCCGGCCATGGAAAGCCAAGCCACCGCCGCCACGGAGATGTGTCCTTCTTCGGCCCGTGTCGTGCGTGCAATGTGTGATCAGTACACCGCATACCACACGGCCGCTGTTCGACACTGTCCTCCTGTCCACTCCGAAATGAACTCTCGAAAGTGGAAACCGCCGCGCCAAGCGTCGAGTGGTCGCCTCACCCCGTCGAGGACCTCCGCTGGTGTCCCCGTGCCGTGCTGCATCGCTCCTCTGCTCGCCGTCCCCTGCGCCGAGTCGATGATCGAAGGCCTCCGTGTGGCTGTTGCGTCGTCGAATGCCCCGCTGTCCACCCGTCCAGCAGCTGGTCCCAGCGATGCATGTCGTCGCTGCGCAGTGCGCAACACTCCTCATCGCGGCGGTCCGTCGCCATCCTCCTCGTTCCGCTGGAACACGTCGCCGCCGTCTTCCACAAAAACCCGCTGATTAGACTGAATAAAAAGCCGCTGATCCTTCCTGTCTGGCGCTGGAACGCACCAAAGACACCGGTTTCGTCGCACCACATGTCGACAGTCCTTTCGCCTGACGCAAAAAATGCATCAACACGACCGGGTCGGCACCACATGTCGTGTATTATGGACACGAAACACCACGAATTACTTAACCAAAACGGGAGAGCGGAGATAATTGTGAGACGCAGCAGACAGAGTGATGTTCCTCAGAGATGTTTTATTTCGGAGTACACAGCAAAGCATACAGGCTCCTCCGGCGGCCTTACGCCGTCCCAGACTGACTGACCCAGTGTTCACATTTTCATCTGATTATAAAGAGTTACAAATACACATAGCTCCAGACAGCTGGCCACTGGCCACCCCCCTAGATAGTTAGAGACCCTTTGAACCATTTCAACAGTGACCACTTTGAACCCCTGTTTTAGCAACTCCTTTTGTCATACAAATAGCCACAGGAAGAAACATAGCAAATGGCAAAGCCCTCACCACATGGGATCGGGTGTGTGGGAAAGACAGTCACATACTTTGGAGACGAACTGACTAGTGCAATTAACTATGCTTACTGAATAAACAGGATCACCCATATGCTATGAGCACAGTAGCACACATTATGGATAGAATTATGATTTCCAGATTCCACAGTCACGTCTCAGCTAGACACAGGATCTGATATGAATTTTGTTCAAGATTCAATTTATCCCCGGGGGGCACGGTGGCACAGTTGGTAGTGCTGTCGCCTCACAGCTAGAAGGTCCTGGGTTCGATTCCTGCTCGGGGCGCTGTGGGTGCTGGCGGCGTGTTTCCTCCTCCGCGTCATCAGTGCCCATACCCGAGGCGGGGTTGGCGAAAGGGCCCCTCTGTGTGGAGTTTGCATGTTCTCCCCGTGTCCCCTAGGGTAGGTACCCTCACAAAAAACATGCAGTAATCCTGGTCTCTAAACTGCCTCCCCCTGGCCAGCCAGGGCGCTTGATGGAGGGGAAAGGAACTGGTTGGAATAACGTGTTCCCTCCACGCGCTACTTCCAACCAAGGAAACTCCCTGTCAGGTGTAAAGGAGCAACTTGGACACTCAGGCATAAGGGAAGCATGAGTTCAAGTCCGTTGCTCTCCCCATGTCCACCATATATGGGGACTAGGTTGGCGGAGGGTGTGTAGAGCCCAGGATCACATTAGATAATTGACACAGGGGTGAAAAATGGGTTACAAAATCGTGGGATAAAAATTATTATAAAAAAAAAAGATTCAATTTATCCCCTGAGCAAGCAGGCCAGCTCTATTAGATCAATGGTAACATTTCAGCACAACACACATTAAACTGGGTTCAAGTTCAAATCCATAGAAGAGGAAAGTTACATATAGTGCTGCTTTAAGTACATTTATATATTGTTACGGCCCTATGTGGCCTTGTGTTGTTGTGGTTTGTGTTTAATCCACTGTCAGTGTGTTTCAGTGCTGTATGATGATTGGAGGGTGGATTGGAGGAGTGGCTTGGTGTCTGGAGACACCTGGGCCTCATTTTCAATCAGCCAGCCACCAGTATAAAAGCCTGGGAGAAGCTCCTCGTCAGTCTTGCCATCCGTCACCTGTGCTGCTGAACCCAGTCTGTAGCTAGGGTAGTGTCTGTAGGCTGTGTGCCTCACCTGCTTAGTTCGAGGTTTCTTTATTTACTGTGTGTTTAAAGAACAGACCAACCTAGTCATCTTTGTATGCAAACTGCTGTCAAAGTATCTCAAACCCTTTTCCTGTGTCATAAGAATAAAGGGAAGCTGTATGGTAAGGGTGTGCTGCTATTTTCTTTCGTTGCCCCAGTTTTGGCCCATTGTTTCTGTTTAGTCAGGGAGCCTAGAGTGTAATTTTCTTTTTGGTGTAGTTTAGGATTGTTTCTTTTCTAGGTAGGGTTGGGGGGGGTTTGTTGTTTTAGCATTAGCCACCCTGATATATATACATGCTTGCCCTATCTTCCCCTGATATATATACATGCTTGCCCTATCTGATATATATACATGCTTGCCCTATCTTCTAGCTACTGTGAAACCTTTTTCTCAATAAATGTACACTTTTGCTTGAATGGGTTTGTGATCCTTGACAGCACTCATATATTACTCCTTTGGAGCCAAGACCCCATATATGGTCAGAAGGTTCGTAATATATATCCTTGCAATGGTTTTACAAAATAGTATATAGTGGACGTGTGAGTTAATTGAAACCAGAATACTCTGACAAACCTGACAATACAAAGTGAAGTAATGAATACAATGTACAATGAATACATGAAATGACACCTTTATTGAATACAATGGGTCATATTGTATGACTTTTTGAATACAATGGGTCATATTTTATGAGTTTTTATGGTGAGTTGTATTGGAGAAGTTATTCAGCAGCCTCCTTTCCCTGTAAAATAGGAGCATGCTATTAGATATTCAACATGATTTATTTTGTTAAATCTTAGCCATCTTAGACAGCCAACATAATAAACCTTGATATTGCACATGTATTTACCTTAGAGTCACGACTTTTAGTTCTCATCTTGTTGACCTGGGATTCAGCGATGTCAGCACGCTCCTCTGCCTCCTCTAGCTCATTCTGAACCTTTCTGCACTTAGACAGGTGAGTGTTGGCTGCTTCCTCCTACAATATGATAGAGATGGTTCAAAGCCTCAATATTTGAAAAGAGCACCTTACAATTATAGTCCAAGCAAGACAATTTCATAAAAACTGTAAAGTGTGGTTGTGGCTAATGTTCATGTTAGCCCATGGCGAACACAACTAAAGATGTATATTGTCTTACCGCTTCCTCAGCCTGCCTCTTGTAGCCCTTCACCTTCATCTGCAGTTTGTCTACCAGATCCTGAAGCCTGGCAAGATTCTTCTTGTCCTCTTCAGTCTGAAGTGAGAGTGAATTTATGACATTTATAGATCTTTGTATTTTGTAGTTCATGCAATCTATTAATTTAGTTAGTGGCATGATGGATATTTAAGTGAACATCATATACAGTACCTGGTATGTCAGCTCCTTCACTCTCCTCTCGTACTTGCGGACACCTTTAATAGCGTCTGCTCCACCTCTCTGTGCAGTGTCGACCTCTCCCTCCAGTTCACGCACCTTCACAAAGAATGATGCACTATGAAATTACTTATTCTTATTTCATTGACTATAAGCTGTGTTGAAGTAAACCACATCTTACCCTGCCCTCCAGTTTCTGGAGCTGCTTCTTGCCTCCCTTCATAGCCAGGTTCTCAGCCTCATCCAGACGGTGCTGCAGGTCCTTGACTGTGACCTCCAGGTTCTTCTTCATCCTCTCCAGGTGAGAGCTGGTGTCCTGCTCCTTCTTCAGCTCCTCGGCCATCATAGAAGCCTGGAAAGAAGATCAAATGTACTTCATTGTCCCGCAAGGAAATAATCATGTCACTGCACACTTGACAAACATGGTACATGGATTACATTTAAATAAATTCACATGTTGACTGCGAGAAAATATGTTGTAATATAACAGGTAATAATAGGGTAATAAACAGATACTAATCGTGGTCATAAGACCAGAGGGAAACATCATAGGCTGTGAAAAACATGGGAATTATTTAAAATTATATTTAAAAAAAAAGTCAATTCTTTCAGCAATTCTTAAGCGATACAACGCTTACCGCCATTGCCGTTGATTAATTGCGCTTTTATAGTGCATTCGATCGATCGAGCCATAATGCTACTTACGTTAGCCCGTTAGCTAGCTATGTTGTTAGCACAGCACTGGATCGCCCATCTTAGATCGTCGTCGCCATAATAATCCATTCTATAGTTTCTTTCAATCGCCTGTATCTCCTATTCCTTGTCCCAGATGGCATTTTGATCAAAACAACGTTTCTTTGACGGCACAGAGCCGACGATGTGGAGCTCTCCAGTGCCCCGGTTTGGATTCATATTGTAAACGAGGCCTGTCCAGGCTCCGTTCAGCTTCCTAGGTTAATACTACTTCCAGTAGACTGGAAATGTGGCTTTTCAAAATTAGATTTAGATTAGAATTAGATTCCTAATTTTTCAACAAATGCTAGCGTGTTAATAATGGAGCTGCGAACTTCTCCTTTGGTCCACCCATTCCTGGGACATGTGAGAATGATCCAGTGAAAAGAATAGCAAAAAAGAAAAAGCAAATCAAAAGCCCATTGTGGGATCACTCTCTCACTAAACACGGGTGAAATTCACCCGAACACTAATGCGAAAGAAAAGTAAAACTGAGCATCATGAAGGTACAGTACTGAAAGAACTTCTGAACAGAAATAAAATGTATGTCGCCACCTCTGTGTCGGCACCTAAAGGAATGTGGGTGTGGAATTCTTCCACAAGGATCCAGCCTTCCATAAGGATGTCTAATTGTCCTGGTATATTGGATAAGAGGCAGAGCTCCTAACTCACATCAGTGATGGCTTTCTTGGCCTTCTCCTCAGCATTCCTTGCTTCTTGAACACTGTCATCCACTTCACCTTGGACCTGGATCAGGTCAGTTTCAAGTTTCTTCTTGGTGTTCACAAGGCTTGTGTTCTAAAATAAAGATTCAGTTTAGCAATGCAAGTATGAATGAGTTGTATGTTAAAAATATCTTGTTGAGTTTTTCCATTTACTTACCTGAGAGTGCAACAGTCCAGCGCGCTCACTGGCATCCGTCAGTTCTTGCTCAGCCACTTTGCGGCCTCTCTCTGTCTGTTCCAGAGCCACTCTCAGCTCCTCGATCTCAGCGACCATTAGGCCGTTCCTACGCTCCACCATAGCAGCTTGCTCCAAGCTATCTGCTTGGCCTCTGCTAGCTTCATCAAGGTGCACTTGGGCATCCTAAAATAAATCACATTTGAGGTGGTCACGATAAGAGAAACATCAAAGCAGTTCAAAGCAGTTCCATTGTTTGAAGATGTGTCTAAATATGTTTTGCACCTTAAGCTGTCCCTGAACGTTCCTCAGCTGCTTCTGGGCCTCAGCAGCCTGGCGGTTGGCGTGACTCAGCTGAACCTCCATCTCGTTCAGGTCTCCCTCCATCTTCTTCTTGATTCTAAGGGCATCATTTCTGCTCCTGACCTCAGAGTCCAGAGTGCTCTGCATGGAGTCAACCACCCTCTGGCTGTTCCTCTTGATCTGCTCCATCTCTTCATCCTTCTCTGCCAGCTTCCTGTCCACCTCACCCTTGATCTGGTTGAGCTCCAGCTGGACACGGAGAATCTTGGACTCCTCGTGCTCCAAAGTACCCTGAAATGCAATACAGGATCAAAAGGTTGTTTTAATAAAACATCCATCATTATACTGCTACACTGTTTGAATGTAAAACATATTGAAAGAAAAAGAAAATACAGACATCTATAACCTAAAATTGTAATACCTCCGCTTCCTCTAAGGCTGTCTGGATCTCTGACTTCTCTGTCTCTGTCTGCTTCTTGGACTTCTCCAGCTCATGGATGCTCTTTCCAGTCTCACCGATCTGTTCAGTCAGGTCTGATATCTCCTCTGCAGTGGATTGAAAGTAATGAATCAGTCAGCAAATATTTTGTATTTGCATTTTAATAAAGTTGTAACCTGATCCACCATTTGATCGGTTGTTGTTGTTGTTTTTTTACTGTTGCTCTTGAAAGAATGATACAAAAACGTACGTTGCAGGTTCTTGTTTTCACGCTTCATGGTCTCCAGTTGGTCCAGAGACTCCTCGTAGGAATTCTTCATCTTAAACAACTCAGTGCTGAGAGAACGAGCCTCTTTCTGAGCTCCCTCCAGTTCTGCCTGTCCCTCTTCAAATTTCTGCTTCCATTCTGCCAGGACCTGCATACAATTTGTAATGATTTGTCATTTACCCCACTTTAAGGACACATTATTTTGTAATGATGTATGTCAAAGCACCTTATCGAAGTTCCTCTGTTTCTTGTCAAGATTGGCAGCCAAACCATTGGCCCTCTCCACATCAATCATGAGGTCTTCCACTTCACCCTGGAGTCTCTGTTTGGTCTTCTCCAAAGAGGCACACTTGGAATTCACAGCCTCGATTTGCTCCTCAGCTTCCTGAAGACGCTGGGCGAGCTTCTTCCTGTTGATCAGTTTTCAATGGAATTCGATTATTGTGGCAATATTTTGTATAGTGAGTGGTGCCACGGGAAAGATGCGTGATGCATTTTGAGCTTGTACATCTGATAATTCCACTCTTTCTGAAAATGTTGGAAAAAATATGAATTTTTTTCAACATTGAAATGATTATCACGATTTTGACAATTATGCCCATTTTTTCATTTATCTCAAGCGATTATCTCAGATAATTGCGATTGGGCGACAGGCCTAGTGGTACCTGAAACGGAAACGTTGAAGTCGCCCAACCCTTCTGGCCAAAGCTGCAACTGCAGGCAGGCGGTTTTGCTTGTGCATGTAGCTCGAGCAAAAGTGCTAACTCGTTCACGAGTTAGCACTTGTAGAGCGTTCTTCCGGGTGCTTCAAACGCCAGTGAGCAACTTCTGTTTAAATTAATAGTGGGAGCGGGTCTGTCTATGGTAAAAACACTGCTGACTTACTTGGCCTCCTCCAGCTCCTCAGTGCGTTGGACAGCATCAGTCTCATACTTGCTCCTCCACTGACACACCTCAGCGTTGGCCTTGGACATTCCACGCTGCAGCTCTGCCTTCGCCTCCTGCTCCTCCTCAAACTGCTCCCTCAGAAGGTCACAGTCATGGCGAGCTGATTGCACAGCATGAGCAAGGGCATTCTTTGCCTGTCAGAAGAAAATGGAAAAAAACAATGTCAGCTGAATGAAATGACAAAGAATATGAAACTAAAATAGAAAATAATCTGTTCCTCACCTTAACCTCCTCTTCAACAAGTCTCTTCAACTCCTCAATCTGTTGGGTGAAGGCCTGCTTGCCTCTTGTGAGCTGAGAGACCAGAGCTTCTTTCTCCTCCAGTTGACGACCAAACTCACCTAATTAGAAATTTGGATATTAATTTCAAACATATCATCGGTGGCTGGGATAACTGTTGATCAAAAGCATTATCTCTAATTATGGTAAATTTGTGCAAGTACCATCGACAAACCATGTAGTCAAATGATTTATGATTAAATGAACATTTACCGTTCTCTGTCAACAGTCTTGCTCTCTGAGCGCCGATATCATTGATCTGGCGAACGTTTTCATCACTCTTGGCCTTGATTTCACTAAGTTGGTCCTCAAGGGTGCGGCACATCTTCTCAAGATTTCCCTGGAAACGAGCATTATACATGTTCAATCATCTTTTTTTTCAGATAGGTTCATTGCTTCGATTTAAAGCAAAGCCAATCGATATAGTCTATATTTCAGCCCTCCGGTTTATAACTGTATGGTTTCCTTACCCATCACTGGGTTGCTTGGCCATCATTAGCTATGAGGAGAGAACAGCACTGCACTGTTTTTAAAGCCTTAAACACTTAACATTTGCCTAATTATCTTAACAGATTAATAACATTTAGAGTGCATACTCGTTCACAAGATTACTTGTATGAAACATTCCCACTGTTAAATCTGAGCTATAAAGACTGCCTTTCAATGCCCCACACATGTGGAACTATCAGTTTTAAAATTTGAGTATTTCATTTCACTTTAGTCACTTTAAACATGTTTGTTTGTCTCAAGAATGATATTATACCATGGCATTCCATCATACCTTTGCCTTAGCAACAGCCTCCATGTTGCTGGACAGGTCATCGATCTCCATCTTGTATTCACTCTTCTCCTTCTCCAGTTTCTGCTTGACTCTCTGGAGGTTGTCGATCTGTTCACCCAGTTCCGCCACGCTGTCGGCCTGTTTCTTACGGAGAGCAGAAGCAGTGGCCTCATGCTGCAGGGTGGACTCTTCAAGGTCACGACGCACCTTCTGGAACTCAGCCTCGCGCTTCTTGTTCATCTCGATCTGAGCGGCGGTGGCACCTCCAGCTTCCTCCAGCCTCTCACTGATCTCTTCAAGTTCCCTGGAGAGATCGGCTCTCTGCTTCTCCACTTTGGCACGAGCGGCACGCTCTGCCTCGATCTCCTCCTCCAGTTCTTCAATACGAGCCTTTCAAATGAATGATGTTAGATTAACATCTGAAAATAACCATTCACACTTACTTATTATTAATGATTTTACAGAAAATAAAAATACCTGGAGTTCTTTGATCTTCTTCTGCAGCTGGGCCCCCAAAGATTGTTCATCCTCAATCTTACTCAGAAGCTGGCTTACTTCAAAGTCCTTCCTGTTGAATACAGTCAATAGTCATATTTTAGCATCATTCTGCAGGTGGTTTCACTCCATGACATTTCATATTGTTGGTGCACATTACTTCTTTATCTTCTCGTCAGATTGCTGCTTGTCATTTTCCAGGTCCATGATGGATTCCTGGGCCAGTTTCAGATCACCCTCAAGCTTTCTCTTGGCTCTCTCCAGGTCCATGCGGAGCTTCTTCTCTTGCTCCAGAGAACCCTCCAACTGCACAACAATATATTGTTGTTGTTAATCAGTAAAACAATAAAAAATATATTAAAGATGGAGTGCCGTGATATTTGTATCTTTTCCAGTTTTCTTTGTACACTTTTTTGAAAAAAAATTGTCCACCTCATATAATGATAATACCTGATGATTATGTTTTAGGGTGGAAAAAAATCACGACACCATCTTTAAATTCAAAACATCTGATTCCCTTTGGTAAACTCACATCGTCAACTTGCTGCTCCAGCTTGGTCTTGGCCTTGGTCAGAGTGTTGACTTTGTCCTCCTCTGCCTGCAGGTCATCCAGGGTTTGCTGATGGGCCTCTTGGAGGGCTTTTTTCTCCTTGGTCAGCTTAGCGACGCTCTCATCCTGAGACGCCATCTCCTCAGTCAGGTTCTTCACCTGATAGAAGCAAAACATAATGTGTTGTCATAGAATGGCTCAAATTCAATCAGTGCTTTTCAAAGTGGATTCCAGGGACTCTCAGGGTTCCTTTAGGGGAGGGGGGTTCTGAATTGACCCTTACAAGTCTGTAACTCTGACAGTATAGATTGACCCTTACAAGTCTGTAACTAGAGTGTATGATCTTGAGTATAATCTATACCTTGTTTTCAGTGGCATGTTTCTCCTTCTCCACTTTGGCCAAGGTGAGCTCCAGGTCATCAATGTCCTTCTTGAGCTCAGAGCATTCATCCTCCAGCTTTCTCTTCTTGGCAGTCAGTTCTGCATTGATCTCCTCCTCGTCCTCCAGTCTCTCGGTCGTCTCTTTGAGCTTTGCCTCCAACTGGATCTTACTTTTAATAAGACCTTCACATCTCTCCTCAGCATCATTCAGAGCCTCGTCTCCCTAGTTGTCAATGAAAATGAATTTGAAGAATGTCAAATTGGGTCAGGCCCTTGTACTGAACAGCCGTTCGACCACCAGGCATTCTCTACCATGGCAGAGAATGCCTGGTGGTCGACTCTACTTATACATTCTACTTTAGATAAAAGATTTAAAGGGCAATATCACTTTGGTAGAGGTTTGGGTTGTGTATTTACCTTGTCATGATGTTATCCAAATGTGGACAAGAAATCAAAAAGAATTGCTCTAGCAATTAGAAATTGATCATTCTAAATATTCTCCTCATTGACTTACATTGTACACTGAAACAGCTCACAAAGTCACTGAAGGAGGAGAGGACACTGGAGCAGCACGGACATTTAGAGCCTTTTATTAGGTACTAGTATACAGAACGACTAACGTTTCGACCTACGCTCTCAAAGTCACTCTTTTAGTACGTAAACAAACAAACAAAGTTGATTCAGACAATATAGAGCATCACCAAACCCAGTTCTGTTAGGTTTTTTTTAATAAAAATTCCTGTTGATTTTGCCATTTTTATAGGAAGAAAACCCGGACTGGATCCGTGGATCCAGATCCAGATCTTCAAATAGTAAATTCAACAGGAAGTTAACATTATTATTAAAAACAAAAACGGTACTGGGTTTGGTGATGCTCATATTGTCTGAATCAATTTTGTTTGTGTTCATTTAAAAGAGTGACTTTGAGAGCTCTTTCAGCGTACACTGTAAGTCAACGAGGAGAATATTTTGAATTATCAATTTCTAATCAATGGAGCAATTATTTTTGATTTCTTGTCCACCTTTGGAGTTACATCATGGCAATGTAACTATACAACTCAAACCTAAAAAAAAAGTAGTCTTGCCTTTTAAGATGATAAACAATATGAAATATTAGCAACATTTCCTGTACAAGTGTAGCTACTTACTGATGCCGATGCCGATGCAAGGTTATTCTTCTCCTGCACCGCAGCTATCAATTTCTCTTCCAGTGTCTTCTTCAAGGCCAGGGCAGTGGCCAGGTCAGTCTTCATCTTTTCATAGTTCTCCTTCATGTTCTGCAGCTCCTTCTCAGTCTCAGCACTCTGCAAGAGAGGCTTGATCTTGTAGTAGACCATCATCCATGGCCAGTGTTTCACATTGACGAATGAGCGCAAGTTGAACTGGATGGTGTAAATGGCCTCTCTGTGGACAACAGTGGATCATGATTGAAATGCAGATTGAGGGTTTCCATGTAATACGCCTGCAGGCTGTTATTATATAATTGTGTCATTATAGTTGTACTATTGTTGTTATTATTGCTGTTGGTATTATTGTTTTTAACTGCCGCAATGTAAATGCAGGATGACCCCCCATGCTATATCCTGATTCTGCCCGAGGTTTCTTCTGCTGTTTATTAAGGAGATTTTTCCTTGCCACCATCATCAAAAGCTTGCTCTGCAATTTTTGCTATTTTATTATAGTGATTTGACACTTTATTTATTTTATTGAATAGATGTTTTCAAAGTACCTCCTAGCCGTCATCTTGACAAACTCCTTCCTCATGAGGTAAGCTCGTGCGAGTGCCTGAGTCATGCCGACCAGAGCAGCCAGCTTTTCATCTCGCATCTCTTCAAGGACACCCAGCAGACCAGCTTTGAAGAACACCTGAATACAATGTCACAAACACTGTAACTAAACAACCATAAAATCTATTTTTAGTCCTCTGTCCATAATGTTAAACCAGATTGGGAGTGTGTTTACCTTGGTGTGTCCGAACCTGTACTCGTCAACAGGTACGTCAATGGACCCAAGCAGCTTCTCAGATGCCTTCTTGTTGTCCATGAACGCGCCTTCGGGACATGCGCTGGCGTTCAGTACTTTGTATCTGTTTTGCAGAAGTTCATGGTCATTTTGCATGCCTCCCGTTAATAAGTTTGGAACTAAAAGCTGCTGGAAAAAGGAATTGATACCTCTGCTTGAAGTCAGCATAGGGGATTCTGCTTGGGAAGCCCTTTCTACAAATTCTGATGCCCTCCAGCACACCATTACACCTCAGCTGGTGGATGACCAGGAAGTTCTCCATCAGTCCTGTAAATATGTTGCTTCATTATTATTACAACAAAATAGTTACGCACTGGCCAAAGTTGCATTTAATGAGTCAAAACTAGTCAACCAAAATACAAACATACAAAAGAATGTAATTTGCATAGGGAGATCTTATATTTTAAGTGTATTCTGTGTTGTACCCATATATGTCAGCATTTGCTATAATTGTCTGGGCAAAGGGCCCTAGAGCTAAAGCAAATTGTGAGGACAGTGTCTGGTTAGTCAGTCTCATAGCTGCAGTGGGGTTGCTGTACAATAGCCTAATCCATGTAATGAACCTATCTCCAATGTAAAAAAAAATCCATCACTGAGAACAAGTACGAATATTCCACCTGGTCGAAAGCCTTTTCCGCATCCTGGCTTAGTACTACAAGCCAAGGTCTTCCTTGGGGCCTCTAGGAGAGAATTGATAAGGCGTCAAATGTTTCTTTTCTGTTTACCTGGACACTTGGACTCGTTGGGAATCAGGCAACGCACAAAGTGAGGATGTGTGCTCCTCAAGTTGGTCATCAGCAACTGCAAGTTTGCCTATTGAGACATAAAGGTTTATAATTAGTCAAAAGTAATAGAATGTTGTACTTTTTCTTCCACTATAATTATTTGAACTCTTTAGATACTACTTACTTTGCAGATTTAGATTGTTTTCAAAACGTACTTTAACGACATAAACCCTATTTTAAACTTTAATTCCAACATTTAAAGACTATTTCTTACATGGATATAATGTTGATAATAATAACGCTTCATTCTTACAGGGATATATGTTGATAATAATAAAGATATTCTTACCCTGAAAGCACTAGACACAGTCTGCATGGAACCACCCTTCTTCTTGCCTCCCTTCTTGGTATTATCTGTTTATATTAGAATCATGAGTTATCATTAGTTATATAGAATGAAAATGCTTCCCTTCTTGTCAGATTCTGAATGTTTATAGTATTGATATAACAATACCTTCAGGCTCAGGTGGGGGATAGAACACACATTATATTATTGTCCTATATTAATTTGTTGATGTCCCGCCCCCTCAGTGTTCCTATGGGGTACAGCCATAACTCCAGTTCCCAATATGCTAAATGCTCCAAACCAATTGTAATAAACATACCTTCAGGCTCAGGTGGGGGATATAACATACAGAGCAGCTTCACTGAAGACTTCTGGTACAGCTGACACACAGAGTCGTTGAGAGGATCCTTGTTCTTCTCTAGCCATCCTGTGATGCTGTTGATTGATTGATGGATTGATTGAATACTTTATTAACAGTTTTTTAACAAAAGCCTATCACTTGTTTCCATTGGGGTCCTCCATACTCAATTCATCAAAAACTGTAGTCCACAGTTCCGGTTATATTATATATAATGTATAATTATATATACAGTACATATAGGCATACTATAGGGTTCTGTTCACCTGTAGTCCACAGTTCCAGCATAGTGGACCAGGGAGAAGTGAGCCTCACCCTTGCCTTTACCAGGCTTGGGTTTCTCAAAGGCCTTGTTCTTCCCCAGATGCAGGTCAATCAACTTCTCTGCAAAACTTTTGTCTGTAGCTTTTGGGAACATGCACTGCTCTTCAAGGCTGGAGAAGATGCCCAAGGGCTTTGGGAAGGAGACAAAAGAGACAAATCAACAAAAGCTTAGTGCCAATGACCAAAAAATACGTGTGTGTGTGTGTGTGTGTGTGTGTGTGTGTGTGTGTGTGTGTGTGTGTGTGTGTGTGTGTGTGTGTGTGTGTGTGTGTGTGTGTGTGTGATGTCCATTAAAGCACAAAATAATTGTATACCTTCAATGAACGCAATGCTGACACCTAAGTCCATAGCAATACATAATAATATAATACGCTATACTAATAATAATTCTATACCTTCTCAATCAGCTCAATGCAACAGTGTATGTATTTCATTCTCAATCAGCTCAATTGCAGACAGCCAAGTACATGTACAGTACCTACCTTCTCAATGAGCTCAATGCAGATAGCCAAGTCCATGCCGAAGTCAACGAGATCCCAGGGAATTCCCTCTTTCATGTATTCTTCTTGTTCCAGAACAAACATGGTGTGGTTGAAAAACTGTTGCAGTTTCTCATTGGTGAAGTTGATGCACAGCTGCTCCAGGGTGTTGAACTGTGAGGAAATATCATTAGCCCAATCTCTTGTAAATGTGTAACTGTGACAAAAATATTTAGTCTCCAACTTAAAACAAGTCCATGCTTACATCAAAGATTTCAAAACCAGCGATGTCCAGCACACCAATGTAGTAGTTTCTCGGCTGCTTGGTGTCCAGCATCTCGTTGATCCTAATGACCATCCACAAGAACAGCTTCTCATAGATGGACTTGGCCAAGGCACTGACTGAGTTCATTGTCTACGGAAAAAGGAACATTATAGTGAGTTACACAATTTAAGCAATTTTAGCCTTTGCATAAGCCTGCAAGGTTTTCAAGGCTAGGCCAAGTGCTACGGGCTAGGGTGGAGTCTGAAGAGGTGAATCTTCAGATTACGGTGGAAGATTCAGAGTTTGTCTGCAGATCTAACTGCAATGGAAAGTTTATTCCACAAATTTGAGAGCCCGAGTGCGTTAGGGAAGGTTGACAGCTTCCCTGTGTTAGCTGATCTGAGTGAGCGGGATGGGTTTTGGGGTTGGATACACAATAGGGTATGCACATGCATAAAGTGAATGGCAAATTCACAAATACAACTTCTCTATTTGGATGTATGGGCTGTCAAGGCCAGAAAGAAATGTTTTTTTAAATGATTTGTTTTTTGCTTTTTTGCCTTTATTGATAGATACAAGTGAAGATGGACAGGAAAGAGGGAGAGAGAGACCGGGAAAAACATGCACCAAACGTCGTCATGAACGGGACTCAAACACACAACCCACTACGGGCAGAGCCTATATATGTGGCATGCGCCTGTCCTGGACCACTAGGCCAGCAGGCGCCAAACATGTCAGTAGAGGTACTTGGAACTGCACATGTTTCTGCAGTGTGCTGTTGTTTTTGTAGCAAAAATGCAGGGCAAAGGTTTTACCTTGGCCTCTAGGGAGTGTGCATTCAAAGTTTTAAGCAAATCGGTGCAGTTACCTGTAAAAATGCCAATCGGCCTGTTATAGTGCCACCATGAGGCTGATTTGAATTTTTTCAAGTGGCGTTACTTCCTCGGCTGTGTGGGAATATGCGTGCAAAATTTCACAGAAATTGCACACTGCGTTCATATGCATTTTGTTCAGTTTAATGGATATAGAGATACTGTGTACCGGTTTGCATGATGTTTGGACAAATCTGTAGGACTAGGAGTGATATCAAAACATGTGTTTTGCAAAAATCGACCTCCTGGTGGCGCGCCGATTACGCCGATCTGAAAGATTTGGGGCAGAGGTTCTGCTCTGGGATCCACCGATCCAGGGAGTGTGCATGCACAGTTCGCGGCCAAACAGTGCCTGAGATTAGCTGACACAGACACACACAAACAGGCACACAGACCGACGGACATGGTGCAAAACATAATCTCTGCCTCGCCTTCAGCCTGGCTGAGACAATAATGTTGGAGCTTATAAGGTGTGTATGAAATCAGAACATGGAAATAATGTAACTTTACTCACCTGTGGCACAGTTTGTCCTTTAGTGACATATTCATTTCCCACTTTAACTCTGGGGTAGCAGTATGCCTTAAGCATATCCGCTGAGTTCAGACCCAACAGGTAGCAGATCTTGTCAGACACTGAAATGATCATACAATTTGCAATTTACGATTCAGGCATTTAGCAGACGCTTAATCCAGAGTGCGATTTTAGCAAGGTAAACACAATTGGTAATACATTGAATGCATACAGCTAGTAATCTAGGACCATATAGGTAAACCAAATAACCTTCAGTATAAACAGTATAATATAAATAAATAATGACAATATATTGAAAATATATTTAGCTTAGTTCTTTTGAAATATAAATAAATACAAGACTATCACATTTGTTGTTGAAGATGCAATTTACCCTCCGTGCCGTCTGGCTCCGCCTGTTCCTCACGCTGCTTCTGTTTGAAGATCAACGTTCCATGATGCATCACTGCACCGGTGAACTTGTAGATGCACGCTTTCTCCTCAACATTGAAGCCCAGGATGCCAATAGCATCCTGAAGATTGAGATTAAGCATTATATTAGCAATCCAGTTTAAATAGGATTATTTTGGGAGGTCATGGCCTGAAAACCACTGCTTTACAAAATGTATTTTGCAGAGCAACTGACTGCAATGCACAGTGAGTATTAGAAATGTAAAATAATGTCCATTTACATCTGTAGCCTCCAACTCGACTTTGTCATCAATGCTGGCCACAGTGATCTGACCCATGCTGATCAACGGGAAGTCGTATGGGTTGTTGGTGATGAGACAACTTTCTGAGAAGGGATTAAAAAAAGTGTGAACATGTGTTTCTATTCATTAGTGTGGTTCAACCAGACTAGTAATAGTAACACTTTTTTTTTTACTTCTTTCTAGAGTAACCCTAAACTTTGCTTCACTACTAATCCCACAGTTTTGATGGCACGCACTTGACCGGCTTCATCGGGAATCGTGTGCTTGTATTTTGTTAAGAGAAATGTTGTATAGTTTAATTGATATTAATGTATTCGTGCATTACATTTCCCCATTGACATGAATCAGAAAATTCGAAAAGTCACGTTCAAGTATTTTTTCCATAAGGGCTATAGTTACAAAACTAGGAGGGCAGGTTCATAATACTTATTAAAATGAATTAACTTATAATTATATTGGTCGGCTATATTGTGGCGCTATAACAGCCCACTTTATGTTTTGGCTTATAACTCTTGAACCGTAGGTCGTAACATTTTTCCCTGGATTCCGTGGGTCATGACGCATCTCCCCATATAGGCCACGTCAGGATAGATTTTCCGCCATTTAGAATTTTCTCCAAAACACACTTTTTGCTCCTCCTGAGTCCTACAGATTATGTCCAAATATCACAAATATCTATACACATGATCTCCGGACCTATCCGATTAAAACAGCACAGACATAATTTTTATAGTGCGTATCGTGAGGCCGTAATCGTCGTCCAAAGTAAGTGGGAGGGGCCTATTTTACAACGTCCAATCCATCCCAAATTTAAATCACATGTCACGGGTGGTTTAATCAACCCAGAGCAAAAAGCAATTCCATTTTCATCCACAGGTGGTGCCGCAAATGCAAAAGAAAAAAAAAACCATTTGTTGAAGAAATTTTATTTTTGGGGGGATAAATCCCCTCCAAATTATTTCCACATGATCACAGGGGTGACTTGACATTGTAATTGGCTAGAATAATTAGTGGGAGGGGCCTATGTAACCGATTGCGGCAACCACACTTTGCAATTTTTCAAAATTGCGACTTTTCTAGTTAATTTATGTTCTCACTGCATCATCAGTATAATTCCACTTACCAATAATCCCAGGTATGTGGTCGGTCATCATCTGGAAGAAGATATGGTAACCTCTCTCTAGAGGAAGCTGGTAGGTCACTCTAGACTTCTCCAGCAGATCTATATGGGTTGTACAACATAATTAATAATAATAATAATAATAATAATAATGGGTTGTACATAAGTCAAAATGTAATCCTCAAATTAACAAATATATAATTTCTCATCTCTGAACTTCATACTTACATGTCTCAATATCAGCACTGGCCAATTTACCCGCACTGTTGAAATGGATTCTGATGAATTTACCCTGTTTGATATAGCACAATTAGTTGCATCCGTCTACATTGTGGAATTATTGCAGGTTTACCCATAAAATGTCATTATTTTACACTTACAAAGCGAGATGAGTTGTCATTCCTCACAGTCTTGGCATTACCATAGGCCTCCAGCAAGGGATTGGCTGCAATAATCTGATCCTCCAGTGACCCCTAGAATGTTTTAGACATTTTGGTCTTAATTCTTTTAAATTGAATTGCTATATTTCATATAAATGCTTTATGTTCCAAAACATTTTTGTTAAAGTTAAAAACATATACATATACAGTACCTTAATTTTACCACCATCGGCCGCCGATTTCTCTCCACTAGCAGTCGCTGCTGTTGCAAAGTACTGGATGACACGCTTGGTGTTCACAGTCTTCCCAGCACCGGATTCTCCACTGGTTATAAAAGCATACATTCAGAGAAATGCACTTAGTGAATTTGTGTACAATGTTCTTTTTTTAATGCCTAGTAGATGATGGAAACTTACGTGATCAGGACAGACTGGTTTTCTTTATCTGTAAAATGTAAAGCACATATTTTTTTAGTCATGGATATACAGCACAAACTCATTATGTATTTGTTTACATTGTCCTGACTAGTACGTACCCATCAGCATGAACTGAAAGGCGTTGTCAGAGACAGAGTAGATGTGGGGTGGAGCCTCAATACGCTTCTTGCCTCTGTAGGCATTTACAACCTCCTGGTCATACACTGGGAGCCACTTGTAGGGGTTCACAGTTGCACAGAACAAGCCAGAGTAGGTCTGAAGGGGAGAAGAGAGAGAACATTAACATTGAACATAACTTCAGAACCATGAGTTTGTTTGCATTTGTTATATAGTGTACTGCTCTCAGCATGTAGAAAAGCTTACATAGATCATCCATGCTGCATAACGCTCTTTGAGGTTATACAGGACAGTGGCTTCAGTGAGGTGGGTCATCATGGCCATGTCCTCAATCTTGTCATACTTGGGAGGGTTCATAGGGGTGACATCCGCCTCAGGGACAGTTCTTTTCTAAAAAAGAAAAAGCACAACTTCAGAATGTAATGTGATTACAGTTGTACTGTGCCACTATTTGATTTTAGATACACCTACATCTTTCTTGTCCAGCGTTTCCACGGTGACTTTGTCACCATCCTTGCTTATAATCTTACACTTGAGGTATAGCTCTCCCTTATCAGCCACATATGACATAGTTTTGGCATCAAAGGGCGCACTTTGAGCTTCCATTCTCTCCTTCTCTGGCTTACGGAGATAAATGGCGGCAGAGCCGTACTGCTTCATCTCTTCGTCCGTACTCATGGTGGCGGCTTTCTGTAGACATTTGAGAAGAGGAGAAGCACACAATATAAGAATATCGGGTAGTCTATAGAAATGAATTCCAGCATTAAATATTTATCCATTTAGGATTCTTTGTTTATTAAAGGTTTACCTCCAGCAGCAGCAACAAACGGACGTTTCAGCCCATTGGCCTTCCTCTGCTTATTTTATATTTATTTTACACTGAGGAAGGCCTACGGGCCTACATTTGTTGCTACTACTGGGTGTGAACCTTTAATATACAAAGAATAAATGGAATAAAAGTGTGTGCTGGTATTCCTTTCTACAGACAGACAATAGATGGTGTTGACGCCTTTGCTGATTTGACATCTGAGCAGATCATTGTAGGACTATGCTAGGTTTAATAGAAAATTATGAACACTCACTTTTCCCCTCTACCAGTAGCAGTGAAACCTTGAGTGCAGTACAAGTCCTAAGTGTGGGGGGGAAACATAATTTTGAGGTCATTAACATGAGTTTAGTAATATGAATCCTATTGTTCATTCTTGCCGCACAGCACTTCATGAGAGACATTTTTAAATTACCCATTAGTTCCACATCTGAAAAGATTGATCCATTCCATCCAATATTATCACCGCATGCAATGAAATTAGATGATGCTTGCCCATTCACTTCTTTTCATTTGTTTGTTTGTTTGTTATTTGCTCGTTTCTTTGTTTCTCTAATCTCTAGCACCGTTAACCCGGTAGATGCCATGGATGCCATCGATGAACCTCTGCCCCAAATTGTCCAGAACGGGCTGTTATAGCACCACCAGGAGGCCGACTTATGAAAAGCAATTTTTTTAATATTACTCTAGTCTATTCTGTCCAAAAATCCCGCAAATCCCTGCACCCTATCTCTATAGTCATGTCATGTGTTCAAGACGGATCTGTCCGATATTTCAGATTCTATCCTAATTGTCTAACTAAAGTTTGCAGGATTGTCCCGTTTTGAACAAAAAGCCTCAAATCATGAACGGAGCGTGCAATTTACGTGAAATCTTTCACAGACTTTCCTACTAGGCTGAGGAATATATCCCACCCTTTTCACATTGGCCTGTTATAGCGCCACCAACATGTGGATTTTTGCAAAACACATTTTTGGAACAAAATGCAAGGAGTAAGAAGAAATGTCATGCCCTTTTTACATTGGCCTATTATAGCGCCACCAGGAGGCTACAACCTGACCTGCCCTGGTGGAGACCTGTGCCCGAGGGGCACTTTTTCTAGTTTCTTCTTTTTTCGTACTGAAGCCATGCTAAAATAATGTTTCCCCTTTCTAATACACTTTCATTCCATTGTTTGAATTAAGGTTACATTCAGAGGTGGTTACACTAGCCAAACTGTACTCAAGTAAAATAATAATAATAATTATTATATTATTTAACTAATCATAACATAATTTAAATAGAATAGAATTTAATTTAATTTAATTTAATTTAATTCATTTTAATAAAATTTAAATAGAAATTAATGAACAAAAGAAAATTCCAATCTGGCCTAAACCATAATTATAAATAAAATACTATACAGTCAATCATTTAAATCCTTGGATGGCAATTGGATGATTTGAGGCATTTTGTTCCAAAAAATGTGTTTTGCAAAACTCCACCAGTTGGTGGAGTTTTACAAAACAAAGTTACAGGCCAATGTGAAAAGGGTGGGATATATTCCTCAGCCTAGTAGGAAAGTCCATGAAAGATTTCACGTAAATTGCACGCTGTGTTCATGATTTGAGGCATTTTGTTCCAAAAATGTGTTTTGCAAAACTCCACCTGTTGGTGGCACTATAAGTTACAGGCCAATGTGGAAAGGGTGGGATATATTCCTCAGCCTAGTAGGTAAGTCCATGAAAGATTTCACGTAAATTGCACGCTGCGTTCATGATTTGAGGCTTTTTGTTCAAAACGGCCAATCCTGGAAACTTTGAAAGCCAATGTTAGCCAATTAGGATGGAATATGAAATATCGGACAGATGCGGCTTGAACACATGACCATAGAGATAGTGTGTAACGATTTTGCGGGATTTTTGGACAGAATCTGGAGGAGTAATGTAAAAAATGTGTTTTTCAAAAGTCGGCCTCCTGGTGGCACTATAACAGGCCGTTCTGGAAAGTTTGGGGCAGAGGATCATCGTTGGCATCCAGGGGGTGTGTGTGCAAAATTTGGCATCGATTAGCTGTACACAGACAGAAGGACGCACGGACGGACACACACACGGACGGAGTGCAAAACATACTCTCTCCCTATGCCTTCGGCCTGGTGGAGACAATTATGCTGTCCACTATGTGGACTATGCTGTCCACTAAGTGGATCATGTTTGTAGCTATGTGGTATGTATGCAGTCACACAAATGAAATGCTAACATGTCTGGTTTATATGACTAGGATTAGCTAACATCTCTAAAACATTTATATGACTATGCATAGCTTAGATATCTAACACATTAGTAGGACTATGAAAGACAGATGAAGTCTCACTCACCAGATGAAACGCGGAACACCTCTGCAGTGGGTTCGTGTCAACAGGCTCAGCAGGCTTATATGAGTTGTTAATTGCATGCTATGCAGAAAGTAAAAGTAGGAATGGCCTTTAATGGTTCTTCCTTCTTGTTGACATTGCAATAGCATCCTTATAGTCCATAACCATTCCCATGACACTGGATAGTGCATCTTGGAGGTGCATCAAGTTTATGAGTCAACTTTATGGACATGCCAGTGGCTATGATATAAATATAGCATAATTGGCAGGGTGTGGGGTGCCTGTTTTGGTATAGTCATGACAGCATGACTTGTCAGATACATGATTTTAATATTCAGTGAGGAAAGTAAATGTGTTGAAAATTGCAAATACTCCACTTAAGTAAAAGTACCTAAAAATTGTCCATTAATTGAGTAAATGTAATTAGTTACTTTACACCACTGGTATTTCCATTGTATGCTTCACACTTCCACTGAATTTAATTTCAGGAGGACTCTTAAGCTTCAGTTACGTTTTGGGGGGTTTGATGTAATTTTTCATCTTTTTTTGTCACAGTTCAGATTTAGGTTAGATGTCCTGATGTCAGATGTCTTAGGCACTGGCTTCAATGTAGGAGCAGCACTGGCACTTGATCACTCAACCTCCAGCCCATTAACGTGTCTCACCTAACGCAATTTATATTCCTTGTGCTCATCACATTTCAGCATTACATTTCACCATAAATGCATTCGTTAACAGACACCTTCCATGTTTAATTGCAAACACAGCTTCTCTCACACAGCTGATACAGTCCAAGTTTGTTTTCACTCACAGCTTGCCTATATAAAATCAAGCAGGTACAAAGTAGCCTAAACCCAAATCTAGTGTGTTTAATGAATAGACACACCTCCAAACAGCCCCCTATTTTTATGTTCATGTTTTATGTTCATTATTTTTTTTCATCCCTATATATAGGCTATTTGAAAATGGACGTACAACCCGTCGACACATTGTGAACTCATTGTAGATCTGCACCAGTCACCAGAACCAAGGTTGTGTGTTTCAGGGAAGCTAACAGAGTTTCTAATGGCTTTGACGTTTCAATGGGTTGTTATATACAGTGGAAAGAAAATGTGTGTGATGTCATTATTTTTCAAATATTAGTTTTTGAAATAGTTAACTTTAAACAACCAATAAAGTCTATCGGAAATTAATGTTATTTTCACTTGTTACTTTAGCATGTTTGCTTTACCTTAAACTACATTTAAACTTTGAAAGGTTGAGATATAATCGCAGCAGACTTTGATTACTGTGTTTTACTTTATGATCACTTGTATACTTACCTGCTATCCAACTTCAAAGGAGGAGGTGGACTGTGGATCTCACAGTCTTTTCAGTTTTTCCAATACAAACTAATGGTCTTTGCTAGAGAGGACACAGGAGGAATGAGCTTGTGTTTGTGAAGTCACTGCGGCCACATTTCTTACACTACAGATCTGTGTGATGTACTACTACTATACATTTTAAGTTAAGACTCTGCACTGTATAGCAATTAGTACACTTGGGGCTGTTTCATGCTTATCCTGTGAAAGTGGTGCAAAGTAACTAAGTACATCTACTCAAGTACTATAAAATAAAGTGCAGTGCTCACAATGCACAGTAGGGCCTCACTCAGACCTTTAAAACATTTATGCATGCTTGTTGTATGAATGTTGTAAGTGTCATGGCCGCCCCAATGCATTTCCAATGGAAGTCACATGGTTTGATACAACATTTTGGACTACAAGCTGTTGTATGGCTTTCGGCTGTGTTTCGACTGCGCCCCTCCCCCTCATACAACACAAATGTTTTGTCAAACCATGTGACTCCCATTGGAAATGCATTGGGGAAAGCTGTATCACATCCTTTGCATACAACAAGCATGCATCAATCTGTTGCGACCGTGTGAGTCAGGCCTATAAGGCCTCACTCAGACCTTTAAAACATTGATGCATGCTTGTTGTATGAATGTTGTGAGTGTCATACTTTTACTTTACTTTCCATGTTTGTTATACTTCATATAGCATTTGACAGCTTTAGTTACTTGTTACTTTGCAGATTGTATAATACAAAACTTAACACTTTGGCTATTCGAAAAAAGCTGAGCTACAATGTGATGTGTTGTGTTTGTAGATCTGTTGTTTCTGAAAAAGATTGACACTATTTGGAAAATCTGAGTAGGCCTACTTATTTTACTTTAGTGACAATAACACCCTTCACCCCCCACACCCCCTCACAGGGCAAAAGTATCCAAGTAGTCATAACATCTATTAATAAAGCACATCAAGTGTAAATGATACAACATTCATCCCATACTCGGTATGGAGTGAATGAGGTGAACTTGCTACGTGGTATCCAAGTGGCTAGTGATAAATTTAATCACTGCTGACAGCATAATCTGTATAACTGGGAGGGTGGCAGAGTGCTTGGTTTCTTCACTTGGTGTCACTATATCTTGTCAAATAAATTATTTGGAATAGGTTAATATTCAGTGGTGGATCATTTTGCAGCTGTAGGCATGTCTGGCTGGGATAAAATGTTGGCCCTGGTCCCCTAATGTGATCCCATAATAAAGTGTGATTTCAGTATTACATTTCCCTGTCAAATGATTCATTACAAGACTAGTTAATTTAATGTATGCACACTCAGTCTCTCTGATACAGTCCAAGATTGTCACAGTTTGCCTATCGAATCAAGCAGATACTAAAATTGCCAAAACACAAATCTAGAGGCTTAACGTTGTCTGGCAGAAACCAGCTAACTCCATTTTTCAGGTTTTTCATTGTTAAGGGACCACTTATTGTTTTTGTGTTTTTTTTCTTTTCTTCTTCTTCTCCTTCCACCAAAAATAGCAGTTCTGGCTGAACCGTGCAGTCGGTTTTCGTGTAATCTGGTAGAGGGCCATGCCAAACCGTGACTATGCAAAGCCCATGGCGATTGGCCAAATGGTGGCGCTATAGCACTCAATTGAAAATGCAGACTTTGAACGTGCATAGCTCATGAACCGTTTGACCGTTGGCAATGACACTTTGATACACATATGTGTCTCCTCATGCCGAACAACTTTCGTGTTCTGACTTTTGACCTCTGACCTTTAGATCACCCACCATTTTGAATTATATGAAAAACAGGATCTTTGATCAAAATGCACAAAAACATCTACACGTGAACTCTGGACCTATACGGACAAAAAAATCGCAGTACATTGTTTTTAAGTGAAAAAATGAAGTTTTTATGAGCCAATGAAAATTGCTGGTTTGTGAAAATTCTTCTTCTGCCTCTAATACATACATGCAGCGTCATATGCTTATGTCACTTTACAGTATAGTAGAGGGTCATGCCAAATAGTACTGAAAGCAGTTTACTCCAATTAGGCAAAGGGGGGCGCTATATCAATTTTTTGAAAATGAAACCTTTGAACAGTCATAACTCATGCTTTGTTTGGCCAAAAGTCATGGCACTTGTTTCCACATATGTTCCTTGACTTATGGGGAACACATCTGTCACTTTGACAAGTAAGCTCCGCCCTCATTTTTTTTCGCCATTTTGAGGAGTTTGAAAAATTCTTATACCTGATTTTCTGCCTGGATTTTTGAGTAATTTGCATGAAACGTCCTACACACAATCTATGGACCATTACTGAAATACCGGTTGAAGAGAAGTTTGTACGTGAAAACATGAACATCCAACACACTGTAGAAATGGATGATGACAGGACTCACATACTTCTTACCAAAACACTGAATGATGTTACTGTTTAGAATGAGTCAATAGCTCAGTTGGTAGAGCTTTTGCCTTTGGAGCACAAAATCATGGGTTCAAATCCGGGTACCGGCAACTCAGCCTGTGATTCTTATTTGTGCATATTGTTCTTATTGCGTATTGTCTTCTTTCTTGGTCCCGCCTTATCGCTGCTTGCAGCCATATTTCTTTCTTTGTTTTTTTTCATACATTTGTGCTATTGAACACACAGGCTTTGTCACCCTCAGCACCAGGAAACATGCGCACGCATCCCATAGAGTCCCATTTAAAATAGGATTTTCCCTCTCTGTTTTCTCAGAAACTATGAGTGCTGTCCGTGGTTTTGACCATCCATCCGAGGTTCGGATCGGATTTGTGATTATTCATCGTATCGTGATTGAAATATTAACATTTCTTGCAAAAGGTAAACAGCGTGAGCTAATGCTAACATAAGGCGTTTCTTTCAATGGAGGTCTGCGAGCGGGGAAACCGGATGTCAAAAGGTAGTACCGTATTGTGCCGAATGGCGACTCTGATTATAAGACGACCCCCATTTTTCCAAGACTCATTTATGGAAAAAGAACATTGAATGTCAAATAGTCTAGTCCCCGATTATAATACAACCCTGTTTTTGTCTCCACCAGGCCGAAGGCATGGGGAGAGAGTATGTTTTGCACTCCGTCCGTGTGTGTGTCCGTCCGTCCGTGTGTCCGTCCTTCCTTCCGTCCGTCTGTGTACAGCTAATCTCCGGCACCGTTAACCCGGTCCCGAAGGCATGGGGAGAGAGTATGTTTTGCACTCCGTCCGTGTGTGTGTCCGTCCGTCCGTGTGTCCGTCCTTCCTTCCGTCCGTCTGTGTACAGCTAATCTCCGGCACCGTTAACCCGGTCGATGCCAAACTTTGCACACACACTCCCTGGATGCCAACGATGAACCTCTGCCCCACATTTTCCAGAACGGCCTGTTATAGCGCCACCATGAGGCAGCTTTTCACATTTATACCTAAAACTGTACCGATCTGCGTGAAACGTTGCATGCACACTCCCTAGAGGCCAAGGACAAACCTTTTACCTGCATTTTCCGCATCTGCCTTTTATAGCGCCACCAGGAGGCCGACTTTTGTAAAACACATTTTTTTATATTACTCCTCCAGATTCTGTCCAAAAATCTCACAAATCGTTACACAATATCTCTATGGTCATGTGCTCAAGTCGGATCTGTCTGATATTTCATATTCCATCCTAATTGGCTATAATTGGCTTTCACAGTTTGCAAGATTGCCCCGTTTTGAACAATAGCCTCAAATCATGAACGCAGCATGCAATTTACGTGAAATCTTTCACACATTTTCTTACTAGGCTGAGGAATATATCCCACCCTTTTCACATTGGCCTGTTATAGCGCCACCAACAGGTTGATTTTTGCAAAACACATTTTTGGAACAAAATGCCTCAAATCGGTACACATGAACTCTGTAGTCATGTGATCAAGACGAGTCTGTTGGATTTCTCAGATTCTACACTGATTGGCTAAAATTGCCTTCCAAAGTTTTCAGGAGTGGCCCGTTTTGTACACAATGCTGCACATGTCCTGCTCATCCAGAATTCTATCCTCAGAGATGCTATGAGTGATCTGGCTCTGCATTTCCTCAACAAAATGAAGAAAATAAAAACATTCTCCTAAACATTTTGCCAAACATCACACACACTCCTATCCTCCTGGTGGAGACCTGTGCCCGGAAGGGCACTTTTTCTAGTTTTAGGATATTTCCATTGGAAAAAAACAGTTTTGTATTCAGAATAATATATAGGGTAATATGGCCAATTCCTCTTGGCAAGGCTTACCCTCCATGGCCACACGGTGGCAGCTAACCCGGTCGATGCCAAACTTTGCACACACACTCCCTGGATGCCGACAAACTTTTTTTTCCAGAACGGCCTGTTTTAGCACCACCATGAGGCCGATTTTCACATTTTTACCTATAACTGCACAGATCTGGATGAAACGTTGCATGCACACTCCCTAGAGGCCAAGGAAAAACCTTTGACCTGCATTATTTCACATCTGCCCTTTATAGCGCCACCAGGAGGCCGACTTTTGTAAAAACACATTTTTTTATATTACTCCTCCACATTCTGTCCAAAAATCCAGCAAAACGCTACACAGTATCTCTATATTCATGTGCTCAAGACGGATCTACACATTTTTGGAACAAAATGCCTCAAATCATCCAATTGCCATCAAAGGCGTAAGAAATGGAGCCCTTTTCACATTGGCCTATTATAGCGCAACCAAGAGGCCACAATAACCTGACCTGGCCTGGTGGAGACCTATGTTCTAGTTTTAATGGTGTTTAGGACACAAGAAACGGCGGCTGGGGCAGCAGTGGCTCAGGGGTACAGTGACCGGATGGGAGCCGCAAGGTTCCCAGTTCAAATCAGGGCTCCCCCAGAGTTAGTGTCGAAGTGTCCTTGAGCAAGACACTGAACCCCTAATTGCTCCTTATGTGCAGGTTGGTGCCTTGCATGGTTTCCGCCGGCATCCTCCGGCATGTGTGTCGGTGAATGTAATGCACAATCTCTGTAAAGCACCTTGGATAAACTAAGGCGCTATATAAATGCACCATTTACCATTAAAAAACACTTTGCTGGGGTTTTTATGTGTGTAACTGTAATGTGTTTTAGATATTTTAGTCAAGGAAAGCTATACATATACCCAAGACGGAAATAGCAAGATCTCCGGTTTACTTCCTGTACCATTTTCAATGGATGAATGAACTGAACTAAATATTGGTCCCAATCATCGCAAGGCACACAATATTTCCAAGATGTTCACACTAAAAAAAAAAAAGTTTTAGCAAGACAAATCAGGAGAAAATCAACTTTCTCTAGCCCAGCAACACACTCTCGTGAGATTTGGGAAGATATCTGAAGTGTCTCTCTGTCCATCTGCAGTCTGACGGATGACACAGAGGGCTCTGTCCTGAGATTATAGATGTGAATATAACGTAAAATCATTATGGACATATTAAAAATGAAATAAAATCTGTGTTCCAATGCTCAATAATATAATTGTCCATAACTGTCTTGGTTAATGCTGAATTAAACGGTTGCACTGTGTTTAGAAAGGACTATTTGCTCGTCCACATATGACGTAAATTCTCCATTCATTGTCAATGGCATTTAATGTTTGTGTTAGGACAACATTGACGATTTGCTCGTATACATCATCGTAAATTATCCTTTCATTGTCAATGACATTTTATGTTTGTGTTTCCACAAAAAGCCCATTTGTTCAGACACATATTATGTCGTAAATTCTCCTTTCATTGTCAATGACAAATGTGACACAAGTTCAGGACAAAAAAGCTGTATATAGGATATATACAAAAAAGCTGTATATATCAAAAGTCACACAGTGAAGGGCGCTATTATCATAAATCAACAGACATCATCATCATCATCATACATCATCGCATTCTGGCCAAAATTAATATTTTCTATTCAAGATTTGACAAACACGACTTCAGTTACGAATGTAAGTCTGTTTGTGCAGGGATGACACCCGCCCCTATGACAGTTAAGGAACAGGAGGTAATTTCAGTCTTCCAACAGGTTAAAGGTATATTCAGTGATTTGACTTAATTCATATATCACTTTTTTTTTTTTTTTTCTGGATAATCCTCCCTACTATAGAGTGTGCTGACCATATAAGGAGTTCCTCCCTGTCCCCAGTGAGCCCCTGGGGTCAAAAAACCCTAGTTTCAGTTTTGGTGGCGGGTGGCAAAGCCTTCATCCAATCAGGATGAGAGGGGCCTTCCTCCAATCATGATCGAGTGGGGGCGGGCCTTGGTGCACATGCTGTTGGCCTGGTGCACTTCCCCCCACTGTAGAGCGTGCATGTGCACATTTTGTTACCGGGGCGGACTGGGTGGTTTTCCAAATCACTCAAATCACTGAATGCTCCTTTAACCCTCACAAAGCCACCGGGTCAGATGGGCTCAAGGGAAGGGTCCTGAAAGAATGTGCCATCCAATTGGGACCCATATTTACCAAACTATTGCAAATGTTTCTCAATATCAGCTTTGTCCCCCAGGCCTGGAAAACGGCAACCATTGTCCCTGTGCCAAAAACTGCACGAGCAAAAGTGCCAAATGATTTTAGACCTATCGCCCTCACTCCTCTATTAAGCAAATGCATGGTGCGTGTAGTGAGTAAAGACCTCTCACTGCAAACAGCTAAGTGCATGGACCCCATCCAGTTTGCTTATAGAGCCAGTTGAGGTGTAGAGGATGCCACTCTAACTTTATTGGATAAAATACATAGTCACTTAGACAAGCCTAAAACATACGTCCGTGTACTTTTTATGGACTTCTCCTCTGCTTTTAATACGGTCCAACCCCATCTTCTCCTAAAACGCTTGTGTGACCTGAACGTCAGTAGTAATCACATTTTGTGGATTAGGGAGTTTCTGAGAGAGAGCCCAACGAGTCTGTATTAATAATGCTGGGTATAGGAGGGGCTGGTACCCCTAACCCCTCAAACAAAATCTCTAAACTAATGTAAAGTAGCCTTCCAGGGCCGTGCAGAGAGCACTGAGTATAGGAAGTGCCCACGCTGATTTTTGGGGTGGTCTTTTTTTGTGGGGGTCCCTTGTGCCATTGCACACCAAAAATGTACATTGGATGTCTCAATAACTTGCAATTGGACATTGTCAGACGACTCAGACCTAAATGTATCCTTCAACTAAGCACAAAATAATTGGAGGTTTTGAAGCAATTTCTAGAAATTGTTTTAATCATACACATATGTAGACTATTAACATTTTCGTAGTTTCCGTAACAAATTTATTTTTACAGGGTGGGGTTGTTAGCCCAACGCCTAACCCTAAGAAGGGGGTTTTGGGTGTCTGGCCACTATCCATCTGCCTGTCCGCTATGGTTAGACCTGCCAGGAGCTTTGAAACTCCGGACGGCATAGCCTTCAGGGTCATTGTGACACACAAACCTTCCTACCACGATAAGGTAGACACCCTCAGGAAGGATATATGTAGACTATAGGCTACATTATTTTGTTTTGTTTTTGTTGTTTTTTTTGGGGGGGGGGGGGGGGGGGGGGGGGGGCAAGCTATTAAATTAATTTTGTATAATTATTTACCGTTTTAAAATAATTTCATATATTTTTTGTACAGATGTGTCGATTATTATGATTATTAATTTATTATTATTGCTAAATGTCTAAATTGTAATTATTATTTTATTTATTTATTTATTTTCATAGCGTTTCCGTGACAACAAAGTAACCAATGGCAGCGCGGCGTAAATAAATGCCCTCCTCGGGGCTATGGGATCGCTGTGTGTGTTGTGAGCGGTTGTGACTGGACCAGAGCCGACCAGAGCCATAGAGTTACGACAACTCCGTTCACTGGCTCTTCTAAAAGGGACAACCGGAAGTTTACGGAATGCATTGGAGTCTATGGGCTCGCGCGAGTACATGAACCACGTGACTGCCCCCTCAATGTCGTAACTCTGTCTAGAGTGTACTGTAGAGTAGGAGAGTAGTGACACGCTTTTTGATCTCGCCGCAAAGCGGGTGCCTGCTTCCAAACATTGCTCCTATGGCTGGAACTATCGCATTGAGATAGAATGAGCACTTCCGCATTCCATTGTTACAATGGGAGTCAACGCTAGTGTCGCCACTCTCTTGCTAGATTACTCTGGGCTCTGAGTCTGGACTGGACCCTCGCAGAAGTAAGCCTGGGACCGAGGCTAGGACTGGACTGGAGAGACCGACTGAAGTGACAGACAGACAGGACTCGAGTGTGGGTGAACTTTCAGGTTTAGTCTGTCTGACTGTCTCCCCGCCCTCCTCCTGACTGTCTGTCCTCTCAGAATGAGAAACATGTCGTGCTGTTGTTGACCACCACCACCCACCAAAAACAAAAACAGTCAGTGACTCAGTCAGCATCCATGTCCGAGACACTGATGAGAGAAATGGACGTGAACGTGTCGCTGTGTCTCGGCAAGCCGGGGGGCGACGGAGGAGGACGGCCCGGTGACAGTGACACGGACCGCAGCTTCCTGCTGGTGGACGAACAAGAAAACCTGCAGGTGTGTGAACTAGTAAAAAAAAAACTAACTTGGCTAACTCCATACTAGCTGGGTGGCTAACGCTCGAGCTCCGAAAACGGCTGATCTACAAGCTCACAGTGCTTCGCGCCGCGACGCGCTGTGAGCTTGTAGATCTGCTGGAAACAAAACAAAGTCCAGTCCACATTTGACTTAAAAGGACACGCTTGTTATTTTGCATTGTGACAGTTGCGTTGTTGGCATAAATAGCAAGCGGGACACACGAAGACGCCATCATTTAAAAGTTTATAACGGTAATAACCGAGATATAATGATATTATTACTGACAAAATGAATAGCCTGCCAAAGCTGTGTGTTAGCAAGCAGTTGATGACTTCCTGTGTGGGCGCTTAATATACACACACCCACCATGATACTGCAACAATAACAATAACAGCAATAGCACAGACACGGAAATAATACATGTTTTATAACTGAGTAACTGACGTTAGCTGTGTGTCGTTTTGTCTTTGCGTAGGTAGGCTACGCTACTGTATAATATACAAGGAGTGCAGATTGAAAGACCGATACCCTGGAGAAATCCCTTGAGTCATAACAAGAACTAGGACAAGAGGCAACACTATAAATTATAAAAGCGGTACAAACATAATCCATGTGGATATCATAGCAACGAGCAATGGTTAACGCAACCCTTCTGCCTCGGATTGAAGCATGCTCCATGCCCCCTCCTATAAGTTTGTCACTGAGTAATTGAAATATATCAATATCATTATTGATATTTTCATGTTTTTGTAACATTAACTATGTTTACTTTAGTAAGGTATGATGATATAGTTTATTAATACCCTAAACTTTCATGCGCCGATCATCACTGATCGGTGGCCGATTGATCGGAGCACCTCTAATTAATATGTATTTGTCTGGAGGACAACAACTACTGGCACACACTATCCTAAATTGAGGGAAGCTCACATCCACTGATGTCCATACTAGTACTCTGTAGCAGAAGATGGTGAAGGCAAGGGGTCCAGGTAGTGCTAGGCATTATCGTTGCTGTGTTGTCGGGCAGAAACCTCTTATCTCCAACTTTTAACTTTTTTCGTAAATGAATGCTTGATCATACCAGTCAGTTCAGCGACTCAGCGTCACAAAAATAGCAGATAGAGCTTGTGAATTCGGAATTCTGAAAAGTAACAGTTTTGGACATACAGTAATGAGGTTTCCACTTTCCACCTGAAAGACGACATCATGACCCTTGATTCAATCGATATGGGAAAGGGACGTTTTATTTTCAGTGTTTTCACACATCATCTGCTGCAGCAGACGTGTAGACAAGGATGCGGCGAAGACTCCATCCGTATGAGTAGCTCTCTTGTAGGCGAAGAAAGAGAACAATGTGAGCATACATAACTAGTTCCAAAAAGAGGCAGACACGTAACATAATGTAATTTGGAAATGATTGTGTTACAGGCAAAATTATACTGAACAACCAACCACGTTTGTGAGTTGTATGAACATTGCAACAAAGACAGGCAAGAGGCAACATTATAAATGTATTCAATCTGAAGATAAAGCACGTTATCAATGTAAGTAAGTACGATTAATGTATCAAGTTAAAGAGTCATGACTGCCTTTGACACTCTCCTGTAAGTGTAACCTCAGCCAAACGTCTGAACACCCCCATCTTCCTCTCCCTTCTCTTTCTCTCTCTCTCACATACAGAAGCCAGCATGTCTTCTATGGAAAAATAGCCGTAAAATAGCTGTAGACAGGCTGGAGGATGGGGGACACCCTTCATACCGTATCAAAAATCGCAATTTAGGAATTCATTGGAATTAATTAAATCAATCCATGCACGTTGTTGTAAAGGGAATAGATGCCCTTGTTGCTCGGCTGATACCAACAATAAGTCTATCAGTCCTACTTATTTACTTCCCTCCTATCAACCTGTTGTTGTCCCCCCCCCAGGTGCGTGATGAAGCCGAGTTCCTACAGGGGCTGGGCTGCGGCCAAGTGGCGGGGGTCAAGGTCCTGTCCATCTTCGGCAACACCGGAGACGGCAAGTCTCACACCCTCAACCACATCCTGTTTGGAGGGCAGAGCGTCTTCTACACATCCAAGTCTCCCAACTCCTGCACCGTGGGCGTCTGGGCTGCTTACGACCCCACCCTCAACCTGGTCGCCCTGGATACCGAAGGCCTGCTGGGGGCTGCAGCCCATCAGAACCAGAGGATGAGGTTGTTGCTCAAGGTAATAATAAAGCCCAGCGGTGGACAGCAGAGCCCTGCATTGGGAGTGGGATCCCACGCACGGGAACTATTCCACTATCTCCGAATGCTGGAGGAACGACACCGAACTACACCTGCCGAAATCCGAAAACAGAAGCTGTGCTCTGTTTGCCAGTTCTGTTCGCGAAAATAGATTTCTTCTTTCAATTTCTGCTAAGCAGCAAGCTATATACTGTAGGCTTCGACTATAGTAATTGCCCGACTTTACTATTTATTCTGTATAAACCTTTTTGATTGTTTAGTAATTTCCCAGCTTTATTTATCTATTCTGTATGAAAAAAATCTTACATCATTTAGGACAATTTCGTACAAAGAAAATGTCTTAAGTCATTAAATTGTAACTTTGGAAATGTGCAGATACCCTACACTTATGCTGGTTTGTTTACTGTTGAGTGAGAAGAAAACAATGTTGCACATTAAGCTAATCATCTGCGGACCCCCCAAAATTTGGGTCTCCACTCTCTCTCAGGTCCTGGCGGTGTCAGACGTGGTGGTGTACCGCACGCGGGCAGAGAGGCTCCACAACGACATGTTCCAGTTCCTGAGCAACGCGTCGGGTGCCTACCTGAAGCACTTCACCCCGGAGCTGAGGGCCCTGTCCAGCCGCTGTGGCCTGGACGTGCCCCTCTCCTCCCTGGGTCCTGCTGTCATCGTCTTTCAGGAGACCACACACACTCGGCTGCTGGGCGACGGTAGGTGAAAAGCATGCAGTGATGTGATAGTCTGGATGGAATTAGGTTTGCGATCCGTTTCAGATTTGAACAATTCTGATTCCCTCTTAAGGGTCCAATTCATGAATAACGATTCCATAAACATATCATTGCTGCCTGTCGGGCAGAAACCTCTTAACTACATGTTCAAACTTTGTGTTTTTCTTTCTTTTGTTTTGGTAAATATTAAAGGAATGCCCTACTTGATCATACTACAGCGTCACACAAAGGTATCAAAAGTAGCAGATATACAAGCTCGAAGCTCGAGCCATTAATATTTCCCATAGAGATTTACAAAAATATGTATCAATTATTTTAAGCCTAGAATCAAGCCGTTCAGGATCCTAGTGAATCATGACAATAAAACCTTTAATTCTGTATTTCTGTAACCTTTACCAGCTAAAATTAGATGCAGCTAATCAATTTTCATAAGAAAGCCTGAGGAGTCAACATTTCACAGGCAAACCTTCCCTGTCTCCCTCACACTCAAATTGCATTCCCACTAAAATATATGCTCTTTGCCTCCTGCTGAAAGTTGCTGTACCTGTCACCGTTCTAACATCCTTTGTGCTCACTCCAATGTGAGTGAAGACGGTTTCACACTAACTCGCCAGGAAAATCGCTCCTTGTTTCCATCACTGTCATTCTTATTTTTGCATTTATTATAGGACAACTTCACCCATTTAAAATCTTCATATAATTGGTCCTCACTGTTGCTCCCAGAGGAGGGCCCAAGCTAATAGAAATGTCAGCATCTCTATTCCTGGAAAGTTGACATGCTATAACGGAAGCCATTGTTAATTTAAATTAACATCTAAATTATAATCGTACAAAAAAATGTTTACTCCACTAACCCATGATTCCACACCCCTCCACCTGCCTCCCCACACTGGTTGCAGAGTCCAGAGTGTCCGGCCAGGCCGATACGCTGCTCCAGAAGCGCTTCCATGACCTGGGCATGGGCACGGAGGCCTTCAGCTCAGTGCAGTACGTAGGCACACAGACCATCACCCCCCCGACGGACTACAGCCTGCTGCTGGACGCGGTGAGGCAGCAGGTCAGGAACACCCACACCCGCTCCCCACGCCAGCCCGGGATCGTGTTCCACGCCCTGGAGGTAAGAGCGAGAGAGAGAGAGAGAGAGAGACAGAAAGTGTTGTGGTCTCACTTATCATAATGCTGCGTTCACACGGGCAGATGCAAAGATACATTTATTTATTATTTATTCATACGCCAGAAACGCCACCAGCCAATCGCGTACTATGATTGCCTGCCTCCGAAGCTATGACACGCGCACCGTGGAAGGGCTGATTTCCGCACCGTAGCCAGCCAGCCAGCCACTCTACGACCGCAGCTCGAAGCGGTCGTCGACTGCTAATGTTATGAGCTAACTGCAAGGACAGTAGGAAAGCCACAACAAAACATTGAACCACGCACAGAACGTCGGAAACAAACGCAAACAACGGCCGCGAGGTTGCCACGCAGAAACATAGACGTTACTAAAATAATAACAATAATAATATGGGGGGAAAACAAAAAAGGACAACGGAGACAGCGCGCGAAACTCTGCCAACGCCGCCTGCATTGCAACGAGGTTGCGACAGAGAAACATACGTTACTAAAATAATAATATGGGGGGGAAACAAAGACAAAAAGGGAGACACCGGAGACAGCGCCTGTTTCATCTGACACATTATGACTGTCATCATTCCTTGTTTTATTCCCCCTCCCTGCTATTTTTCACCCTGTTCTGGCTGACAAACTCGCAGCGTCTTATTCAAGTCCATTTCCAATGCATATAAATAATGTCTTTTCATATGCCTCGTGTGAACGCAGCATCAAGGTGGTTGCACACTGGGCGCGTTTTTCGGAAAACCGATGGAGAAACGCCGCTAGAAATCCGAAAAACGAGCTCGGTGTGTGGGGACCGTTAGAGTCGGAAATCTCTGCCTAGTGCCTACTGATTGTCTTCGTGTCTGTCGGGTGGAAAATTGGTCCAAAATTGTTACTTTTCAGGATTTTTTTTTTTTTTTTTAAAGTAGCAGCTCTACAAGCGTGTAGCAGCAAGAACTTGTGGATCTGCTACTCTTTCTTTTTTAAGTTGTTTTTGGGGCTTTTTCTGCCTTTTTTATTGATTCAGTAGATGGAAACACTAACAGTAAATGGGGAGTGACACGTACTGTAGCAAAGGTCGTCCGGATCGGGAGTTGAACCTGTGACACACTGTCAGGCAGCATTAGCAGCTTAGAGCGCAGCCTGGATCTTCTACTTTTGATGCTTTTGTGTGACGCTGTAGTATGATCACGTAGTGCGATCACGTAGTGCTTTAATTTACGGAACACAAAAAGTTCAAATATGGAGAGGTTTATGCCTGACAAACGATATGCAAGGTAGTTGCTGAAATGTCGGCTTTGGAAATCAGTCATTACATGTCACTGCTCCGGTATGAAGGGCCGACCTACATACTTTGGATTGGATCTGCAATGCATGTTTGTTTTATTTATCTAATTGTTACCGCCCAGTTTTAACAACGAAACCTGGGACATTGTTCAAAGGCTCTAGTTCAGACGGATGTGTGTGTCTACGGCCTCACTGATGTGCTGAGCTCTGCATGCCTCCACTCCTCACTGTCCCATCTACTCCCCCTCTCTCTTTCTCCTCCACCAGGCCCTTAGCGAGCGCTTCTGTGGGGAGATCTCAGACGAGAGGATGTCTCTGTACTCCTTCTTCCCTGACGAGTACTTCACCTGCTCCTCTGTGTGCCTCAGCTGCAAGTAAGTCAATGACAAGCACGTCCCAAAACAAGCCCAAGTGAAGAATAGTAAATGCTGTTATGACAATACCGTTAAGACTCAGTCCTTGTGCAGCCGGCCTGGGTACAACCTGAGGCCCTTTGCTCCATGTCCTTCCCCCTCTACCTCTCTTATTTCTGTCTCCCACAACTGTCCCTATCAAATCCAGGCTCGAAAATGACCTAAACAAAAAATAAAACAAAACCTAAAAATCTATTTATCTATTTATTTGAATCTATTTGTGTTGAACCTGAATCTGAAGTCAAGTTAAATGAACGCAAATCACTTGAATCCAGGCCTGGTTCGATACATCATCTCATCCCATAAACACAGAAACGGGAGAGAAAGTTCTGTCGTCATTATTTTCAAGGCCAGTGAGGGTGTGTATTTCTACTGGTGGGTGGGGGCCTGGGGGGTGCGGTTTGAAACACTACATCTACATTTTTCATGTGCGTAACTTTGTGAAAACCATCCTAGTATAGAGCTCCGAAGTCTGACGTCACTTTCAGTAGAGGTCGTCAATCTCCAGGTTCATGTATTTGTTTATTTGCATTGAGATCCCCAAACGGCGATTTTAGGTCGCTTCATATAAGAACTGTGTTTGAAAAATAAACCGACCACCTCTGCGTTTCTGTCAGGGGAGTGGCTGTGCGTCGTTAATGATGTCCATTCATATTTGATACAGCCAGTTTCTAGAGAAAATGGAATTAATGTGACCACAAAAGCCTTGAAACTACATATGAATGCAATGTCGCTGAGCATATACGTCACGCCCAGCTGTCAACATATTGCGTTCCTGAGATTCCTCGTTGACGTAAGCTCAGCTGGTGGTGACTCGACTCGTACTAACCACGATACATTATATATCAATAAAATAAAAATAAAAATAAACGTAATTAACGTTCAGTTTCTGTTGTGTGACGGGCTGCGGGCAGAAGCAGCCTACCCGGAAATGTAGTCTCTGGGATGTTTGGCTCGTTTCTAACGCTTATTTTGTTACTCTTTGGGTATATTTGTACATTTCCACCTTCAGTCGATGCTTCATATCCATATGAGTGAAAAGGCCCGGGTGATCGGTTTATTTTTCAAACACAGTTCTTATATGAGGCGATCTAAAATCCCCCTATGGAGAGTACAATGCTTATAAAAAGATACATGAACCATGGCGCTCACTGCCCTCTACTGGTAGTAGAGGGCAGTGACGTCAGGACTTCGGTGCTCTATAGAGACACACGGGGACTACAAATGTCACGCCCCCAAATGAGACAGCGTCCTCACTTCTGGACCCGTTGGCACGGTGTACTGCAGGCCAGCCCATAGAAGTCTATTGAAATTCAACTGTAGTTAGCCTACTTTTAAAATAATATGAAATGAACTGAAGACTATGTTTCCAAATGTATGAAGTGTCTTTGTCAACATATATTGTTGTTTTCTCAATAGAGGATGTATTTCACATTTAATTTACCACTTGAATGAGTTACCCATAATGTTAACGGAGCAGAGGGGAGACGGCAGACAGAGAACCTGTTGCTTTTAAGGGACATCACTGCCTTTACGAGGCTACGAGCACCGACTTTGAAGAGTGGAATTCTCAATATACATCCCGATCCCGACTGACTTTGTTATTCATGTCTATATTTTGAACATGTCACAGGCTTACTATATATGTTCTACCTACCACGGAGCTCCGACGGTGTGTTTTATTACCGCTGTCAACTGTTGTATAATTAACTTTGCTGAATAGTTGCATGGGAAAATAACCCAGCTAAATGGAGGAGTGACATCCTGACATGTTCAACTACCTAGTGAATTCTCCAGATGAGTATTAATAATAGTCTTGCAAGATGCTGTTTAGATCTGTGTGTGTGTGTGTGTGTGTGTGTCACGGCTTGGCCTGTTGTAGCGCCACCATGAGGCTGATTTGAGAACTGTCAAGTGGCATTTCTTCCAAAGCCTAGTGGGAATATGCATGCACAGTTTCACCACAATCGGACGCTGCGTTGAGTAGTTGTGGCGATTTGTACAAAGCGGGGCTACTCCTGATAAGTTTAGAAGCCAATCGTAGCCAATGAGGGTGGATTATGAGAAATCAAACAAACCCGTCTTGATCACATGACTATGAAGAGCATGTGTACCGATTTGCGTGACATTTGGATAAAGTCTGAAAGAGTAATATTAGAAAATGTGTTTTACATATGTCGGCCTCCTGGTGGCGCTATAAAGAGCAGATGTGAAAAATTCCAGGCAAAGGTTTTTCCTTGGCCTCTAGGGAGTTGGCATACAAAGTTATCCACAGATCCGTGCAGTTAGAGGTAAAAACACTTTTCGGCCAGTTATAGCGTTATAGTTATATGAGGCTGAGTTGAAAATGTTCATTTGGCATTTCTTCCTCGGCCTAGTGGGAATGTGCGTGCACAATTTCACGGAAATCACACGATGTGTTCATGATTTGCAGCATTTTGTTTGAAACTGAGCACTCCTGCGAACTTTGGAAGCCAATCTTAGCCAATCAGGATGGAGTCTGAGAAATCTGAAAGACCCGTTTCGTTGAATGGCTCTAGAGAGACTGTGTACCAATTTGCGTGATGTTTGGACAAAATCTGTAGGTGTACTTAACTTGTTTTGCACAAAGCGGCCTCCTGGTGGCGCTATAACAGGCAGTTCTGGAAATTTTGGGGCAGAGGTTCATCGTTGGCATCCAGGAAGTGTGAGTGCAAAATTTGGCATCGACCGCGTTAACGGTGCCGGAGATTAGCTGTTCACAGACGGAAGGACGGACGGACGGACACACGGACGGACGGACGGACGGACGGACGGACGGACGGACGGACGGAGTGCAAAACATACTCTCTCCCCATGCCTTCGGCCTGGTGGAGACAACAAATATATCTGGGTATTGAAAACCTCAAGGCATGCAACCGTGACATATATACGGTGCGACCACTTTGACTTGAGATTTACAATGCTAGCACTTTTCACAAACTGATGGAGTATATTATAGTACATTGTAGGATGTATATTGAGATGGCAGGTATGTGACATTGAAAAGGACAAATCAAACATATGGGACACTTTATTAGAACACAAAAAAAATCGCTATAGCCTCAGTAATGAACCAGTGAAATTAGGGTATTTTATGATGCCTCTCATAGGGATTGCATTGGAAGCTGCAGTACACAGTTGAA